>NC_142034.1:104114444-104420694 GCF_982192425.1 Myodes glareolus | reverse complement strand
TGTCTTAGGCTTTCTACTGCTGTGAAGAGACTCCATGATCATGGCAACTCTTATAATGAAAAACATTTAATTAAGGCTCATTTACAGTACAGAGGTTCAGTTCATTATTATCATGGTGGAACATGACAATGTGCAGGCAGATATGGTGCTAGAGAAGGAGCTGAGAGTCCTATATCTTTCAGGCAACAGGAAGTGGTCTGCAACATTGGGCAGTATCTTGAGCACATATGAGATCTCAATGTCTACCTCCACAGTGACACACTTCTTCCAACAAGATCACAGCTCCTAATAGTGTCACTCCCTTTGGGGGCCATTTTATTTCAAACCATCACAGCCATAATGACAAAAATGACTAACAAACAGAAGTGTAGTTCTGTTTCAGACCCCATGACAAAACTGGGCTAAATAACCAGGTTGAGCCTTGGGCTGGCCCCTCTAAGCATCAATTTCCCCATCTGTAAAATGGGGCCATGCATAGTGCCCTGCCCACTAGGGAGAGCCAATGAGAGTAGTGGGCAGTGGGTGGCATTAACAGGCATTCAGACCAGGAGACCTGGGACATTTCATATTCTACCCTGACCTGGCAGACACCAATGCCAGAGATTTCTGAATACTTCCTGTGGGAGCAATATTTACAAGACCTCCCAATGACCTCAAGAATGAGGTGTCATTATCTTTCTGCTTGAAGACATTGAGGCACGGCAGGATGATTAACTTACATACTGGTGTCAAGATTTGAACTATACACCCTAACCCTAGAGTCCCACCCCTCACAGTCCCAAGGGAGAAGACACTATGTGCAGCCTAATCTGACCTTGTCCATCTCTAGCCTTGGTGGAAAAGCTTGCGCACATGTGTTGGGCATCTGCCTACTTGGGTCACAGGTGTCCTGAGCTGACATAGCATCCCGAGTCTCCACAAGGGATGGCCATCTTTCCATCTCAGCAGCAGGAAAGGACTGGTGTGGAACTAGTGTGGCCAGCATAGGTCTTGTGCTCAGCCCATCTAGCCACTGAAGCATCCCATGCAATGACAACAGGCCTGCTGCCACTCAGTTTAGCAGTCTTCACCCTGACTCCTGACCAGTTCAGACCAGCTACAGCCCTACCTGGTCACTGCAGAGCATCAGGCACCATGAAGATGTACCTTTATTATAGGCTTGTTTAGAGTCTCCTGTCTCTAACTCCACAGATTAGTACTGTCTTCAAAAATTTCAGGTCATTCAATTGAATGACCACAGAGAACAGCACATGGAAAGTAGGGCTGGAGTCCTTCCTGGTTCAGGCTGGGAGGGTAACACAGGACACAGCCCGTCATGGTGCACAGACCTCAGCAGGATTTTGAGGTGGCACAAGAGAGTGTGGGAAGGCCATGGCCCCCTGCTGCCCAGTTTGGGAACATCTATAGGGTCTTTCATCAACACCCATATCTAGAAGGTCTCTTACATCTGTAGGGTCTCTTCTCTCTAGAGGGTCTCTGGAGATCAGTACCATCCACTGGAAATGGGCAGCTGCTGGGCTTGTCTTCTGGAATCAAAGTGTCTGAGGTCATCAGTACCCCAAAGTCAAGTTGATGGGGGTTGCTATGACACCAAAGAAAATGGCCTAGTAAGAGAGCCAAGAATCCCTTTCCACTGCTGCTCCCAGGGGAAGCCTTCCATGAGAATCCCCATCAAGTGCTCTAAGTTGGGCTCTCTTCCCCCACTGCAGGAGGCTGGCAGAAGCAGGGGAGGGTGAGGAGAAAAAGTGAAGGTGGGAATCAAACAGGTAGCTACCGGGCATGTTTGTGGGTACAGCTTTCCTAAAGAACAACTTGCCCATCCCAAATGAGGTCTGGGTTTATTGTCCAGTATACAGAGCCACTTGTGATGCCTGTGGCTGAAGGTCACAAGTGCCCAAGAGACACTTCACTGATGGCATCAGATAGCCTTGCCACCTCAACGTCTACTCTTATCTTTCAAGGAAAGCTAAGGCCACTCTGGTTAACAACAGTGAGAAATTGGTGTGTGTGTGTGGTGGTGGTGTCTCAATAAGAATGGCCCCCACAGACTCATATACTGAATGCTTAGTCATCAGGGCAGAGCACCACTTGGCCTTGCTGGAGGAAGTGTGTGGCTCAGGGCAGACTCTCTGCCTGCTGCCTGTGGGTTAAGATGTGGAACTCTTAGCTCCTTCTACAGAATTATGTCTGTTGCATGCCACCATGCTCCTCATCATGATGGAAATGGACTAAACTTCTGAAACTGTAAACCAGCCCTAATTAAATGCTTTCTTTTATAACAGTTGCTTTGGTTATGATGTCTCTTCACAGTAATAGAGCACTGGCTAAGGTAGTTGTGTGTGTGTGTGTGTGTGTGTGTGTGTGTGTGTGTGTGTGTGTGTGTTTGGCAGTACTCACAGCCACCTGGGTCACCCTTTCAACATAGCTCAGACACTGCTCTTTGCCACTTTACATCATCCAAAAATAACTAAAGACCACCTGTGTGAGCACCATGTGCAAATACACCTCCCCAGCCTTTGGAGGCATGGCACTTATGCAGTGAGTTCCCTGCTGCACACAGGCTGGGCTGGCACAGTAGCTTCTCAAGGAAGATGTGGCAGACAACAGGGTAAAGGACCATGGTTTGGGCAGGATTTATTCATGAACATGACTTAGCTGATCTTCGTACCCATGACTGGGTCTGGCATGGCACAGGATCCCAGCATGAATCTATCATGAAAGCAACTGCTTTCTGCTTGAGATGTTTCACTGGTAGAAAGCAAGCCAGAAAGAAAGGTCACGTTTGCCCAAGAATAATCATACTTGACAAGAAAATCAACTTAGAAAAAATCAGGCAGAGTAAGAAAACACAGGACAACAAGCAGGAGTCAGGGAGTACCCAAGAAAGAGACTGCCCTGATCTTCTCAATCCAGCCCTTCCTGAAGTCAGACTCTTCCCCAAGCCAATACATTCTGGTTAAGTTGCCTTGGGCTGCACAGAGAGATTTTGTCTCTAAATAACAAACAAACAAAACTTAGATGGAAAAAGAAATTGTTCCTTCCAAGAAGCCTGCCCTGAACCTCCACGGTGACAAAAGTCAAAAGCTGTCACAACAGGGCACAGTCTGTGAAAACAGCAGGTCAGACATACTCATGACTGGAAGGACCCAGGGCACTGGATGCTGACGTGGGTTCTGGAGGACGTCCTGCTTAGTTACTGAGGAGTCCTGTTCCCCCAGTTGCCACTATGAGTTTCCATAACCATCCTTGTCACTGCCCTTACTGTGAGACACAAACCAGGTCTCAGAAGAATGTGGCCTTGGGGTCACCAGCTGACATCTGTGCCAGGATTCTGTCCACAGCACCATTCTAGACCTCACGTGGAGACCAACATCACCAGTGTAGACCTGACTTCCCCCGAGGAACCCAACTTTACCAGGTTGTCCCTGCATTCTAAGTCCTTTTCAGTCTTCCAAGGACTCTTGCTAACTACTCTGGCACGCCCTGCTAGGTCTTCTGCATACCAACTCCATCTTTCACCTAGCAGAAACCTCATCCTCCACCCGCAGTCACCCGATCCTCAACCTGTGGTCACCCCGTCCTCCACCTGCAATAACCTACCTCATCCTCCTCCATCTGTGTCACCTCGTCCTCAGTCACCCCGTCCTTCACCTGCGGTCATCCCGTCCTCCACCTGCGGTCACCCTGTCCTCCACCTGCGGTCACCCTGACCTCCATCCTCCACCTGCAGTCACCCCATCCTCCACCTGCAATCACCCTGTCCTCCACCTGCAGTCACCTCATCCTCCACTTGTGGTCACCCTGTCCTCCACCTGCGGTCACCCTGACCTCCATCCTCCACCTGCGGTCACCCCGTCCTCCACCTGCGGTCACCCCGTCCTCCACCTGCGGTCACCCTGTCCTCCACCTGTGGTCACCATGTCCTCCACCTGTGGTCACTCTGTCCTCTGCCTGCTGAAGTTCCTGTGTCTCTCCTGGCAGACAAGTACTCTCGTGTTCAGAAACAAACCACTAAATGTGAAAGCATACTAAAGCTACTAAGAGAAAAAGAAGGAGTGAAGAAAGCTAAACTCAAGGGGTGACTTCTCTAAGCAGGGAGGACTCAAGCTGAACTTTGACAGAGAAGTGGGAGGAATGGAGCAAATGCCTGAGGCAAGATGGGGACTGAGGACTCAAGTGTAAAGTGGGGACGGGTGTTATCCTATGAGGGGTGGCAACCAGGAGGCTGATGAGACTAAGTGAGTGTGTGCACATGGACACCGCCTATGCTTTGTGAGTACCGCCTGTGCACAGTTCACGACCAGGACAGCCCGCTGATGTGAACAGGGTTCTGCTCATCTCCTGCTACTGGGAAGAAGGCTGCATGGCTCACAGGAAGAGCACTAGCGAGATCAAAGGCTCCTTTGTGACTCAAAAGAGTTCCATTTTCAGGAGCTTATGAGGATCAGGCACTTGGCTCAAAAAAGCTTCAAAACTCATTATAAAAAAAGAACTGCACCTTCACTCAGAAGGCAGAAGCCCCGGGAAACTAAATGATGAGAATGTTCTGGGGGCTGAATTAATGCTTCTGTGACCCAGTCGAGAGAAACAGCTCTCCAGAAAAAGCCCCTGCTACTCAAGATGCAGTGCACCCACAGCCATTCCAGGAGAGGACTGGAAAGGTGGTGTGCTGGTTATTAGTCTTGGTTACCAACTTGACGATATTCAGAATTAACAAAAACTCAAATGGTTGAGCACACCTGTGAGTGATTTTTTTTCCTTAATTAAATCATTTGAAGTGGGAAGCCCCAGTTCTACTCTGGATCTGGAGGCAGACAGACACACCCAGCAGTGGTCTATATGACAGCAGTGCTTAGCCTGTGGGCCATGACCATCAGAAAACACATTTTTCCAATGGTCTTAGGAACCCCCAGCCATAAATCTATTTTCACTGCTACTTAATAACTATAGTTTAGCTACTGAGTAGTGTCTCAGTTACTAAGACCTTCGGAAATATGTGTTTTCCAATGGTTACAACCCACAGGCAGAGAACCACTGCTATATGGAAGAAGGAGGTTTTTGCTCTCTGTCTTCTTGCCCTCACTCTTGCTGGCAATGTCCACTCCTTCACTGGCATTAGAACCAACTTCTTCAGAATCCCAGCATGTACTAAAGCCCTGCTCAGATTTAGCCTCATGAGCTGGACACTGGTAGGCAGTCATTATTCATTTGATACATTCTGCTCCTCTAGAGATATCTGACTAATGCAGGTAGGTATTCCCTTAAATAATGTTCACTAAAGACCATGGTTTTGGATTTGTGGAGATGGTTGTGGCTGTGGACAGCAATGCCTCACGAGTACAAGGACCTGAGTCAACCCTAGGACAGGGCAGCATGTATGCATAACCCTAGGGGTGCAAACAAACAGAGCCTTGTTAACCTCACTGGCCAGTTAGTCCACCCGATTGATGAGAACCAGTCAGTGAGGGAACCTTCTCAAAAGACCAAGGTGGGCAATACCCGAGCAGTGATGTCCAAGTTGATCTTGTGTCCATGGGCTTGCACACAGACATGCATACACAAAGAACACAAGTCTAGCTTCTACTTGTATGAGACACACGCAAGCCTCCAGGGGAGCACGGAATCCTGCAGAGTCACTGCTCCCTCCAAGAGGTGGGGCTCCTCAAGTAGGCTGACTGACTGGCAGGCAGAGAAGCAGGCATGCCAACATTAAGGGGCATGCAGGAAGTGGGGGTGAACACAGAGAGTCTAAGCTGCCACCTGCATGAGGAGACAAGACAGATCTTACTAAAACACCGTGGAGACACAAGTCCCAGCTCCAGGAGAAAAGCCTTGTCAGCAGAAAAATGACCATGGGCTAACAGGCTTACAAGGTAAAACAAAGAAAAGGACGTTTGAACTGCTTATGTCACCCAGTCATCAGATATCTGGGGAGGATGGATTCAAAACTGGACTAAGATACTATCCTAGACCCAGTGCTGGCAAAAGAAATGAAACAGGCACTGCTGAGAGGGCAGGATCCACCTCTACCCACTGGAAGTGAGCAAGCGAAGCCACCGTGGGGATCAACTTGGCAAGAGTCCAACAAGGGAATGAAGACACGAATGTCTCATCAGCCAGCAGTCTCACGCCTTGGCCTACCTAGGGAAACTGAGTCTCAAGTAGATATGAGGTGGTGGACAGCACAGAATGCTCCTGCTGCAGTAACCAAGCAGGCATGGTGATGCAGACCTATAGTCCTAGAAATCAGGAGGCCAAGGCAGGGAAGTGGGTTCAAGGGCAGCGTGGGCTACAACACAGTGAGGCACATCTCAAAAGGGGGGCGTTGTTTAAATGACTAAATCAAAATCCTGTAATACACTGTAATACACTGAGGAATACAAGTTGGGAAAGGATAAAGAAATGACATTATTTATGCAGAGTCATAAAAAAACACTTTTATAATCCCACCACAAAAGCACAAAGGAATGGACCAACAGCTCCATACTGCTCCCCTCTGGGACGGGGGCTGCAGTGAGAACTCAGCTGTATTTATGATGTTTAATTTCTAAACATTAACATTCATTCCATCTGGATGGCGATATGTGCTTATCCTGTGTACTCTGGGGACTATCGGAAAATTTTGCAGTATTTCTTTTAGGAGCATAGAAGGCAATAGGACAAAATGTGCATGGCTGTTGGTGCAAAATGTTGATGTAGGCGGTGGGAAGATGGGCAGGTTTCTTACCCTATGAGTTCCTTCCTTTTCTTCCAAGAACTTGCACTAACTGGTGTGGCGGCTCCTGCCTGCAATCCCACTGCTGAGCAGCTTGGGCCAGAAGAATCACAAGTCTCAAGCCAGCCTGGGCTACAGAGGGGATCCTCTTTTAAAAAATAAAAATTAAAAAAAGGAGATCTACACACTATTTGACTAGCAATTCCATCTCCAAGTTCAGATCCCAGAAAGTAGAAAAGACAGGTAGAAGATTAAAAACAACATGATTTTTAATTAGCCAATGTCATCAGAGCTTCTAGAGACAGAAAAGATACTAAACTGTGGTGTCTTCACTGCGTGGAGTACTATACAGCAGTGAAGTGGGACCAGTAGGGACCCCATGCAGCAGCACAGAGAAGCCTGATGGCTGTGGTATCAGAGAACTTCACATGTGAGGGTCTCAGGCCTCAGATAACTTCTGTCATTAGAAATCAGGACCAGGACTATGCCTTGTGAAGAGAGTGACAGCAAGATGTTCCTGGTGCTGGGGCCTGTCTTGGCCTACTGTTGCTTGCAGGGGTGTTGGGATGTGTGTACTGTGAGGAAATACTCCAAACAGTACCTTCACACTGGAAGCTGCACCCCCAGTTTAAAATAAAACAACAGAGCTTGGAGTGACCTCACACTTAGGACCTGGGAGCTCAAGGGTCATTCCAGGCCATCCCAGGCTGCAGAGTGAGCTCCAGGCCAGCCTAATCTACAGAATGAGCTCCAGGCCAGCCTAATCTACAGAGTGAGCTCCAGGCCAGCCTAATCTACAGAGTGAGCTCCAGGCCAGACTATACTACACAGGAACAGAACAGCCATTCCTCAACAAGGTGACTTTCCTCTTCCTGGGGTAGATCACCTACAGCAGCAACCCTGGCGCCCTAAAGGAAAGAGTGAGGAAGGCATGGCAGCAGGATGGGCTGTCACACTGCAAGCAGGGTCAGACTCTCAAGTATCAACAGGGACCCATCTCTTCCTAAAGGTTCCACAACCTTCCAGAATAGCAGTACCATCTGGGGGACCAGATGCTCACACACATGAGCCCTGGCTATTTGTGGGGGGGGAGGGACATGTCATAGTCAAATCACAACAGAAGCCAAATTTGTGTGGCTTCCCTCTGGATCAGTTTGAAAACTAGCACCAGGGATTTGCATTATGCCAGTGCAGTATGAAGCCTGCACCGACCACATGCCCACAAGAACCTGAGCTGTCAGATACTACCATGGGCTGTTTGGCACAGAAGTTGTGTGACTTGACCAAGGACACACAGTTAGTGCTCCCCAGTGGGAAGGACCTGAACGAGGCCCACACTCTGCCCCCAGATCTCATGGTTTCTGAAGAAGTTCTTGACTACAGAGAAATTCAGCTAGTGAGCAGCCCGGAAAACTGGGGCCAGTGAAAATAACTAAAATGCCAGGGATCAGAAACACTGGAAATACACATACTTTTTTCCCAGCATGCGAAAGACTGTGATACCCAGCCCTTCATATGAGTGGGAACACTGGAGGGGAAGGTGGCAATTATTCTCAATTACTCAAGAAGAGAATAAGAGTCGAGAAGGACTCTCCTCTGGTGCCATTTTAATCAGCTGTCCAAACACACACACAAAACCAGCGGATGGAACACAGGTTAAGCATATTCTGAAGGCCTTTCGAGCTGGAGGGGAGATTAAATAATGATATACAAGCAATCTAACAGCCCCAGAAACTTTGTAGACAAGATCAGATGCTAGGCAGAGTCAAGTGGCGTGTAATCCACGTCAATTAGAAAAGCAGTGGGCTTGGCATAAAAACAAGGCTCTCCAGCCCAGCCGGACCGGGGTGAAGCAGGGAGACAGCTAGTTGTAGCTGACTACTTGGGAAGGCTATCCCCAAGTATCACATAGCTCCTTCTTGTCATCAGGCATAACTGGTTTGGCCTCTATATAACCCAGGCTGGCCTGGAACTTGCTATGTAGCTAAGACCGACTTCCAGCCAGGCTCCTCCAGACTCAGCCTCCAGACTGCTGGGACTACAGGTGTGAGCATCATACTTGCTGAAGATGTTGAACATCCTACTAACATTAGCTTTCCAGTGTCCAGGAGAGAGTGGTCAGGTCAGATGGTACCACATGGGAATCAATCATCTCTTTCAATAAATACAGTCTGTGCATCTATACCTGTGCCTCTCAATCAAATGAAAGAGGAAACTGGAGAAAGGAAATTAATGAACAAAATGGCTCCCAAACAACAATCTCTGCTGTCTGAGCTTGGGACTTGTCACAGGTTCATGCTCTGTGCTCTCTTTGCCTACCAAAGCCAGCTTCTGCTGTTCATGGTATCACCGGACAGAGAGATCATCAGGCAGCTGGTATCGAGTATGTGAAAGAAACCCATAAGATCAGAGAAGGCTTTCTAGAGGTGTCATAGGACAGAATATGTGACAGACATATTCGACCCTGAGTTCAACCTCTCCCCGTGCCACAGGCAGCAGACATGGGATGCAGTGGCACCCACACCTCCAGTTCTTTCTAAACGATAGCAAAGACTTTAGCGGATTTGATGCTGAAGTCTCCCCAAGGCTGAGCTCATGTCAGTGTGTCAGCTGTCCTGAGACGGATCTCTGGGCAAAATGACTCTGTATTGGAAAGTCCTTTCCGTGCCGTTTACTGACTCGAGAGAGCCGGTGCTCCTCTCTACTCTTGCTCAGTACATGAAGCACCAGGCCTGTATGCAGGGGCACAGGGCAAAAGAGCAGAGGTTCTGAATCTGGCTTTGTATGGACACAGCCCCGTTTATCCCCCAATTTCTCTTTGGAAAACTAGCCGTCTTAGATGTTGGGGGTCTCACCACCACATCTCTCAACTCCAAGCAGGGGCTTTGTCAATCAACTCTGAGACTGTATGACAAGGGGGCATCCCTGGGCACTGCAGCTCCACACAGACACCTGAGGGTCATAGCTCCAGAGGCTGATATAGGGTGAAGACAGGGGTTGGTGCAGAGATTTGGGAACAGGGTCACCCCATTCCTGCCTCTGTCACTTATGTGCTGCTGGGCCTTAGGATGCTCACTGACCTGAGCTCCAGTTCCCAGGCCTATATGCATTTCACATAGGGCTTCACAGAATGTACACAATGACAAAAGTAATAGAAAGCCATGGTTGTGTATGGCAAGCTTGGTATGAAATACCAGAGCTTGGCGTGCTGAGGCACTCTTTAGTTTTTAAGAGCTGGAACTGGACACAGTGCCACCAAATGTTCCCCTAGGTACTTCATAAATGTCACCACCTTTGAGCATCACAAAAAGCAACACTAGAGTGTTATGGCTGTTTCTGGTATTGGAGGGGACAGGCACAGAGAGGTCAAGTAACTTGCCCAAAGCTACACATCTAGGAAGAGCAAAGGACGCATCCCCAACTTCCTTCCCTTTTCTCCTCTCCCTTCACCCCACTGTCTCCATTCCCATTTCTCTCTCCCACTCCCATCCTTAACTCTCGGGCTCTCTAGCATGGTACACGCATAAAGGGATGAATGAACAGTGTTTGTCTCGCATGTGCTTCTGATCTCCAGGAAGGCTTGCACAGGCCCAAGGATGGACTGTGGAGGAGGGTACATCAGCTCCACAGATGGTCCCCGCGTGGGAATGAGGTACCAGGAGCATGGGAAGGTTCAGTGGGAGCAAGAAGTGATCCCAGCTCCACCTGATTTCACACAGAGCCAACACAAAGGTCCCCAGCTGGGCAGGACCCACTCACTCTCCCTGCTTACCCACCCCCCAGGCTTAAATAACATGCTGTGCCTCTACACACAGATGCTGAAGACTAGGACTCCACAGACTGTCTGCGGGGCCAGACATCAGCCCTGACGCTGGAAAGGCAGATAGCCTCGGTCAAATCACTTCACCTCCCTGTGCCTCTGCTTCCCCATCTATAAAGAGAGATAACAGTAACATCTCTACCACAGGCCAGAGAAGAGGTATGGAGCAGGCAGGAGAACCCCTCAGGAAAACTTAACCATGGCCAATGCCCACGACCTGTGAGTAGATGACATGGCATGAGAGGGTCCTGCTGAGAGGGGATACCACATTTCCCCAGGCAAAGTGGAAACTGTCTCCTTGATTTGCTTGGAAGGCGTGGCCACATAAGAACGGGCAAAGAAGAGACACTAAATATGGGGTGGAACACATGTCAAGGGGTGCAGAGGCCTCCAGAGGCCTGGATGGGCAGGGTGAGGAAGTCTGGCCTGAAGCCCACAGCAGAAATACTACTGCACTGAAGTTATGACTATTTCTTAAAGGTTCTCCACTACTTTGGAAGATTATGAATCTTTCTCTTTTGTTGTACTTTGTTTCCCAGAGACAAGGTTGTACTGCATAGTCTCGGCTGGCCTCTAACTTTTGGTCCTCCCATGGTCCTTTGCTGTGTAGGCTACAACAGTCTGAAGGGTGGATGAGCCCCTCAATGGCTTCCATTGGTTCCTCTAACAAACCTGTCACCAGAAGGTCCTGTTGGCTCCTCCAGTACTGGCCTCCTGTAGCCAACTCCTCTCCCTTCCTCATTATCCCAAACACAGTGCCCTGTGTGAAGGGACTATTGAGTGACATTCTTCCTGTAAGTCTGCCAACACCTAGATGACAGAGACCACTACGTCACTTAATGTCCCTGTACCTAGCACAACATCCCAGAATCTGGGACATATGCTACAATAGCCTCATGTCCTTTGAGAGGCCACCAGAGCTCTGTTTGCACATGTCCCTCTTGGGAGGGACCGGGAGCTGCACAGGGTGAGCAGCAGAAGGGCACATCTGGTGCAGCACCACTGTCTTCCCATGTGTCTTTAATGAGCATCTGATGGAAAGTTGAAAGGAATGTACCTTGCCTCAGAGCCAAGTGAGCACTCAGAAGGGCCTGCAGTTCTTGGTTCCCATCTGCTCACTGAACTGGAAGAGAGAGAATCAGCACCCAAGCCGAGACTCTGCAGAGGCATCCTGTAGTCAGTAGTTTGCCTGGCCTCTTGCACGTCCCAAAAAACTCACCCAGCTGGGGCGGGAAGGAGAGCTGCCTCAAGCTGACTAGCAAGTTTTCTACTGTTAGAATTCAGTTTGAGAAATTCCTGCTGAGACCCACTGCCTCACAGTCACCAGGGACAGCTGTGTGGGAAGGTACACAGACATTCATGTGGCCATAAAACAGACTGTGTAGCCTAGTCCCTGAAGGCTGCTCACACCAGTCAACTCAGGAGTGAGTCAGTTAACAGCCAAGGCTCACAGTGATTGTGTGTCCATGACTCAGTCACCCCAAATATGTCATGTATGGATTCTTCTTCATGGTCCAAACTCAAGAGTGAGTTACCTTTGAAAAACACCCATCAAACAAAAGATCCCAACATGGTGACTTTTCTGGACAATTTATATTCATGCCTTCTAGAAATCTTGCCATCAGGACACCAAAGCATATTCTAAGGTACTGGGCCCACATGAGTATGCATAAGTTTGGCCTTTAACTGGATTCAGTGAAGGCCCTGGCAGTCTACAGCCTGACCTAGTCCCTCTCTTGGAAATTTAAGGAATTGCCCAAATAGTCCAAGTTCTTCAGTCAAAGTGGACTAAAGGGAATGTATGTATGCCTCAACCTCATGCGAGGTCAAGATCACTGTGAAACCAGCCATCAACAATGACACGGTGGATGTCAGGGATGAGCTGGCAGTCAGGTCCTTGTGTCTTGACATCTGGTCACCACCTAGCTGGTCACTGGGCCGTGTTCACTTATATACAAATAAGAAAGAGAAAGTCTGTTCTATAGACACGGGGGTGGAAGGGAAAGGTCCACTATACTGGAAGGTGTGAGGCTTCTCCTGCATGCAGAGATCACGAGTGATGCCCTACAGATGGGGGCTTCTCCTGTATGAAGGCGACTGCAAAGACGAAACCTACTCCTAGTCTCTGTTGTACACAGGACAGATCCAGGATTGCCACTGTGCTTCCTAAATGATTGTGGTGGTATGAATAGGGATGGCTCCCATAGACTCACGTGTTTGAATGCATGGCCCATAGAGAGTGACACAACTAGGAGGTGTGGCCTTGTTACAGGAAGTGTGTCACTGTGGAGGTGGGCTTTGAGGTCTCATATGCTCAAGCTACACTCAGTGTGGCTTACAGTCTCCTTCTGCCGCCTGTGAATCAAGAACTCTCAGCTCCTTCTCCAGCACCACGACTGCCTGCACACTGCCATGCTCCCCACCATATCAAGAATTGACTAAATCTCTGAATCTCAGTCTCAATTAGATGTTTTCCTTTATAAGAGATGCCATGGTCATGGTGTCTCTTTACAGTGATAGAAACTAACACAAGGACTGAACTCCAGAAACTCTATTCCTCAGTCCTGAGCCTCAGTTGGTGAACTTGTTTCATGGGACTGGTGCTCTTGGTGGACTTTCTTCATGGAGGCTTATGAAATAGGGGAGGGAGAAGCAGGAGGTGGAGGAGTGGATTCAGCCTCAGAGAACACTTTTAGTGATACAAGAGTGTGGTAGGTTTAGCTAGTTCCTAGAACTTTACATGCAAATGGCTTTGGCAGATGTAATTAAATTAGGGACCTTGAGTTGGGAGACCACTGCAGGTCTGGATGGTCCACTGGCCTCACAAGAAAAGGAGGGGTCTAAATTAAAGAAGACACGATGATGGAAGAGATGAAGGGCCAGAATACAGTGTCCTGGTTGGCCGCCCATGCTGAGAACCAGCCTTACAGAGGGTCCTTGTCAATGCCATCCCTTCAGGTGCTCAAGGGTCCTGCACTGACCACATCTACCTGGATGTTTAGTATTCTGTAGCTGTACAAGTGCCTCCTTCCCACTTGATTCTGAATGGTTCCAGATGGCTATGCCCTGGAATCATCCACGGAGTTAGTGAGCCCTTAGTGCCCAGATGTCACTACAGGTGAGTGACACCAGGTAAAGATAAGAGACCTTGTGATGTGCTGGGAGCACAGTGGTTTTCAGCACCCTCAGCAGCCTGCAGTGCAGACACGGTAGTAGAAATGTCTCCACTCACTAACAGGAGGTTAGGGATGAGACCAACTGCTGGGACAGTTAACTGAGCACACTGAGACTGCCTTCTTCAGTCTCACCTAGTCCTTTGCATGGTGATTAATGACATGTTTCCTGCCTTCATAAAAGAAGTAGACATAACACAAGAGACCTTGCTAAGAAAGTCTGGTCCACCATCACACATGTAAATGAGTATTATGACAGTAGTGATTGGAACCAGGGAAAATATTGGATCAGAACAGCAGTCAGGAAGTATAACCAACCCAGATGCCAAATTATTCTCTCTGTGTGTGCATGTGTGCACATCTGTGTGTATGTAGAGACCAGAGCACAACCTTGAGTCTACCTTGGTTTTCACTGACCAGGAGCTAGCCAATAAGCTAGGCTGGGTAGTCAGTGAGCTGTCTCCACAGCATGGGATTACAGGTATGTGTGACATTACATGTATGTGTCACATTTCTAAGTAGGTGCTTGCTGGGCAGTTGAACTTGGGTCCTCAGGCTTGTATGGCAAGCACTGTTATGACTGGGCCAGCTCTCCAGATCCCTCAAAACTGTTTTAATTTTGTAAATTGTCTATTTGTGTGTGTGTACATAGGCACATGTGCTCACGTGTGAACACACATATGGAAGCCAGGAGACCTTGTCCCTTAACATGAGTTCCAGGAACTAAACTCAGCATCACAGGCTTGTTCATTTACCCCTAGGCCCTCTTACTGGTCTGTTTTTAAAGGACACAGCTGCACCTGCCGGGGTCTGCATTGTCTCTGATGTGTTCAGCAGCACAGGTGATGCTGAGTGTTCCTACTGGAAGGGCACAGCCCACTGTGCCCAGCACACTGGCTCTCTGGCCCTTCACAGTTAGGTATCACGATGAAATAAGGGAGACTCGGCCACAGGAAGACTACCCTTCCCTTAGGCGGTTACTTTCTCCACTGGTTTTTCTAACACTGCAGGTTTTCTGTGGTGAGTCGTCTTTGAGGACAGACCAAAGTGCAGTAGTGACATGGCCCCTGGATGCATACCTTGTTTCCGATGGCCTTTTTGGGTGGGAAGTTGTAGGCCCTCACTTGCGGGAATGTGCTCTGCAGCTGGTGGTGCAGTGCCCGGAACTCAGTGTACCTCCGGTACACATTCCACTCGTCGTCCTTTATCCGGATGTAGATCTGCCAACAAGGGAGACAGGAAGACAGGCTGAGTCCTCACAAAGGCGGGTGCTGCATCACTCTGTCCACAAAGGGGCCACATTTGCCTCACACCACCGGGCACCAAGTACCTGGCACAAAATGGTGGTACTGACAGCACCAATGGACACCAGAACAAGGCTGTGAGGCATGTGACAGGAGAGCTCAATTGCAAAGTATGTCCCCAGCAGGCTGAGGGGCAGCAGGGATACAGTTCCCTGTTCACACGTGAGCTGCCCTTGAGAGACGGCATGGATGCATCTCCCTGGTCACATATGTGGCTTACAAGCTGCCCCAGGGACACAAATTCCACAGGCCTGGGGTCATGCTGACCACCACATAGTAGGTCAGCACACAGTAGGGAAGCTCATTTAAGACAAAGGGAAGTGAGGTCAAAATCTTTTAGACTGCTGAGGGGCCCAGCAGAACACAAGGCCACATCCAGTGGCTTAAGCACATGCAGCGACAGTTTATCTCAGCCATGTTTGGGACACTGTCTGAAGAACACTCAAGATGCTGCTAGGACATAGCACAGCCACTGGTAAGGAAATCTGAGAAATGGGAGGCTCATTTTATTTTTTTGAGAAAAGTTTCCCCATGCATACCTGGTTGGCCTGGAACTCACTGTGTAGAACAGGCCAGATTCAACCTCACAAACATCCTACTGCTCTGTCTGCTGAGTGCTAGTATTAAAGGTGTGTGCTACTGCTCCAAGATGAAGTGTTTTAAAACCTAAGAATCATAGAGAGGACAAAGTCTCTGCACAATGACTATTGTACTTCATCACATAAAACAAGGGTCCCTATTTACAGAGCAATGGCAACAAACATCTCTACTGTGAGTCTCACAGTCTGACTGCATTCTTCATAATATATGTTTAAAAGCCAACTCCTTTTACTCAGCAGAAGCAAGAGCATGCTTACTACCCTGCTACAAGGATGCTTGGCTACTGTCCTTCTCTCCCCTATAGGCAGCCACACCTAGTTCTACAGGCCCCGTGTTTCTGCCCAGGACTCTTCAATCTGTCTCTAGTGCAGACCTCAGACATGAGCTGCAGCTCCAGTGTGCATCCGTACATTCTCTAAGTCTGAAGCCAGGCCCTAAGCCCTAAGACTAAGCTTCCTCTTAGGCTTTTACTGATCCATCTTCAGGAGCAAAGGCAATAACAAAACATGATTTTTTTGTCTCTACTGCTGCCTGCAAGCTGCCAGGCCAAGTCCAGAACAGTCTCCAGGAGCAGGGGATGAGATAAAGCTGATGGCTGAGAGTCGCAGGGCAGAGTAGGCTCTGGGGTTCCTGTTGTATCCACACTCCTGCCTTTGCTGGTATCCAGAGTGCATTTCTGGTGGCCACTATTATTATACCCAGAGGCCACTGATAACCAGGGGAACAAGAAGAGTGAGCTCTCAGCTCTGAAATGAGCCTCTGAACTCAGTGAGTGGGAGGTCCAAAGTTGAACATAAATGACAAACTCCAACCAAACATAAGACCTTGAGCACTGAGCACCTGTCATGGACTGGTGTTACACCAGGTACATAACATCTTCCTCTTGTCCTTGGGCTAAGTTGAAAAGCAGATGGTGGGAATGTATCCTCTTGAGATAAAGACATGGACTCAGAGAGGCAAAGTCACTTGCCGGGGGAAATGGGAAAATGAAGAAGGTGAGCCCAGAACTGTCTTCTCCCCAGTGTCCCATGTTTTCTGCCTCAATGCTCTGTGGCAATGGCTGGGGCTCACAGGGGCCTCTGAGACCTCAGACCAGCAGTGTGGCATTCAACATGACCTCCAGGTGTTCTGTTCTCCTTGCCAGAAAAGCCTGATTTCACCTTCTCGCACTTCACCCTTGGATCGAAGGATCTAATATGATAGAATAAAAATCCTCCATGTTAATAACAGCTGATCCCCCAACAACCTGTTCAGTATCCAAACCTGGGAAACTTGAGGTGCAGATGATGTGCTTCTACACCACAGGACTAAGCATGCATATACTGAAAACTGTTAGGGTCATTCATTCATTCATTCATTTTAAAGGGCTCCTCCCCTCCCATTTAAGTCTGACTGGCCCACTTTCCTCATCTTGAACCATGAAGACACTAACTCCTTGAAGGGAATGAAAAGCCACACAATCAAGCTCCCTTTTAAACAATGGATAAAACCATATATCTCTTGATCCAGCAGAAGGAAATAAAATCAAAGGGTGCTGCTGGGGTTGGCACTGGGGCTCAGTATCTTCTGCCTGAAGGGAAAATGATTTTGTGGAACAATTGTTTTGCACACTGTGAAGATGTCACTCTGGTTGGTTTTAGAAAAAGCTGAATGGCCAATAGCTAAGCAGGATTTCCAGGCACAGAGAATGCTGGGAAGAAGAAAGGCAGAGTCACAAGCAGATGCAGAAGAAGCAGGATGTGCATGCAGGAGGAGAGGTAACAGCCAAGAGCCAGATGACAGGATATAGATTAATATAAACTGGTTAGTTTAAGTTCTGAGAACTCGCTAGGAACAAGTCTAAGCTACTGGCCAAGCTTTCATAATTAATAAGAAAACTCCATGTCATGATTTGGGAGTGGGTTGGCTGGACAGAGGAAGACTTGCTACAAATAATGTCCAAAGTGGGGGCAAATATTTCCACATAAGACCATGATCTAAACTGTATGGCAGTTTTAGGTTTTGCTCATGCAGACAGAAATGGTTATAGATGCACAGTAAAGCAGATTCAACAGAAAATGAAAAAGAAACTCTAAACAGGCTATAGTGTGTATACAAAAAAATGTGTGAACTTAAAAAAAAAGAAAATGGATATAGGCAGACATAGAAAAAGTAATTTAAAATAATAAGATAAAGTCTTTAAAGAAAAAATAAAATAATATAAAAAGGATAGGCCACATAAAAATGAAAAATACACAGAGTATGGATCAAGTATGATATTATATTGACTTCAAAGTTTTTGATTGTTGATGAGCAACAATAGCTGCTGAGAGACATTGGATTATGAAAACATGTCAGATTAAACCACCCTATATATTTTTAAAATGTTTTCACTTCAAAATGGAAGTCAAAAAAATGTTACTTTGGGGAAGAGCCAGATTAAGCCACCCTATATATATTTAAAATGTTTTTACTTCAAAATGAAGTAAAAAAATATGTTACATTGGAGAGGAGGTTATTCTTTTGTTTCCATGGGAAATGAAAGATTGTGGATTCATCCAAAGTTGATAGAGATCAGATTTGATCAAGGAAGATCCCCTGAAAATCCTGGCTACAAACATAAAGAAATAAACATTAAAAAAATCACAAGACAGGTGATTTATACTTAACCTACTGAAACATAAAACAAAAAAAATCATCTTTGTTTGACTTGTGTACAATGCAGAGTGCAGATATGCATGTTACCTTTAGAAGTTTATGTGTTTTCAGAGCAAGGGAATGAGATACCAAGGAAAATGGGTAGCCCAGGTGATCTAGTATCTCATAGAGTCTCTATTGCAGTTTCCCCAGAGTTTGACATTCAGAACAGCTTCAAGGCTGCTGGCTGAGATGGCCCAGTCTCACAGACTATTCTAGTCAGGACCACAAATAAGCCTTGTGCTTCCCCATTGCACAGAGACTGAACAACAAATGCTATGGATAGTTTTTCCAGGATTTGATCATTATCTCAATATTCTCAGGTTCCATAAAGATGCTGTCACCCACAGTCAACAGGAAGCAGTCTAGAGAAACAAGATCCACATTCTGAAGATGTGGGGTGAATGGTTTTTGGTCATTTGGTGGGTTATGGGTATTTGTCATCATCTTGGAGGGGTGGTTACAAATTGTTATTGGTTTTGTTCAGGGAGAAAGCTAAACAAAGGAGATTAGATTCAAAGATCTCTTTCTGAAGGGAAAAGGGGAAATATGGCATAGAAATGATGGGGGAAAAGGGTGAGCTGTTGAGTCTATTTTTGAACAACCACTATTCCCAAATATTTTACACTGGTTTGGATTTTTGTATATTGATACAAATTTAAGGGTATACTGTGTTATATGCTTCTAATTCTTGTTTAAGATATTATACCTATACAGCTTATTTAAAAATGTAAAGTTTAGTCTTTAAAAGCTATTTAGAATAATAAAAAATACAGGTTAATAGTAATCTATAACAATTAAACTTGGAGTCAATATTTTCAAGGTCAGAGACATATTTTAAATATAGTCTTCAAATGCCTCAAAGACCTATAGAATATGGCATTTAAAATGTTTTAATAACAAGGCTTTTCATGACAGTGAAACACGTCTGCTCCTAGCAACACCAACTTACTTCAAAAAAGGATGACAGGCATCAAAGAACCTCCATTTGGAGTTTGCTTTCTTTGTGGGAAAAGCTAGCTAGCCATTTGTGCAAAGAAACTTCCCTTGCCTTGCTGACGGCAATATGTTGTACAAACTGGACAAGGAGAACACAAAGGAAAAGGCTGTTGAGCTTTGCCTATGTAAGGCAGAACTGGCCTTCAAAATTCCTGCTTCTTGGGAAAGTCTGCCAGATCTTCTAGGCTTGTATGCCAAAGATAGATGCCCCAACATTGCAGAGGAACTTTGAGAAGCCAGATGTCTGTTATTGCTATAAGTTTAGAAGTGACTTGCCCTGCACTTTCTGTTTACTTGGGTAATATTATATCCTTCTGGGGTCTATAATCAATAGGGACACTCCTCACAAACTTGGCAGGAGCTATGTATGACCCAGCTGAGGGTACACCACCGACACATACAGTACTCCAGTCTATCAGCACAAGCTGGGCGGGAGCTATGTATGACCCAGCTGAGGACACACCACCAACACACAGTACTCCAGTTTATCTGGACACCATTTACTACAGCAAATTTGAGAAATCAGCTTAGATGCCTATCAACAGCTGAATGGATAAAGAAATCATGGCCTATACAGTCACTTGTATTTAACTGTAAGGAATAAAATTAAGTCCTTTATGGGAATATGGATAGAACTAGAGACCATCATTTTAAATGAAATAAGCCAGACTCAGAAAGAAAAATGCTGCATGTTTTCTCTCACATGGGCATCTAGTTTTAAGAAATAATACATACATATATACAAACACACACACACACGAGAGAGAGAGAGAGAGAGAGAGAGAGAGAGAGAGAGAGATACACACACACACATGTAAACACATATGAGCATGTAACACATGAAAATAGAAGGACTATTCTATTAGAATAGTGGGGCCACTGGACAGTGGGAGAGAGGATGACAGAGAAGCAAATGCTATACAAGTATATGTGGCATACATATGAAAGGCCAGGGTGAAGCCAGTCATTCTGTACAATGAACACGTGGTAATTCCCATGGCTCCCTCATGCTTCTCACTTGTCAGCAGCACTCTTCTGTGATGGAGTACACGCTCCCCTGTACTTCTTCTTTATTGAACTTCATACAAATGGAGTCATGTTTGTCTAAATCACCATGTATGATTCCTTCTTGGATAATGTTGGTGAGATGCATCCATGCTGCTACATGCCCTCTCACTCGTGCCTTGGCATGGCTGCACAGCATTCCACTGCAGTAACATGCTACCAGTATTTTTGCTTCACAGGGATGGGCATTTAGGGTATTTTCAATTGGGTGTTCCTGTTCCTATCTCTCAGGAGCACAGACCCAAACGTGTGAGACAAAACTATTATGCTACTACCAAAACAAAACAAAAGAACAAAAACATGGCCAATATTTTCATGAGCTAAGGGAGAAGAAAGGTTTCTAACTTGGGCACAAAAGACGGTGCTAAAGTGCCCTGAATCTCCACCGAGTAACAGTTACACATGGCAGATACAGGAAAAATCCACGGGATGACAGGGTCTGCATGATGTGTGTGTTAGTAAGTCATACCTTCTTCCTGTCCTCTGGACAGTGAGTTCCCATCCTAACTCAAGGGCCTATTTGTCTAATCCAAATCCAGACTGGGCAGGACTGGGGCTGTGCCCAAGGTACTGTGGTAAGTGCCCTTGCACACCTGAGGTGCAGCTGGTCCAGCCATGAAGGGGAGGCCAGAAGTTGGACCTGAACCCTAGTGCCACCTCTTGTAAGTGAGATCATCTCTTCCATTTGGTAAATGAGAGTGATATGGGAGAACTGGCTGACATTAGCACAATGTCCAATACCTGTGTCAATACATCTGTCAAGTGTTGTTCTAATGTGCAACTGGTCACATGCACAGTTTGGGGGAGAGGGGAGGCAGGGAAATAGAATAAAGATCTGCAAGTTTGCTTTGGCAGGTGAAGTTCTACGTCAAAGGCCTGCCAAGCACAATACAAGCCTCTTTAGCCCCAAACACATGGGACATCAGGCTGGTTGGCAGGTTGGCAGAGGGTCAGGGCACAGGGCTGTATACAGAGAAAGCCTGGGCCCCCTAACCTAGCTGCTCCCCCGACACACACACTGCAACCCTAAGAACAGTACCTCACTCAGACTCAGCTCCTTCACTTGCAGCATGGGGTGGTCCTGAGACGCCATGTCTAGCAGGCACAGGGAGCAATGGCAGCTGCAGATATGGCAAGCCCTGTCACCTCCATCATCCATTGCCTTTGTGTACATGAGCTTCCCTATTACAGAATTAGGGGTAATTATAGGATGTGCAATCACGAAATTAAAGCAGGTAATTACCATGCCTAATTAATTGTCAAATGCTAGGCAGACAAGGGAACACAAACAGAAAGTGTGGCTGAGGATGGGGCAGTACCAAGTACCCTCTGCTTGCAGAAAGCTCAACAGCAATGGCAGAGGTCAGAACCTGACCCCCTGGGTGGGTTAGCAAGCACTAAAATAAACCTTGGATGCACACTGGGCTTTGACTCAGCCTGAGCTGAGCGCCCTCTGTGCTGGCTGCAGGCCAGCAAGGCATTCATACAGCCCTGTCACAAGCACACCCAGAGTCCCCATTCAGAGAGCTATCTCAGGAAAGAACCTCATAGGAGATACTTAATGACTGCTGTAAACCTTGACAAGGAACAGACTGTAGAGAGACGCTGGCCCACATGCAGCAAGGACTCACAAATATAAACTGTAGGTTTGCAAGCAAAACGTCAGGCTGCCTCTGCTTGCTGAGCACTCAAAGCATCTCCCTCTCCACTCTGCTTCTGCACCATACTGAGTCCTGATCCCAGAAGCAAAGGTTTCCTTACACGTGGTGTTTTTCATTTGCCCTTCTTCCTTCCTTTCTTCCTTCCTCTTTTCCTCCCTCCCTTCCTCCTCTCCTCCCACCCTCCATCTCCTTCCTCCTTCCCCCTCTCCCTTCTTCCTTTCCTCCTGCCCTCCTTCCCGCCCTCTCCCCTTCCCTCCTTTCCTGGGGATTGAATTAGAGTCTCACACATGCTAAGCCAGCAATAACCAATGTGCCACACCCCAGCCATCATTTTCACTTCTTATTTTTAGATCTCACTAAGTTGCTCAGGCTGGCCTTGAACTCACTCTATAGTTCAGGATGGCCTTAAATTTGTAATCCTCCTGCCTCAGTACTCCCATCCCCAAGTATATAGGATAACACAGCTGCACTACCAGGCTCAGAGTGTGGCAAGCCCAAAGAAACACAGGACTCATTTCTCTTAGAAAATGCAAGACTGACTCTCATTTCTGTTCACATATCATAGACAATGCCTTTCAAAATGTACCGGACATTTTGCATAAGAAGTTTTCCAAAGCTCAGTGATTTTCTTTGTCTTAAAATGCAGCCACGGAACAAGTAAGGTGTGTAAGCACAATTAGGTGACAGGAAGGCAGCAGAGACTAAGCTCAGTGCCTTTGATGGAGGAAGGGCCCAGAGCCACATTGTTTCCATACCAGAGGGAAGCAGGGACAGTCCAACACCAATATGAGGATTGTCACACGCAAACTAGTCAGATGCATTAGACGATCTTCAAAACGGCTTGAGGTTCCTATTTCACTTTGCTTCCTTAGCAGCCAATGAGTGCAATGATTTGTGTTTTGGCTCGCAGTCCGTGTTAATGTACCCTTGCTCAACTTTCCTTTTAATGAAACAGCTTCATGTGTTATTAACTGTAAATGTCCTCGGTGCTAGAACAAAATGCCTGAATTACCACAGGACCACACTGATGAAGTGATATTATCACAGTCAAAGGTGAGAAGATGAACGACTTAACTGAAAAAAAAAAAAAAAAACGACTTCTCAGTTCACTGGGGTATGTAAAGGAGCTGGGCGAGGAAAGAAATGTTGTTTACTGAGAGCTGCCAGTGCCACCCCACAGGCCTGAGCCCAAAGAATGCAGAAGAAGGCTTGTGAAGTGGAATGGGTCCTCATCCCAGGGGGAGAGGTCAGGATCCAGCTCTAGGCACTGTACTCCAGCAGAGCTCTGCTGTTCCTAGATACTCAGTGTTCCCTGACACGCTTCTCAGGGTGGCTTCTGGCCAGTGGTCTTCCGGCTGGCTTGCCCGCTCTCCTCTGAAAGAAAACACTGGGTTGGAGTCATGTGCCTTGCCTTCCAGACTCAGCTCACACCAGGCCTCTCCCTAGAGGGCAGTCTGATGACCTTCTATACCTCTCAGGGTAGGCTCTGGGGATACTGGAAGAACAAAGGCAGGCTTGATCCCTTCCCTTCTGAAACTTGAGCAGTCCGCCCAGAAAGGTACAAAGAACCCTAATGAATTCAAATGGAAAAAGAGCTGGAGGAGAGGGTGACATCTTCAGCTGGGCCAGGAATATGGATGCAGGTAATCAGCTCAGGGATGTTTGATTTAGAACAAAGACCAGACCAGACAGGTGCTGAGGCAGGGCAATCTTGAGTTTCAAGGCTAGTGGCTAGGCCCATTCCCATGAATCCATGCCTTGACACATATACAGAAATAAAAGACCCAGTGTGCTTAAAAACAAACAAACAAACAAAATGGCTGGGTATGGTGGTGTGTATATAGAATCTGCTCAGAGGAGCTGGCCACAGGAGAGGTACATACTTTCAAGTTCCAGGCCAGGGACAGACGTTTTCTGTGATGATTTGAATTAGAATGGCTCTCACAGGCTTATATGTTTAAATGCTCAGACCCTAGTTAGTAGAACTGTTTGGGAAGAATAAGGAGGTGTGGCCTTGTGGAAGTAGGTGTGGTTTTGTTGAAGGAAAAGTGTCACTTTGAAGTTTCAAAAGCCCACACCAGCCCCAGTCTCTCTTTCTGCTTCTTGCCTGTGCTTAAGATGTAAGCTCTCAGCTACTGCCCCAGGATGCCTGCCTCCCATGTTCCCCACCATGATGACCACAGACTAACCCTCTGGAACTATAAGCAAGCCTGCAATTAGGTGCCTTCCTGTGTAAGTTGCCTTAGTCATGGTGTATCCTCATAGCAGTAGAACAGTAACTAAGACACTCTGAAGACTCAGGTGGATGGCTGCTAAGGAATGACATCCCAGGTTAACTTTTAGCCCCCCCCCCACAATACACATATGCACACATGCACAGGCATGGATGTGAAATGTACACACAAAGAGATCCCACCATTTGTGGCAACAGAGGGGCTGCTGTGCTGAGATGGGGTGAGGGGCTCATGCAGAAAGTACAGGATAGGTAAGTTCGGCGATCCCCGGTGATAATGACTACAGCTAATGTCTAATGCCTTCCAGAAACTTCATCCCCCATACTAAATTCAGGAGGTGAAGAATGAGCCAATGTCATTGTGGTAGTCATTATATAAGGTATACACACAGCAGATGGTCATGTTGTATACCTCTGGATATATATAGTTTTTATTTATCAGTCAATTATTTTTAGTGCAGAAGTTTTCAAAAATAAAAGATTTAGCAGGCTGGGCATGGTGGCACCTGCTTATGAGCTCAGCACTCTGGAGGCAGAGGCAGGAGGATATCAACTGTGAAGCCAGCTTTGACTGCAGAGTGAGACCCTGTCTCAACAAAGGAACGAGAAAGATGATGGGGGAAGGTGATTAGGCCTGTCCGTAGTGCTGAGAGGACAAGAGGCACAGATGGCATATATGAGCTTAAAGAGCAAAGAAGAGAGCTGGGCATGGTACTGCACACCTGTAATCCCAGCACTTAGGAGGCCGAGGCAGGAAGCCGTTATTCCGAGGCCAGCCTACACTGCATAGTGAGTTCCAGGTTGGCCTGGGCTACAAGTTGTTTCTGTTTTGTTTTAAGTAAATTAGAGACTATTACAATACATGACAGGTGTGATTCCAATGGCATATGTGTCAGTGCAGTCACAGCCTGAAATAAACCAGGGAAGAAGGCAAATGCTAACCGAGATAGCTCTGGGTGCTGGCAGCTCTTATTGTGGTTTTTCAGGTTTTCCAGATTTCCTTCTTTGGTCAGATTTTGGTGACAGAGAAACAAAGTGTTACTTTACTCATCGAGTAAGATTGTGTCTGCTAGCACCTGAGGTGACACACCACTTCTTCCCTCTTTCTTCACACAGAACTGAAGGGCATCAAAACATCATGCTGTTAAGACGGCATGGCCATGTCTCAGAATGAAAAGACTGTCACTAACATTCAGAAAGAAAGAGCTAATGGATGGGTGAGTGTAGAGCCAACCATAGTCACAGGGCTGGCACAAGGAAGCCAGAGAGCAAGGTGGGAACCCATGGAAAGTCAGAGCTGGGCCATCTCCCGTGTGAAGACAGGTGAAGGAGGCTCCCCTGGGAAGGTCTGACGCTCCCGACCAGTCTCAGGCCCACTGAGAACTATGGGAACAGACAGCAAACTACTGTAGCTACAGAGCAAAAGCCTAACGCAGCTCCTGGGGCAGGAGACCAGCTTTGATAGCACAATATGTTTCTCTTAGCCTTGGGAGGGAAGAGTTAAGGGCAATGGTGAATGCCTACTCTGGGTCTGCAAGAGCAGGAAGCCAGACCCTTCTGGCCCTCAGCACAATGACAGAGGAGACAGTGTCTTGTGGCTGAGCTGCAGGCCACAGAGATCTAACCTACAGTAGTTTGCCTCATGCTTGCTGAGCGAGCATCTGCTAGGTACCAAGTTTTGCACGGGCCTTGAAAACACATAGCAGGTGGCCCAAGGGGTCAGAACGGTGATTATGAGTACAATCTGGGGGCTCAGCTGCCTGGGGCAAATCGTAATTATACATTCTTACTAGATTTGCTATCTTATTAGCCACATGACTTTCACTACTTCATGAAGTCATTTTATGACATAAAATGAAAGCAGTTGCCTGTGTAGACTGTGTTTAGAGCCGATCATTTTAGTTGGCATGAAAAACATAACGAAGTTTTCTATCAGCAAAGCTGTACACCTGTTCTAAAGCAGTCCACATACCACTTCAAGGACAGACAGACAAACACTATCCAGTGGTAGAAGTGGTAGAACTCAGAACAACAGGAGGGGGACATCCAGGAGACACCACATGCAGCGCAGTGCGAAGGTCTATCAGGGAAGGCTTCCGGGAGGAGTTTATACCTGAGTCAGGCCTTGAACGGTAAAGACAAACTAGCCAAGGTGCCAGACCAGGCTAGACCAAAACAGTGGGCAGCTGTCTGCTAAATTATACTTTCTGAATGATATATTCTTGAGGATGGGAAGTAAGATTTGCACTTATAAAAGAGTCTGGCACCTGGACAGCAATGATGATGCTAAAGACAGAAAAATGGCTGCATTCCTGGACAGTTTCAGGGCTTCCAATTCGCATGAACAGCTTCAGCCATGAGGAACCTTGCATCTTGCCCAGGATGTGGGCTGAGGTGTGTGGTGTGATACTCCAAGCAGACCCGCTGGGTTGGGAGGCAATGGCTCGCAAGCACAGCATTGGCCAGGGGTGGGGGTGGGAGTCCTGCCCTTGAGGAGCTGGAGCTCCTTGCCACACAGCCTTCCAACCATGCTCGCTCCATCTCACCACACACCTAGCCAGGGCCTTCAGTCCAGGGAGAAACACATTAATGCAGCTTGGTGGTGCTGGGTCCCTGGCCCTATTCCTCTCTGTCCCACACTGACTATAATGGAGAATACCTGTGGTGCTGGAGGAGGAAAGGGAGATTACTGGGAGCATCTGAGGGCATCTCAGAGAGGCCAGGGCTAGCAAGCTGCTGAACATCCCCAGGGGTTTGTGGAGAAACAGAAGGCTACCCAGAACCGTGGCAGCTGGCCCAGTGCCTGTGCTCAGTCATCTTCATAGACCAACGTACTGTGTGTCTTTTGCAGCCTGGCTCTCTCCATTTTTTGAGCACACAATGCATGTGGACTGAAAGGCCAATTCCCCTAGTTCCAGAAGGGCTGTATGAACACAGACTCAGTCTGACCTCTGTTGTCTGAGAACTCGGGATCCTGTCTAAGGTCCTGTAAATCAAATCTAAATGAACCAGTTGGACTGGTCTGCAGTCACACAGTAGTTACTTTCCTACTGTGATAAAACAAGGGGCTGGGAAGATGGCTCAGTGGGAGAAGTGCCAGCTACCATGCAAGCATGAGGACCCAAGATCCCAACACTCATGTAAATGCTGAGTTTGAGCACGCATGTCTATAACCTTAGCGCTAGTGGTAGGAAGGCAATAGGCAGATCCCCAGAGCTTGCTAGGCAGTCTAGAATTGGTGATCTCTGGGTTCAGTAAGAGACTTTGCTTCAAAAGGCGGGAAATGAAAGTAGGAAGACAGAATACACACACACACACACACACACACACACACACACACCCCCCACACTCCCTGAATCTATGTCAGGCTTGGTTTCTTCCTCTGCATCCTCACCTGGGCATGTCAGAGAACTGCTCTCACCAAAACACACTCTGGAGGCTTCAATTAAATGACACAAATAGGATGATTTGAACTAGGGGCTGCTATGCCACAGAATGCCAGCTCAGTGCATCCAGGCTCTGAGATGAGAAATGGCCTATAACTTAATGCTCACAGTGACATTGCTACTGCTCTTGCCCAGAGCAGCCCAGAGAAATCAGGCGTGGGCTCCTTTACACACAGTTGCAAGGCTGGATCTGTGGTCCTTACTCTTCCTCTCTGAGAAGCACCCAATTTGAGGGCTTTTGCAGCAATGTTTCACAGAAGTCAACAGAACAACAGGAGGATCCACCATGATGTGTGCACATCCCTTCCTGATAAGAGTTTAAAGAGACATATTAGCCATGGCCTTGTTTATCACCCAAGGGACCAAATTTCACTTGTATGTACACTGCAGACACCAGAACACTGGGGACCCCAGGCATTCCTTCCTCCCTCAAAATGTTACCATAAAATGGAATCATTTTTTGGTTCAAGCCCCTAATGCCCATGATGGGGCTAAGAATAACATTTTCCTACCTCCCAGGCTTGCACAACACCATGGAGGGCACTCACTGTGGGTATCACATCTGTCAGCTTTATCTTTGAAATGGTGGGCAAATGAGACACGGACAGGGGTTTGCCCCAAGGTCTAGAATCAGTAGGCAGTAGAGATGTGATTTGAATTTCTGTCTTTTCCAGCCCCAACTTGTGTTTTCAAGTTGCCCCTCTGTCTTCAAGGGGCAGAGAAGGGGCCCAGGTTCTAGTGGGCCATCCTCCAGACCTTTAAAGCCTTGAGATTCCCAGGCACCCATGTGTAGGGAGGCTGGGAGAGCAAAGGTGGAAGTCCCAGCTCTGGGACTGGCTCTGCCTCAGTTATGCTCTGGTTCCATCACCAGAGGGGGCGGAAACAAGCTACCAGAATCTGCACAACGGGACACTACCAGCATCTGTCTTGTAGGGCAGTTCTCATGGCTCACACTGTCATTGGCAATTCCACAAGGGAGTGAAGTCCCATTAGACATTAAAGAGTGGGAAGGAAAAGGGAATGGCCCTGTTGTCACAGCCCAGTGTCCACTGCGGTGGATGACCTGATGACTAAGGGGCCTCGAGAGTTATAGTGGACACCAGCAAGTGGATTGCAGCTGTCCTTTGATGGTGAGATGCAAGGGCAAGGCACTTTCTCTGCAAAGACCTGGCAGGTGGAATGCCAAAGAAACAGTTTTCAGCCAGCCAGCATGCATCTTCCGGTTGAGAGTTAGAAACTATCTCCTTTTTCTGGGCCGAAGTCCCTCTAGAAAACCTCAATAAGCCCATGGATCTTCTCCAGGATAAAAAGAAAAACACAAGACCACCCCACCAGGCAGATATACTCACACATGAATATTCCTTGGTATATACACACAAAAACACACACTGACAGATCATCTTGGAGCACTTCCATGAGGAAGCTCTATCCAGCCAGGACCAAACCCAGAGTTTCTGAGCACCAACCTGAGCTACAACCTTTCCATGGGACTCAACCATGTGAGCTGACATCACAACTCCACATCAGAGATGGGGACCCAGCGTCACTGAAAGAAGTTGGAGTTCTAGTCGGAGTCTTTTTGACTCCAGAAGAGCCCTAAAAGAATTCCCTGTGTTCTGGAAAGTCAAAAAGACACATAGAAGCTAGAAGCCCTTAAAGATGACCAAGCAGCCCTGTGGTGACCTACAGTTCAAACACCATGGATATCCAGCACAGATTCTTCCTGAACATCCTTCCACGGCCTCCTGATGGTCTGGCTGAGGCCCATGTGTGAGGCCAGGGGCAATAGCCAACGGACTAGCTTTTTCAGCAGACCACATGGCCATGGGCCAACAGCAACGGAGAACTGAGAACTGTTCCTGGAGATGGGGCCTGTACTGATGGTGCAGGGACCAATGGCCTGTCTGACCCTGAATGGCATCACCAAGCAATAGCAAAATCACTAGAAGCCCAATTTCTTTCCAACATCCCAACTCAAAGTCCAGTCAGCAAGCCAAGCATAGTGGTACGTATCTATAGTCCCAGCACTCTGTGAGTTGAGGCAGGAGGATCAGGGTTTGAGCCCAATCTGGTCTACAAACTGAGACACTGTCTTTTAAAAAAAATTCCAAAGTTCTGAAAACCAAAGGCTCTCAGCAAGTTTAGCACCAAGTCACTTGGCAGCTGAACTTGGCTGAACTCGAATGGGGGTGCTGTGACCAGTTCGCACCTTACTTCATGTCAGTATTCCTGTCTCTCCACTTACTGTGATTTAGTCCTTTCTAAAACCAACGAGAAGAGAAAGGTGAGGACGTATATCTGAGGGTGTTGGCTATGAAAGTTGTGATTGCAGGATTCCGGCTGTGCTAACAGGCCATTTAAACAAAGCTGAATTTTATGTTCTTCGCAGCCCAGACGATGAGACGCAAGGTTGGTCAAAAATCACCCCTGGGAGAGTCTAATGCTGCTCCACAGGGACAGGCAGTGCACATGGTTTGATCTACACAGACACTTACAGAATCATACAACGCACAAGGATTAGGAACTGTGACTTAGGAAGACTCTAATGATCGAGAAAGATCAGTCTTTAAATATCACTCTGAAGGAAAAACTAGTCAGCAAGATCAGCTGGCCGTGCTTTGTGAACTGATGCTCCCTCCTGCCTGCTGTGGTATATAAATTAGCAGCCAGGTTCCTAACTAGCTCACACACTTTCATGTAACTATGGCTTGCACAGAACTCTGGGGTTCCTAGTAGAAGCAGAGTATGTGTTTGACCTTGACCAATACCAGGAGGTTGGGAAGCACCTCTGCTGTAGGAGAGGACAGACACAAAAGACAAGAGGTGTGGAAGGTCTTAGCCCACCATAGCCTGGAGATAAGCTCAGCCTACACCAGCCAAGCCCCAAAGAACACACATATGTGAACAACAACACCTCAGCAATCTGATGGGTTGTCCGTTACACCACATTACTGTGGCAGGAGCTGACTGACTGGCCTACTAGGCAGAACTATACAAAGTCAAAATGTGTCTAGAAGCTTGGGGTGAGCTCCTTATGGGCCATGTTACTATTTCCCTTGTCTCATTTAATCCTCAGAGAAGATGCAAGGGAGAGAGGCTTCAGGGGCTCAGAGAGGCTTCTAGACTTGCTCAGACTCACACAGCAATGGAGCAGTGACTCTATTCAGGTCTGCAGAAAGATGGGAGGTGAAAGCAGGAGGATCACCTGGAAGTTCCCAGGACCAGCCGGCTGGAGAAAACAGCACAGCAACAGAGAACCTGACTCTGCCTCAAAACAAGATGAAGGAAGAATGCACTCATTGTGTTATGACTTGTAAGAGTGTACACATACCTGCACACATACACATACACTGACACAAAAGCCAAGGGATAATTGCTATCCCCATTTGCAGATGAACAAACTGAAGTCCAGCAAGCCAATTCTGACAGCAAACTGTCATTTAATAGCTATCTTTAGCGTCAGAAATCTTCAAATGCCCTACCTTAATGCCTATGATTCCAAGCAACTAAAGGAGAGGAGTTAGGCATGGCTGTGACTCATCTTCTGCAGCTGGTATCTACCCAACAAAGCCATGCCTGCCCATGCTGATGGTGTCCGCCGGGGAAGACAGCTTGTGGGACTCTCCCCAAGACCTTTGCACAGACTTTATAGAGCTTAAATATCATTGGATGAGGTCACCTGCCACTCACTGGGTGAAGATCAGACGTTAGAGTTATCATTGGAGACAAGGGGAGGAAAGGATGTAACCAGCATCCAAATCTACAAAGGGAATAATTCAGGAGTTCTGGCTACAGTGGTTCCTTCTGGGATGGTCTGGGAACCTACAGAGCAGGCAGCCATTGCCACCTAGAGGTTAGTCACAGCCACAGCTGATGCTGGTGTCCACTGGCCTTGGTTAGGGCAGGCCTGAGTCTGAAAGGCCCCGCCCACAAGGCCAAGAGCAGTGTGTGCTTTAGTAAATTATGGATAGTGAGCTGATGAAACGATGATTCGGTGAGTACAAGCACTTGCTGCACAAGTTGAGGACACCAGTTCAAATCCCCAAATCCCAGATATGCATAGTCTTTATAGACCAAGCACTTCCACAGGGAGATGGGAGGTGGATACAGGATAATCCCTAGACACTTGCTCATCTCACACAGTGGACAAACAACAGAGGCCCTATTTCAAACAAAATAGAAGGCAAGGACAACACTCAAGGTTGTCCTCAGACACAAACACACACATAACAAGGAAAAAAAACATAAAAAAGACAATTTCAGATGTATACTAAAGCCTCACCAGCCACTCTGAAGAATCGGTTCTGGCCCCAATGAGACAGAGGGTCCTCACAAGATGGCTACCTTGGTATAGGAAAGGAACGGCTAAGTTAGCAATGGAGCAGGTCTTCCAGAAGGCAGAGGGGTCCTGGTCCAGAGGAATGCCACCAGCTCTCTCACTTCCTTTCCTAGCTCCATCAGAAAGCAGTGGTGCCTGGGGACAAAGGAGTGCAGGGCTCTGGTGTGAGCACACTGTGTTAGAGGCTTTCTGGGGTCAGATCATCTGTAGAATTCTGTTTATGCCCTGGGGTCTGCACCTGAATGGGGGAGCACACACAACCCCTTGGTCATGTGATCTGGGCTTTACTTCTGGGTATCTCTGCTGTGTCTAGGTCCCCCGGGGTCTTAGGAAGGTAGGAACTTAAGCCACTTGCCAAAATGAAGGCCACCTCCAAGTTCAAGGCAGCGTTCTTACTCACAAATGGCCACAGAAACAACAAAAGAAATGGTCCCCAATGTTATACTAAGACAGTATTTTATTTAAAAACTCCACTTTGGAGGACAGGCCTGTGAGCAGGGTGGCAGTGCCTACCTTAACCACACTGTCCCCATCCTCACTACTGCCCTGGGGCAGGCACAGCTACACTGAGGAGAGACAGAGGAGCCAGTCCCCAGGGAAGGTGCCTCTCCTCTCACTTCAGTGCCACTGTGGGACAGGAAGTGGACAGCTAGCACCTCAAAGCCTGACCAGACACTCCAGCCTGCCTTCAGGTTCATCCATCTTTGTCATCTTTGCCTGCCTCCCAGGCAAGGTGTGGGATGCTCTGGGGAGCCCTTCACTGCCACCACTGGAGGGATCTCCCCGTGGCCACTGCCTCTTCTAAATACAGCTCAGCCCACAGCACCAGCACCCATCCTTCTTTTTGGAGACACTCTTGCATTGTTGATGTTTCAGACCAGGGAATTCCTCACGGTGCAGATGTCCTGTGTATTGTGGATATTTACAACATCCTCCTTTGGACTCACTGGGTCCTGGGAGCACTGATACCCATGGCTACAATCAAAACTGTCTTCAGACATCTCCTTGGGCACAAAATCATCCCTGGTTGAGAGTCAATGAAGGAAACTGTCTCAGAGAGATTCCATCATTTACCCAAGAAGTACCTACCTGATCCTGCATCTCACTTAAGTTTTTCAACCATTTCATGGGGTGGCAAAAGAGGGGCTCTTCATGACCTGCTCAGTACCTGGGGACTGGCCCTTTCTAGAAGCAAACCCAGAAAGATCACGTGGCTGTCCACAGAGAGACACTGTGCCCTGATTTAAAGAAGGGCAGGAGGCAGCCAGCAAAACCAGATTGGTTGTGAGCATCCACCAGATATAACAATACAATCATTCTGTGATGGCCTTCCATGGCTCAAAGGCTATGATGTAGGGCATCCTCAGCAGCAAATACCACTGAGCAGGATAAAACCACACCCAGATCACCAAAGGATTGATTGGAGGAATGGGCCACCACTGAATGAGCCAGTTAGAACGACTCCTAACCCTAACAATTCATCTCTCCACTGTGGCCATGAGGAGGCCTACTTAGGAGTGAAATGGGGGCAGTGGGTTGGGGCTGGGGACAAGGGAAAGGCTGCAAAGAGCCAGAGCTCTGAAGGGAGGTGCACATGCACAGGAGTGTGTGAGGTAGGTGGTCTTGGGTAACATCTCCGAACCTCCATCTCTCTATAAAATGGGCTAATGGTGGCATCACTGTTGCTACCTTGTGTTCACTGTGCCCAGGGTGCCCCCATGAGGGTGGTCTCGGCCACTCTCACTTGATTTAGGGAGGTTTCCTCTTATGTACCATGAGAGTTAATACTGTCAGCTTGACAGGATCTAGAATCACCCAGGAAACAAATCTATCAGAATGACTGTGAGGGATGTTATTGACTAAGTTAACTCAAGCTGGGAGATGCACCTTAAAAGCAGGTGACAACATTCCATGGGAAGATCCACCTTAAAATCAGTAACAGTGTGCCACGGGTTGGGGTCCAAGACTGCAGAAAACAAGAAGCAAGCTGAGCACAAATTTTCATCTCTGCTTATAGAAGGCCACATGCAAAGTGACCAGCTGCCTAACACTCCTGTCACTATGCCTGCCTCCTAAACTGTAGCCAAAATAAGCATCTCTTAAGTTGCTTTTATTTTGTCATAGCAATGAGAAGACTAACTAATGTAGTAACCTTGAGTCTTCAATCAACATTCCTTCCCTATGCCCTCCTGACAAGTGTGCCAGTGATGGGGGTACTCTGACAGGGCCAAGAGGGGGAGGGGACAGCAGGCTTTCTCCGGTGGGGCTGTTGCTTTAGCTTTTGTGGAATAAAATTAAGCACCCAAAAGTATTATATTACAAACGCAACCTCATGGAATCACCTGGGAAAATGGAGCATGACCTGAATGTCTTACTATCAAGCTGCACCTCAGCTCAGACAGGGAGTTTTCAAAACACATCCAATTAGAGTCCTGGGCCACTGGCCTCTTGCCCTAACAAGATGAAATCGATTTACTTTCTGAGCCAGATAAGCCGACTGCCAGTGAACACCACTTCCTCTCAATTGTGAAATCCCAACTTTGTCAAATGGTTTCTCTTTCATTTCCATACTTAAAAAAATGGAGGTTTAAGAACAGGTGAGAATCAGTCTGTGATGTTCTGGTTCCATCTTTAGGGTTTCCTGTTAGATTCCAGCAAATTGTGTATTTTATTGTTTTAGAATTCAATGAACTATGTCCCTGCTAATGTGTGCTGTGTCAATTGATAGGAGAAAGAAAGGTGATGATGCACCTACAGATCACAGTCACACCTCTGCAGGTGGAGATGCACCCACAGATCACACTGACACCTCTGCAGGTGGAGATGCACCCACAGATCACACTCATACCTCTACAGGTGGAGAAGCACCCACAGATCACACTGATGCCTCTACAGGTGGAGATGCACCCACAGATCACACTGATGCCTCTGCAGGTGGAGATGCACCCACAGATCACACTTACACCGCTGTAGCTGGACTTAATCACCCCAATGTTTTGGAAGTCAGAGTTTTATTTGAGGAACTAGTGCTGGTTTCTAGTGCTCATTAAGCCGTACTCTGTTATAAGAAAGATCACAGGAATCCACAGGCCCCATGGAATAAAGCAGGTAAAATATACAATATCTCTTTCAAGTTGACAGCCTAGTTCAACCAGGGCTTGCTCTAAGGGTCTCTGGGTCACTACTTGATCCTCACCACAAGGCACAGACAGGGACGTAGTTGGTCTGCACTTAAGCCACCAGCAAGTGGGTAAGGCCTGTAAACAGCCCAAGACCACCCTCTGACCCTGAACATGTCCAAGTCAAAGCCCCTTTATGACATGGGAGCAAACAAACAAAGCCATGGGGACAGGGAAGAAGAGACACTCCACCAGCTGGGACTTAAGGGCGATTTGGAGCAGGGAGCAGGAGGGAGAGAATCCAGGTGGAATAAATGTCTAAATTCTAGCACAATCACAGAGCCAAGTATAGAGAACAGGGTGGCAAACACAAGAACCACCACCGATACTGCCAGCCTGAGAGTTCACATTAGTATGTATGGTGACTGTGATCACCTATCGTAATTAAACATCCTCTGGCTTGTCACTGAACTCAGAGAGTCAGAGACCATATTGTGCTCAAGACATATAAGTGCACACCTGCACACAATGGATAAGCAAGCACTGCAAGCCCACTCATGATAGAAAACAAGAGAAAAAATACTGACTGCCCCTTAGGGAGAGGCAGGACACCGACAATTGCCACATGTGACTGATTTTGCCCTTTGCAATTATATGGTTTGACCTAATACTTATCTCAGGCATGCTGAGTCGGCACTGTGGTCCACTCCAGCACATTCTCGGGTAGACAGCCTCTGAGAAGTCATGCTTCCCCTGGCTCTTATGGCAACCTCACCTGGTTGTGCATTTTACCTGGTTCTCATACATAGGGCATCCATTTTGTTATGACCTGAAGTCCCATGACTTGGGCAGCTCCTACCAAGGCCAGAGGTGGGAATGCTGTGTTCCTTAGGTATGCACTCAGCACACACCCTGGCTATGGGACAAAGCACACATGGACTCCAAGGTATACTGTGTTTTGGTTTCTGTGGTGTTGACTGCAGGAACAGTTTGACTTATGCTTTCTTTTTCTTCCATGTCTACTGGCCACAACATTCTGACTTTTATTTCTGGGTCCTGTGCTTTAACTTTACAAAGCACAACTTCCAGAAAGGGGAAATGAGAGAATGTCTCCAGGAGCCCCCCTCCCCACCCCACAAAAGTCCTCTACACCCCATGGAAACCAGAAATGTGTCCCCTCACAGCTGGCTAATCTAAACTGGAGTAATTCCACCAGCATGGATGTGAGAGATGTTCTTGGTTCTCTCCTTTGACTCTCGTTTCTGTTCAGCGAGCACACAACAGCACTCTTAAAGAGCTGCATCAATCCTCAATTACCTATTCAATTAAAGGAGGTTAATACGTTAACTATGCCACCTGACGAGAAGCAACAATTACTGACTTGCTATGCATTCAAGAGGTGAAGTGCAGAATAAACAGGAAGAGAAAAGACTGGGTGCAGCTGAGGGTGAGAAGGGTGCATGTAGTTTCCTGAGTTCCATCCTCAGTACCACGAAAGAAGGAACCAGTGAATGAAGGAGTGAACAAACAAACCAAGGCATATAATTTCAAAGAGAAGCCACCATTTCAGCTGCATGCTCAGGAGTTAGAGCTGGCAGGGTGTGATGGAGGAGTGTGGAGTCTAACTGTCTATATAGCTAGCAGACAGCCCACTCCCCATACACTCACCCCTCCTGGTTCCAATCCTTAGCTACACAATGGAAGCATCAGGCATTCTTGGACAGTTCTCCAAGCTTGAGGGGGTTTATTCCCATATAGCACACGGTGGTTTGTATGTAAGCATAGGGTACAAGGGTCAAGTAAGAGGCTAAGGGGCTGCAGGAGACACATACTAAGGCCACTTTTCATTTCAGGAGAAATGGCTTCACTTAGATTCACCAGGCAAAACTCCTTCTTGTGTGTAATTCCCCCTTCCTCCCCATCTCCCTTTCACTTTTCATTCATTCCTTTGTTTTCTAGGCTATCAACCCATCAAACCCTGAGAAGATGAGGCCTGCCAGAGTGAGAGGGGTCTATAGGTAGGGAGCAGAGACCACCATGGAAGGAGGAAAGGATAGGAGCCAAGAAAGAAGAAAACAAAGTAGAGAGTGAAGATGTCTAGCCAGCTTAAATCAGGCGAGCACACTGAGGAGGTGGTGCGATGCAAAGGTCTGTAGGGAAGTGTGGGGAACATGCTCCCAGGCTCCTCTCAGCTGCGTCGGGCAGGGTCGGACAACTGTCTTCAGCCTCAGGCCCTGTTTCTGCTCCCACCAAGGTATGAGGAACACACACAGACAGGGCTGAACCTGACAGTGGGTGGGTGGACTGGCCTCAAGGACTCTGAGCGAGAAGCCCAGTGTGGGTGTGCCAGGTGTGCACCAGATGTGTAAGTGCTGGCAACAAGTGTGCTTGGGGCTTGGTGGCACCAGGGGAAGAGGGTAGGAGATATAGTGCTTTAGGTTGGGGTTATGGATGGTGGCACCAGGGTAAGAGGGTAGGAAATACAGTGCTTTGGATTGGGGTTATGGATGGTGGAACCAGGGTCACATGAGTAAAAGGACTGATCAGCTGACCAAAAATGCTATGCCTGCATACTGACAGAAAGCCTCCCCTGCCTCTGGCTTTCTTTGTGTATTAGTTCAGATATGTGGCTGGAGACTGTCTTCCCTCCAGAGATCGGGCAGGAGCTGCTGTGCACCCCACGGTCCCAGGGTTTCCCTCCATATACTGACAATGCCCTGCATCAATGGCCTGAGCACCCACCAGACAGGGAGAAGGGTACAGGAACTCAGCCCCATCTGTTCCCTCCTGGCACTGAGCACAGATGTGGCACCCTATGGGCACTCTGATGAGGGAAAAGAGAATAAATGCATGAGTGAGTGAGTGAGTGGAGCAGACGTGCAGAGAGAGAGAGAGAGTAGAAAAGAAACAGTAAGAGAAGGAGGGAGACATTCATGTTTTGGTTAAGTTGAAGCGAAATAGGATTTCCATAAACACATGGTCTTGCTTGTTTGTTGGACTTTTGTTTTGTTTGCAACAGTGTCTTATTTTGTATTTCTGGCCTGGACCTCACTATGTAGACCAGTCTGGTCTCAAACTCACAGAGATCTGCCTGTCTCTGCCTCCCAAATGCTGGCATTAAAGGTGTGTGCCACCATATTTAGCATACACAGTCTTTCTGAACTTAACTGCCCACCTGCATTCTATGCTAGACTCATGACACCCCAGACCCTTAAGGCTGACCTTTAATATACTCAGGTGTCAGACCTGAGTTGGACCACTAATATGTCCTGTCCTATCCCTCAAATTCAAAGACAGAGAAAGCAAGGCCAGAGACAATGCATTGGGATGACCTCATCCTAGCAGGTCAGTGGTTGAGGACTGTCTACAGTCCTTCCAAGGAAAAATAGGGCTCAGAGAAGCTGCAGAGCTACTTTGAGTCCTGAGCCTCGCTTGCTGTATGAGCAGTCAAGAAGAAGGCCTGTCTGAGCAACAGTGACGACTTCCTAAAATGGCATCTGGCAAGAAAAGCAGCCAGGTGTTCACACCCCACTCCACCAGGCAGCAGCACACCTTGCACACGGAAATGTCACGCATCACGCTCTCACCAAGCTGCTACCGTCTCCTTGGACTAAAAATGGCACTGTGTTCCTCTGTTTGTTTCTTTCTTTCTCCTAGAATAGAAACGCTGTCTGTGAGCTCTTTAACCCGCTGCCTCTCCATGAAAGCCCATGTCAACGCAGCCCCCAGCACAGTATGGCAGTACATTGGGGCAGTGCCGAGGGGACAGTTTAGCTCCTCTGGAAGGTCAACTGAGTCACATGAGGAACTCCAGCTGAGCACCCTACCTCCTCACATTTCCCAGTTGGCTATAGCTGCCACCTCATGAGCAAGGTTGATCCTAACGCCAACCCCAGTGACCAGCAGGTCATCAGCCCACGTTTTCCCAGGTCTGGGGGGCAGAGGAACAAGATGGAGTGGACAACTGCAGAGGCTCTGAGACCACCATTCCAGCCAGTGCCAAAGGGACTCAAAAACCTGACTTCCCAGACCCTGCTCCTCCCAAATGAAAAAATACTTTGTCAGTCAAGGGAGAAACATGCATGATTCTGTGCTGGGTTCTGAACCAACATGCTCCTGAAGAGGTTGACAGTGCTGGTAAGGATGAGGTGGCTAGAGAAATGGCAAGGTCCCTCTGCCACATCCCTGGGGCCGCTGAATATAAACTCTGCTCCAGGAAGCTCCCAAAAGTACTGCAAGAAGGACTGGAGTCTAGTATGCTTGCCCAATTTAATGGCTGGACTATCTCCCTGCTGTCCATTCAACAAGTGGGGTCATTTTCTAAAGGAGAAAGACAACAGCTTGGGATTTTAAGGAACAGGTGCCTGGTCAAAGTGTGCTCCTGCCAAGAGCTTTTATTCTATACCCTGGAGAGTACCAGCTGGGTCCTTCTAGGCACTACCTGCACTGACCTCCAAATGGGGGAGAGAGACATCCAAATTCTCTTTAGCCAATAAACAAGCATGAAGGTGCCATTGCACACTGCAGCAGAGACATGAAAGCCCCACAGTGCACTGCAGCTGGGGAGTTTACCTGGCCCTTCTGTAATGCTGGTCAGCAAGGGCATGGTATCAGACGCAAGCAGCCAAGAAAGCACTGACTGCTCCCATGGGCTATTTTAGGAGAAGCAGGCATTGGGGGCATCATAAGAAGGTCCTATTGGGGTAGGGTCATCGCTTGTCATTTGTCACAGGCCCTAGGCCTAGAACATTCCTAATTCCAGGTCACCAGACACCATGCTCTGAAGTTCTCAGGGTACAGGGCTCTTCCCAAAGCCTGGGTCTCTCTACTTCCTACTTAATCAAATAGAGAAACAAAAACAGCCACCTAATGTTTACTATGCTACAGGATCAGGACAGCAACCCCCATTATCTTCTGAACTGATTTCCATTATTGCCTCCATTTGGAAAAGGAAACTGAGGCTCAAAGAGAGCAAAAGGTCTATACAGGATCATCCAGAAGTTGGTAGGACTAGCTGGAGATCAAAGAATTTGAGTCCAAAGCCCAAACTCTTGATCTCTAGCATGTCAAAGAACATGGAATCAGTATCACCTGGGGAACTTCTCTGGCCAGGTGATGCAGGGCACAGGGACTAAGCAGTATGGGAGGTCACCCAAAAACACCCCAAAACAGCAGCCCAGTAAAGAGACAGAGGGAACAGCTCTGGCTAGAAAGGTAAGCAGGAAGTACAGGCCCCTAGGCACAGCACCAAACTGGGGCAGGTATGGGGGCCGATCAACTCCCATTGGTCAGTTGCCTTATCAGCTCTGGTTTAGAACTTTTGCATAAAAGACAAGGAAGCCGAGGGGGCAGTTGATCTGACAATTCTCCCTATCTGAAAACTTTTTAAAGGAACTCCAATTTAATGGGCATGAAACCTGAGGCATCTGTGTAGAGTTCCAGTGCCCCCTCCAGATATTTCTTTCTCTTTTTACTTTTTAAAGAAGATTTGCTTATTTTATTTTATGTGCCAGTGTTGTGCCTGCATGCATGTGTGTGCACCACACGCATGTCCCATACCTGTGGAGGTCAGAAGAGGGAGGAGTCCTGGAGATGCTGTGTCACTAGGTGGATGATGGGTCCTGAACCTGGATCCTTTGCAATAGCAGCCAGTGTTCTAACCCTTGCATCATCCCTCCAGCCCCTCCTTTTTCTTCCTTTTTTCATTTTAAAATGTTTTCAGAGCTGCAATTAAACATAAGGGAGCAATACTGCTCATCCCAATAACAGAGCCGTCCATGCTGCTCATTCTGGGAGCAGAATTCTGCTCTGTCTGCCCAGGAGGCACTGTAAGAAATTACTTCCCAGAAGAACACAGAGGGGCTTATGTGCTGTAGCTCAGATGTGGAATGTCCCCAAAGCCCCAGATATTAAAAGCTTGGTCTCTACTGTGAGGTGGTGAAGTTCTGAAGATATATAGTCAACAGGGATGTTTAAGACCACCTAGGCATGTCCTCTAAAGGGAGATGGGGCCTAGACCAGTGGCTCTCAACCTATGGGTCAACCTCTTTGGAGGCATCAGATATTTATATTGTTATTCATAACAGTAGAAAATTACATTTATGAAGTAGCAATGAAAACAATTTTATGGTTGAGGTCACCACACCATAAGGAACTGTATTAAAGGGTAGCAGCATTAGGAAAGTTGAGAACCACTGCCCTAAACTTTTTTCAACTAACCATGTAGTGAAACCTCCAAAACCATGAGCCCAAATAACTTTTCCTCCAGACGCTGGCTGTTTCCAGTTATCCTGTTATAGGATGGAAAGCTGGCCAACACTTAGGACATCTCACCCATTCCACCTCTACCTACCTGCCCCTCTGAGGCCGGGGGCACCTCACTGCCACATCACTGGATAGCCCAGTGCAAACAAAAGGAGTCCATAACCGATCTTTGCCTAGGCAACACAACCAAAAGCACTAGGAAGTACTACTGTTCTGCCCACAGCCTTCCTCCACAGGGAAATGCAGATCCCATGAGAAACATGAGAAAAAAAAAAAACTAGGAATGGTGACAGGCAGGTCACATCCTCCCTGCCCTTCCTTCCCCTTACCTCTCAGTCCACCCCCACCCCATGCAACCTCATTAAACTAGCCAGTATCCCGTCATTACCAAGTGAGGAATTAGACTGAGCTGGTCTTGGACTTGAACGTCACAGTAAGAGGTTGACTGCTGGCCATACCACATAGTGATGTTCCCTCTAAACAGAGGACCTGCCCACCCCTCCTTCCTGATTGCCCTTCCAGCTACCTATAAGCAATTTCTTCAGGTTATCCTGACCACCCTCACCCTCACCTGAGCTAAGGGCTGGACCTGCACTGTTACAGGCCTGGTGTGCACTCCCATTCACCATGGGTGTTTACAGTGATGGCAACTACTCCAAGCATCACCAGTTCTCAGACGCTCAGAAAACATGGGCAACTCTTACAAGATGTGGATGCACAAACTATCTAACACCGCTCCTGCAGACCTGGGGAATGGTGAAGACTCACTAACCCAGTTCTATGACTTATTCTTTCCCTAACAAGTGAAGAGAGGTTTCCCTGACCATCTCACCTAAAACAGCCTTTTCCTACCATGCTGTGCCCCCTCCTACCTCATCCTACGCCACTTCCTTTCCAGCAGTCAGTGCTGAATAGCTTCGCCCTGTCAGACAATCACTTGCTTGTCTGGCTCTGGCACATCCACATTCCTGGGAACAGGAGTCTTACTTGCCCAGCCTTATCAGCATACACCGGGCCCAGAGGACTTCTATACACAAGTTAGCAGGCTCAGTGATTGGTTGAAAAATAGGGTGGGTAGATGGAAGGAAGGAACTTCCTGAAAGAAGCCCAAGAATTATCCCTATGCCACTAGCATTGTCTGGCCTTGTAGTACCACCCAAGATTTTGGAAGCAGAGGTTTTGGTTGGCCATTTCTTAGCTTGGCTCAGTTCAGGGGAGAAAACTTACTCTTTAAATAACATGGACAAACCCACTTTCTGGAAGTTTTTACAAAAAGTTAAGACTTCTTTTTCTTTTTGGAGGAATGAGTCTATTCCACTTTTTTATGGATTCTATAAGAGTTATATATTTTTTTCACTATATCACAGAGCGTGGGTCATCATCCTCACCTTATGGATCAATATCTTTGTCATTAAACAACAAAAGTTCCAGCCCCCAAGAAAACAGCAATCTAATAATACACCACCCTCCTTCTTATAGGCCCCAGGGCTTGGGGAGCTGGGTGCTGTTCTTGCCCACACAGTCTTGACACCCACATCCTGGTCCTGGCCACTCCTCCAGTTTCTCCATTGCTCTAGCCCCTCCCTCTTCTCTGGTCAGGACCCCACTGCATCCTCACATCTGTACTCAGCATTACAGACAGGACATGAACCACTTCCTCCAGAGCCTCCCAAAGTCACTTCACTCCTCTGCAAAGGCGAGGCACCCGCTGCTCCTGAAGCAGCTTCCGCACAGCTCCTCTGTGGGACTGAGTGTGGCCAGTCAGTAAAGTGCCTGCTGAGTAAGCATGAGGACCCCAGTTCTGCCCTCCAGCAGTCATGTGAAAGAGGGGTGTGTGATGCATCTCTATCTAGCACTGAGAGGGGAGACACAGGAATCCCCAGGGCTCACTGACAAGCCAGTCTCATCAGGCAAGAGAGAGCTCTGGGTTCAGGAAGAGACATTGTCTCAAAATACAAGGTTAGAGAATGACATGCTTACATATGAAAATGTGTATCTGTACACACATGTGCATACACTCACACATTAAGTGATAAATAACAGTGGTCACAACAGTAGTGGTTACATCAGTAAGTATGGAACACAGACAAGTGTACAGCTAATTGAATACCACATGGCACCATTTTGTTAATTTCTTCAAGTCTCATAATCATAATCCTCCATAAACATTTTGCCCCATTCCACAGAAATAAACTATGGCTCAGAAACGTTAACCTTTCAGAGAGAAAATTGCTGACGTGGACAAGCTGAGATGTGAACTCAGAAGTGACTGATTCCAGATCAGGTGTATCTGATTCCAGGGCCCCTGTGGCTCAGTTCCCGTGTTCCTAACGGCAGCTGATACCTCCCAGAACTACAGTCACTACTGCTATTATAATCATTAGCATAATTTTGTTTTCTGAAGACATAGCTGACCACGTAGCTGGTTGGCCTAGAACTGCTGCTCAGCCCACACTGGTTGTGAGTGCACAGACTCCCTGCCTCGGGCTCCTGGGCGCTGTGATAGGCAAGGGGCTCTACACCAGGCCCACAGCTATTACCCCACACGTCAAAGTGACTCTGAAAGGTAAGTGACTTGTTCTAACTGTGCAAAAGCACAACTAGATATGTAAGGTGTTTGCTGCCAAATCTGAGGATCGGGGTTCAAGCTCTAGGACCCATATAGTGGAAAGAGTGAACTAACTCATGCTCCTTTGACTTCCATATACATACCACGGTACACACTGCACACATAGGAATAAATAAATGCAATCATTTTTAAAATAAATTGCCAGTTGTGACAGGATTGAAATTTGTGGTTTTCTTCTCCAGAACTCTTTCTAAAATATCACATGGTGGCCAAGTCCCCTAACCACAAATCTATTTATAAGGAAAAAAAGAAAGTTATTATGGCTCTCAGAAATGGTCATGATGGTAAGTAATTAAGGAAAACTGCATGCTGAATAAAATGAACAAGAAGTTCTATTTCATCACTCCTGTGCCCTATACATGGCTGGACATGAGGGGCAGAGTGATGAGACGATTTCTAGGTTAAGGATGGTGCAGATTTTCACAAATGAGGGAAAACCACCTAAGGAGGAAACTGCAGAGAAAACTGTGGGAGATACTCATTGCAACTGTGCCTTCGTGGGGAGCTGAGCTGTTTCCTTTCTCTTCCAGCTTCTATATGACGAGCATGCACTAGTTTTTACATTTTTAATGTTGCCTCGCCTCCAATCCCCTCCTTTCCTTTCTTCTTTTTTAGAAACAGCCTGTTGTAGGAATGGCTGCACCCTAGCTGATTTCCACGCTGGGGACGGGTACTGCTGTGGACTGATTAAAGTTAATCCAAGACTGTCAAATGTCCAAATTGTCTCCATTGATTTTTTTAGGTGAATTATTTCATTTTATATTAAACTTATTTGCAGCTGAAAACTTTGTTTTGATTACTTGTTTGGCGAAGTGGTAATGCTACAAATGTCTAGGAATCACATTTGCATGACGGTTGATGAGAAAGCGAGTTAGCCTTGTGGGAGAAAAAGAAAAAATCTGAATATTCAACAGTGCATATTAAATCTGAGGCCCACTGCTCCACTCACATTCACACCCTACCCGCATGCACACCTGCATCTTGACAAGCAGAAGGCCCACTTGGCGGGCAACTGCTGCAGGAGCCGCAACGTGGTTAACAGCTGGACTAGAGCTGACACTTGCCACGTGCCTGATTTACTGAGCCACTGCTATGGGACTTGCCCTCAGACTTTCTGACTTCTTCCAGGGCCTCCCCAGCCATGAGGTCACTCTCAGGAGGACACATGGGGCTGCATGTTAGAAGCCAGAGCTTCTCTTGATGTTTGAAAATCAGCTAGCCTTTGAGGACCTCCCCCCCTTCCTTCACTGTTAATGGGTCTGTCTTTCCTGATTGTGGGAACGGACTAGTCCGTGCATTTCCATTCATAATGGAGCAGATATAACAAGTCAAGCTTTGCCAAGGTCACATTTCCTGCATAATTTACCACCATGATCAGAGAACTCTTGCAGCAAAGGTATTCTCAACTTTTTTTAAATTTTTTAATTTTTATTTTTTTAAAGAAAACAAGCTATCTTTTTTCATTATACATACCAATCCAAGTTCCCACTCTCTCCCCTCCTCCCATTCCCTCCCCATACTCTCCCACCCCAACCCTATCCAATCCTCAGAGACGGTAAGGCACATTGCTTTGAGAGAAGGTCCAAGGCCCTCCCTACTATATATAGGCTGAGTAAGGTATCATCAAAAGAGAATAGGTTTCCAAAAAGCCAATACAAGCAATAGGGATAAATCCTGGTGCCAATGCCGGTGACCCCCAAGTCTGCACCAGCCATGCAACTGTCAACATTCAGAGGGACTAGTTTGGTCCTATGTTTGTTCTTTCCCAGTCCAGATGGAGTTGGTGAGCTCCCATTAGCTCACGTAGACTGTTTCAGTGGGTGAACCCATCACGGACGGTCTTGACCTCTTTGCTTATATTCTCACTCCTCCCACTCTTCAACTGGACTTTGGGAGCTCAGTCCAGTGCTCCCATGTGGGTCTCTGCCTCTGTCTCCATCAGTTGCTGGATAAAGGGTCTATGGTGACATTTAAGATATTCGTCAGTCTGACTACAGGGCAAGTCAAGATCAGACCCTCTCTCCTCTACTGTTTAGGATCTTAGCTGGGGTCATCCTTGTGGATTCCTGGGAATTTCTCTAGAGTCAGGTTTCTTGCTAACCCTATAATGGCTCCCTCAATCAAGATATCTCTTTCTTGCTCTCATCTCTGTGCCAGTACCAAGCTGTTTTCATTAAGGTAGTTCTGTAATAGAGCTGATGTCAGGGATGGTGATGCCTCTGCAAGTTCCTTTATTATACATGATTGTTGTGGTCATACTGGGTTTTTTGTTTGTTTGTTTTTCCATCTGAAGTTGATTATTATTCTTTTCAAGGTCAGCGAGGAATTGTGTTGAGATTGTGATGAGGATTGCATTGAATCTGTAGATTGCTTTTGGTCAACTTTTTAAAAAAAATAATTAAAGCTATCAAATTAGTTAACTGATTTTGAGACAAAGTCTCATTCTTTAGCCCATGCTGGTCTGAAATTTACTGTGTAGCTCAAATTGGCCTGAGTTCATATCCATCCTCTTGTGTGAGTGTCAGCCTTAGCACTGGGACCATTCAGAGCTTCTTATTATTCTGTTCTCTTTATTATTATTTGGAAAATAATAATTATAGTATCTAATATATTGTTATAAAATATAATGTATTATAATATGAAGTAATAATTATGATATGATATACTATAAATTATTATTATAAAAGCAAAAAAGTAACTGCTTTGAGAATAAAGTAAGAAAATACAGTTGAGTTTAAATAAAAAAGTGGAGGAACCCCCCCCACACACAAAATCTCACCAGAGGAAATCTGATGGTTATCACCAGTTGTAAACTTAAATATCATACAGCATTTTAAAGCCTGTTTGGCTTCTAATGTTTAAAAGAAAGGTTTAACATTCAAACCCAGGCTGTTATTTAAATGATTGACTTGGGCAGCTGAAGTCCTGTGTGGTAACAGCTGGCCGTCTTGAGAAGACAAACTGAGTCTCCTTCCACCTGAGCTATGCACATAGTCAGATTTTCCCATTTATTTTCCTATGCTTCTATACACATTTTGTTAACTTTTGAAAAAATGGGAGTAGACTATAAATTCTCCAGGTGATTTTTTCCTGTTTTGGCATCTATAATAAATAACTTTGCAAGCTAGTGTGTGAAATCTACAACTCTTGTCTCCTATGATATTTCTAGAGTGAGTATTGCTTGTTGAGTCAGATTTGATTAGATTTCATGTGTGGCTCAGATCCTCTTCTGCAGACCCCTCCCTTAGGGAGGGTCAGGCTTCCTGGCTCATTATCACAGCTCTGCTGAGTTCTATCAAGGGTGGTATTCTGAACAGAGGCTTCCAATGCCAAAGCACAGCTTGCCAATGTCTCTTCTCCCTTCACCATGACAGCAGCATGCACTAGCTGAGGACTCCCTTTGCTCTAAAATGCTGGCAGAGAGATCCTGTGACACACATAGGTGACCCTTGAAGGTAAAGCCAGAATAGGAAACAGACATGTAAGAAAAGTACTATAAGCTGGGAGGATCTTAGGGTTGCTTGTTATGACAGCAGAACCCAGTCCAAAGGAATGGATTACTCAAGAATTAAAATGAGAAACAACTAGAAAATTGTAATTAGTCTCTAGTTTGTGCCAAAGACTAACGCTGAGGTCTTGACCCCTTCCCTGAGCTCACCAGTCTGCTGCACTAGCTGCAGAGAAGGTGCAGCCTGGTTGGGGGCGGAGCTTCTCAAGCTCTCTATGTGCAGCACTTGTCTGTCCAAGAACTTTCTACACGGCCCCAAAATAAAGATGCGCAACACAGGCTTATAAATTAAACATTTACTGGCAAGAAATAATTTAAAAACTTATTTTAAAACATTTATTCTTCAGTACACATGAAATTTTCCCATTTGTGAAAGATGAACTCAAACTTGCATGCTAATGAGGATGTGCTGTCTGTGCTTATATAAAGCATGAACTCCTGGCTGAATGGTCAGCAGAGCGAGACCTAGAATGTCTTCAACATTCTTCAGAGTGACCAAATATTTAGATATTAAAATAATCAAATTAAACTTTCTAACACAGCACAATTCAAAGATAGAATTGATACTTTATGAGGACTTCGGGAGGGTCCTTCTGTCTTTCCGGATGAAGTCCTTATGCTTCTGTGAGTGCAGAAAACCTTCCATGTGCCACGAAAGCACTGTCCTTCGGAGCATAAGACAGTCTTGAACCTGAGAACGTGTTCTGTACAGCAACTAGTGCGTGTGGTATAATGATACACACAGTGCAAACACGCATACTGTATGTTCAAAGCCAAGACACAGGAGGTTGTGCATGCAACAGGCAGTGCTGCCAGAAATACACTGGACTCATTACATGTTTGATTCTGAATTTTCAGTCATTATGATGTTCAAAAATACTTTCCTGTTGCCAAGTTTCTCATGACTCCAAGACTCAGCTCTGCGACCCCTCCATATGGGGTCATGGTCCAGAGTTTAAGAAACTGGGTTCTAGACAGATGCAAGCACCTGGGTGGGATTTGGTCTTGTTTGATCTTTATCTCTGGCTGCTTTCTGTCAGTACTGTCCAGGAGATTCATCCTTTGATACAGACCTTCAATCCCTTGCTGTCCAGTGCTCCTCTGGATGAATGGACAACTCATGCATCTATTCTTCTACAGACATGCTTGTCACGATTGCTATTTTGCTTTATTATGTGGTTGATTCAGTTTTCCCTTCACTAAATCTCACTCTTTTGTAACGAGAATTTAGTCTACCTTTCTCCCTGCTGCAGTGCAACCCTTAGCATGTGTCTGATCCTGAACAGAGAGGAAAAGACATTGTAACATGGCCCAAAGGTGGGACCTCCTCCCAAACACAGTCTGCTTCATGAACAAGTTAAATCACTTCCAAACCCCTTCTTGCAGTAATCTACAAGTTTCCCTGCACATTTAATCTTTAATGCAGCCACTAGGTTCTTAAACAAGTCCTGCTTTGTAATGCCAATCATGATATTTAGATGTTACCAGTCATATGTGCAGGCACTTGCTGCCTATGGACCCATCCCGGGAGACTGCTTACTAAGATTCTCCCCACTTCCTACATCAGAACACTGTCATCTTTGTGCTTTCACCACATTCAAGAAATAAAAACTTTTCAATTAAATTATCACATTCAATTTCTTTGAAAAATATGCACTTGAAGAGAATAAGAGAAACAGCTGCAACAAAAACCAAAGTCTTGTGCAAAACAGAAGGAAAACTGATCCTGGGAGCTCTCACCGCCCAGGGCCACCAGAGTGATCCCACATTCCACCCTGGGCAAAGGGAAGGCACTGTTGCAACAGGAGAGCAGATGTGGCTGCTGGCTGCCTAGAAATACAGTGTTATCTTTTCAAAATGGAAACGGAATCTTTCCCATCACCTTGCTAAGCTGCAATGTGGACACATGCAACCCAAGTTTCACCTGTACATGTCTGCCCATTCATTCATTTAAATATTTGTTTACATGAACTGATCAAGGCCCTAAGTGTGTGTGTGGGGGGGAACCAGTGCTTACAGAGCAGTTAGAGACACTAACAGTTATCAGTCACATAAGCAAATCAAACAGGTCAGAAAGTGACAATCACTATAAAGGACATAAAACAAGAATGCACTGTAGAAAGTCAGAGGATAGGAGGTAACTTCGGGTGGAAGTGATGAGGACAACTTTTCAAACTGAGAAATGTTTGGGAATACAAAGTCCAATAAGAAAGACTAGAAGAGAGTCAAAGAGAGAATAAACACTAAGATTCCAAAAGAAGTCTGCAAACTAAATGGGATTGTTAGTACCCTGGGTTCTGCCAGACCCTAGAGAAACAGATGCCATGTATACAGAATTTTCTAATCAGAGCTGGCAATACGACCCAATAATTAAAGGTGTTCATTCCTCAAGTCCGATGACAGGAGTTAGAACCCAGGACCCATGGTAGTGAAGGACAGAGCTTCCACAGCTGTCCTTTGGCTTCCACAAGTGTGCCCCAGCATACATCCTCTCTCACACACATCACACAAACATAAGAAAAATAAAAACAAATGAAGACTTTCTTCCCAATCTTCTTGGAATTCAAGTAAATGAAGTACAAAGATGACTTGGCATAATATTTGGCACATGAAAGCACCTAGAAAATGCCACAGTTGCAACTACTGTCACTGTCATCATCATCATCCTACTACCAGCAGCCATCTTCATCACCATCAACCATCACCACCATGATCATTCATTACTAGCCATCATGAACCATTATAATCATCAATTACTATCATCAACCACCATTATCATCCTCAATCATCGCTGTTACTATCATTATCAGCCAACACCATTAACTATCACTATCATCAACCACAATAATCATCAACCATCACCACCATCAACAGCCATCATCCCCAAACATTATCACCATCGCTAACCATCATAAATCATTAATGCCATCATCAACATCATCATTATCATTTCCTTTTCCTTTGTCTGGGAGCTTAGTTCAGAAGGAAGTGACAGGCTGGAGAGATGGTTGGTAAAGTGCTCTTCTTCCAAGTGTGAGAACCTGAGTTTGGATCTCCATAACCCACACAAAAAGTCAAGCAAGGCAGTGTGCGACTGCAGTTCAAGCAGTGGTGAGATGGGAGGCAGACCGGCAGACCCAAGTTTACTGGGCAGTTTGGTGATGTTCCAGGCCAATGACAAACCTTGTCCCAAACACACACACATGCACATGACATTATAAAGACACACCTGTACACATGCGAACTTCCCACACCACCACACACAACCACATAGAAAGAGACAGTGGAGTGCATAGAATTAGAAGGGCAGCGACACCCAGATCCTCAGTTCAACTCTGCTACTCACTGCTGTAGGACCTGGGAAATACACCTAACCAACTTTCTCATACGCAAAAATACTTGTTCCCATGGAATGATGGTGAAGAACAGGACTTGCATATATGACCAGCTTAATAGACAGCACTGGCCTTATTCACATTTCCCCTGTCCTTCCTTCATAAATAGATTACTGCAAAAGTGGGTATAGAAGAGGTGGATTTGGTGACACAATTCTGTCATCTTCCTACTAGGTGACTTCCTTTTGCTAACTCACATGGCTGCTTTACCTTTGGCTTCTTCTAATTGAGGTATTCAAAGTCTATTTCTCCCCACACCTTCCCTGTGTGGGGAAGCGCACTCAGATCCTAGAGCTGAGATCCCTGTGCCCATCTGCTCTACCAGTCCTGGGCTGTAACCATCATACTGTCCGTTGGGACTCCAATCACCACAGGATGCAATTTCCACAGCCTTGTCTCTCTGCCCTGGAAAACAGCTTCCACACGGCTGCCAAACCAGGCAGCCTCTCCTAGTTCTAGACAGTGAAACAGTCTGACATCCGCACACTGCTGGGAGGCCTGGCACGGAGCTTGTGATTCACAGTCTCCTGGGGGGAGGTTGCTGGCAGCACAAGGAGATAACCTCTCAAGGTTAGGCTTGAAATGCTTTTCTGTATCTGGGAGAGGGTGAGACAGAGATGCAGAGCTCAGAGCAGCAGTTCCACCTTCTCTGCTTCACTAGGAAACCAAGACTTCTTAAAGCCCAGCTCCAAAAAACAAAACCAAAATCCCCCAGGCCTCATGGTGTCTGCAGTGGCTCAGAGATAAACATGATGTGAAGGCCTTCCGAGGCTGGCACAATTCAAGGTCCAAAGATGGATCACGGAGAAGTTCCCCCAGCCAGAACGTATTTATTCACCACCACATGTGTCTATTGCTTCAAACCCAGAAATAAAATAGTAATTACCCCTGTGCCATAGGCCTCAGGGAAGCAGTCATCACATAAACACAAACCCTAGGAGCTGATATCTGAACTGCCACAGGCTGCCTCAAGACAGTTGCTACACACTGCCTCCTGCAGCTTTAGGGTCAGCATTGGGCTGAGCAGCAGCAGCAGCACCAGCAGAGGAGAAGTGTCAGCATGATGGCACCTGTTTGGGGAACTTCGGATCCAGCTCAATTTAGCCCTTACAGGCAGGTACATGAATCATAATGCAGATTGATCTGGACTGAAGCTAGGGCAGTCCTGGTTCTTAATTCTTGACTGGAGAGAAAGGTGTGTGTGTGTGTGTGTGTGTGTGTGTGTGTGTGTGTGTGTGTACGCGCGCGTGTGTGTGTCTGTGTGTAGGACAAAAGACAACCAATACCTCAGCTGTTGTTCCATCTCCCCTCCCATGCAGAGTCTCCCACAGGCCTGTAACTCCTAGAGCTGGCTAGGCTGGCTGTCCAGCAAGCCCCAGGGCTGTATCTGTCTCCACCTCCCCAGCGCAGGAACACACCCTGAGCTGACAAACACTACCTCCTGTGTGCTGTGGCTTTCCTGTGATGTGTTTACAGCAGTGGTCCACAACGACGCTGGAAGGGACTTCTGTCTCAAGATGAGGGCCCCACCAACCAAACAAACACAGATTAAAATCTGCACGAGGACAAGGCGCAGTGAGTACTAACAGGAGCAACTAGGTAATCACAAGTAAATAGCCCCACCACAGGGCAATCCAGTAATTTAAAGCAACACTCGCAAGGAGGCACAATGTGTGCTGCAACGCTCATATGCAGCCCAGGCTGTAAGGAGAAAGGAGGGCCTGCAAGCTTTCCCTAAGTCCTCCCCATGAAAGAGCTCTGCTGAGAAAGCTGAAGTCATACCGGGAGAGGGAAACACACCAAGAAGCCACTCTACCAAATGACAGGTTAGGCTTCTCTGCCCGGGGTACTTCAAGAGTTAGGAGTTCTCTGTGTCAAGGACTAAGGGTGGGAAGGAGCAGCAGAGAGTGGGGGAAGGAGGCCAAGGTATCAGAAGAGGGGATAATGGAAGATGAGGCAGAGCAAGCTAGGGAGAGAAGAAGACAATGTAGGGGAAACAACAAGGCAAGAGGGAAAGGAAATGAGACAAGGAAAGGAGGAAGGGGGGAAAAGGGAAGAGAAGTGATCTCAGGTCTCCAGATCTGAGTCTCCTGTTTCTTCCTTGCCCCTGGCCCTCAAGCAGGTGTGGGGGAACCAGGAATGACTGCAACGAACCTGTATCCCTGGAAAGAAGCAGCTCATGGAAGCTCACAGTGGAACCAGGATTTCTGATGCTAGACCTAAGTAGCAGCATATGCTGAGGTGACCACTCAAGAGGGAAGGTCTGCCAGTCATAGGTGTGGGCCTCACACTACACAGCACCCTAGACCAAATGTCACCCTTCCTGTCAGGAGGTCACTGTGACTACATTAACTCCTCTTGGAGAGGCTGTAACAACTGTCATGCTGTATATGGGCAGGAAGTAGGGGAGAAGGCCCAGGACACACTCCTCCTGTGATTACAGGGTCCCATTCCAACATATGCCATACTGCACATCTGGGTCTGAAACTAAAGTGTGCTGGACGTGACTATAGGCTACATCCCGTGGTGACTATGTTAGCTTCAGGGAGGTCGCCTTAATGAGGCTTTATTTCAGCTGTAATTGACACACCCCAGCTCACACCCTGAGCTATGTGCTTAGACATCTAGGGAACCCTGGATACAGCAGTACTGAGAGCTACCCTGCAGCTGGAATCTTGTTAGGTTTGTGGCAGGGCATAACATATGTACCATGGGAGGTACTTGAATACTTGGTGGTGCTGTTGGGCGCAGGTATGGAACCTTTTGGGACAGAAGGCATAGCAGGAGGGGGTAAGTCACTAGGGGTGAGGCTCTGAGAGTTATAACCTGGCACTTTCTAGTCCTAGTCCTAGGCTTTCTATTTGCCACAGTTGTGTGATGAGCTACTGCCAGCTCCCTGCACCATACACTGAGAGGTTCCAGATGCCTCAGCTGCCATGTTGTGGTAGTTTGAAAGAAAATGGCCCCAAAGGGAGTGGCACTATTAGGAAGCATGACCTTGCTGGGGTAGGTGTGTGGCTGTGCTGGAGGAAGTGTGTCATTATGGGAGTGGGCTTTCAGTTATCCAATGCTCAAGCTACTTCCAGTGTCTCAGACCACTTCCTGTTGCCTGCAAGATGTAGGACTCTCAGCTACTTCTCTAACACCATGTCTGCCTGCACACATTATAACTCCTTTATAAGAGTTGCTGTAGTCATGGTGTCTCTTCAAAGCAATAGAAACCCTAACTAAGGCAGAAGTTTGTACCAGGGCCTGGAGTATTGCTGTGATAGGCCTGAACATGGTTTTATCTGAAAAAATTTGGATTTTGCAAGTTTGGGCTATTGTTGTGGGACAATGTTACTGTACACTATAAAGATTTGTCACTCATATTGATTTAATAAAACACTGGCCAGTATCCAGGCAGGAAATATAGGTGGTGCAACCAGATTAAGAGAATTCTGGGAAGAGGACAGGCAGAGAGTTAGTCACCAGTCAGAAGCAGAGAAATCAAGATGAGACTGCCTTACTGAGAAAAGGTACCAAGCCCGTGGTTAAACACAGACAAGAATTATGGGTTAAGCTGTAAGAGCTAGTTAATAATAATCCTGAGCTAATAGCCCATACAGTTTATAATAACTATAAGCCTCTGTGTGTTTCGTTGGGACTGAATGGCTATGGGACCAAGGGGGACAGAAACTTCTGTCTACAGGTTATGAAGCAGTGGAATGCTTTAAGCACTGCATAATGGGCCATACTAGTAAGAGCATGGAAGACAATGGTGCTGATAATGATTTAAACTGTCGGATCCAGGAGGTTTCAGAGAAGAAAAATATTAATATGTGATCTAAATACCAGTTTTGTGATGTTTTGGTGAAGAAAGTGGCTGCTTTTTGCCCTTGTCTAAAAAGTCTGCCTGAGGCTAAAGTGAAGCATTTGGATTAATTCCGTTGGCAGAGGAAATCTCAAAACAGCCTAGAATAGACTCTGTTGTGTGGCTATTAGTGTTAACCCTGATGAAGATTTATAGTGAAAAGAAACAAGCTGAGCAAATAAAAATACAAAAAGTACAGATAGAGAAAAGGAGCATCAGAAAAATAGAACAGAGCTAAATCATGTGTTCAAGGAGATAAACGGATTAAGAAATGGAATAAAGGGAGTGGTGACCTCAGGGCAAGATCCCACCCAGCTAAGTACCCAACTTGTGAAAAGGAATTAAAGAAAAGCTTAGAGCCCACTATGGTGGTGCATGCCTTTAATCCCAGCACTCAGAAGGCAGAGGTTGCTGGAATTCTGCGTTTGAGGCCAGCCTAGTGTACAGAGCAAGTTTCAGGACAGTCAAGCTTAGGCAGTGGAGGAAAACAGAACTGGTGAAGATGTAACTGACAAAGAGGCCAGGATCCAGTCCCTGTAAGTGGCAGAACTTGGCAGCTTCAGCCACATAGTTCTGGAGTTAAAAATAGAAGAAAGGGGCTATGGAATTTGCCTCTGCATCTAAAGAAAGCTGCCGAGGTCAGGCATGTGTCAGGGTGTCCCTGAACAGAGGCCTAGTAGAGAGGCCATTGCATAAAGCTGTGAGAGTGCAGCCTGGACTGCCTTGGAGACCCCACGATGTTGGAGATGCCAGAGCCCTGGGGTACCTGCTGAGAAGAGCTGCTAACTGGGAGTGGAACCGGCACAAGAGAAAGAAGTGTGCTGCAGTCAACAAGGTTGAAAGGAGTTAGAGACTGAAGAGCACATTGACATCAGACATGGAGATGCAGAATTTGGAGTTTTGCCCAGCTGGTTTTAGTCTTGCTTTGGTCCAGTATTTCCTCACTATACTCTCTTTCCCTGTGTCATTATATGTTAGAAGTATGTGATCTATTTTTTTATTTTGATTTTATAGGCGATTACAAAGAGACTATATGAATCCTTGAACTTTAGACTTCTAAGTAAGTTTGACACTGCTATAGACTATGGGGACTTTTGAAGCTGAGCCAAATGCATTTTTATTATGATATGACTATAAGCCTTTGGGGGACAGGGAATGAAATATGGTAGTTTGAAATAAAATGGCCTCCAAAGGGTGTGGCATTATTAGGAGGTGTGGCTTTGTTAGAGTCAGTGTAGCCTTGTTGGAGAAAGTGTGTCAATGTGCAGGTGGGCTTTCAATACTCCTATACTCAAGCTACCCCCAGTATCTCAGACAACTTCCTGTTGCCTGCAAGATGTGGTACTCTCAGCTACTCCAGCACCATGTCTGCCTGCATGCACCATGTCCCGCCATGGCAATAATGGACTGAACCTCTGAACTGAAAGCAAGTCACCACAATCAAATGTTCCTTTATAAGAGTTTCCGTGGTCATGGTGTCTCTTCACAGCAGTAGAAACTCTTACTGAGGCACATGCCTTCCCTCCTATAATGAACTATATTATCTAAACCAGGAATCCAGCTGAACCCTCTACCCTAGAGTTTACTCTGTCAAGTGTTTGGTCACAGCAGTGAGAAAAGCTGATGTCTGTGGCTCTCTTCTCCACCCCCTATTCATTCACGTTCCTGCTTCTCATTCCCAGCACTATATCCCCAACAGTGGCTGGTTACACCTTTTATTCTCCTGAAGACATTCCTCTGATATCTGTTATTCAATAATTACACAGTTGTACCTTGCCCAATCCCAAGCCCAGCTTGTCAACCCAAACCATATACATAGCAAATGATCGCAGAACTGGGACCACTCAGCCATGAGCACAGAAGGAAGAACAGGGCAGGCAGGGAATCCCCATGACCAACCACTTTACAATTCCATGACCTGTCAGGTCAGTGGCCTGACATCTGTGCCCACAACTCTACAGAGGAAACAAAGGTTGTGTGGGTGCAGAGGCAATCAGAGACAGCAGAGGACTCTGGTAGCCTGACGCTTCCACCCTCTGCTCCCTGTTACTGGGGATCTGATTTTATGTAATCTATTGCGTTTGAGTTCCCCAAGAAAAAGCAAATATCAAAAGGGAGTTAAGCCTGATACCTACCCATGAGGTGTGTCCACTTCTCTGTCGCTGTTTACAGGTCATGTCCTTAAGCCTTCTAAATATGAAATGGAACACTGACTATATCTTTCTAACCAAGAATACGTTGAAAACTCTACTACTTGGTGACCAAGGAAGTCCTCCCTTACTGATTTCTCATGGCCCTGGGGACTCAGCAAGTCCACATTCCAGTCTTGCAGTACACTCTGCAACTGTGAGAACATTTCCTTGTCACCAGTACCAGCTGCTATGTTAGCAAGGACAGTGAGCAATGGGGTATGGAACCTTTAGAGCAGTGGTTCTCAGTCTGTGGCTTGAGATCCCTTTTGGGATCAAACAGCCCTTCACAGAGGTCACACAAGACCATCAGAAAACATGAACACTTACATCATGATTTATAACAGTAGTAAAATTACAGTTATGAAGTAGCAATAAAAATAATTTTATGGTTGGGGATCAGCACAACATGAGGAACTATATTAAATGCTACAGCATTGGGAAGGTTGAGAACCCCTCCTTCAGAGGACTTCCGTTACTGAGACTGCTTCACCAAAACAAATCCATGGCATTTGCCTATGTGGTTAGGTGGGTGGGTAGGGAGTTCCATGGGAAGGACACTGAGAGCAACAAGGTCAGAGGTTGATACTGACTCAGAGGAAGTTCTTCAACCCATGATTCACCATCACTTCATCTGACACAAGAGCCTGAGGACAGTAGTGTCCAGTTCATGTGTCAAATGCATGAAATGAGAGAGAGCAACAAGGTCCACAACATCAGGTCTCACCTCCCATAAAGACTCCTGGGCTCCTGGGAACCTCCTACAGGTACTGCCCTTTCTCTGCAGCTACCCAAACACAGGTCCTGTGTGTCTACCCACCCTCTAGACACTAGGTTCCTCAGAAATAAGGGAGCTTTGTTCCCTGGGAAGGTCATATGAAAGGTTTGACAAACTGAATGCCAATCAAGATTTTTCATTATTGAAGCATGACCAAAGTCATTTGGTTAAGTGAGGACGCTAAAGGGTCATGTCCACACAAATCACATGTGCTCAGCATTTACATGATGCCATCACATGTGGCAAAGCACACACTCTAAGGTGCAACTAGGGTGTGTTGCTGTGGATGCCACCCTCCCTGCTCCTGCAGAATACAGCTGCTTGAGCACCGGACTGAGCCCCCCATGGTCCAAATGAGGGGCAGAAGGAGGAAGAACATGAAAAAAAACTCAAGACTGCGAAGGGTGCGATCACCCACTGATACAAGGGGACTGATCTAATGAGAGTTCACCAAGGCCAGTTGGACTGGGACTGAACGATGTGGCCAGATTCTCTGAATGTGGCTGGCCCGGAGCCTTTCTGAAAAGCCATTGACAATGACACTGGGACTTGTTTCCTCTGCATATACTGGATTTTTGGGATCCAGTCTGTTTGGATACTCACCTTCCTGGACCTGGAGGGAGGGGGTAGGAACTTGAACTTCCCACAGGGCTGGAAGCCCTGACTGCTCTTAGGGATGGAGAGGGAGGAGGAGGGGGAGGGGGGGAGTGGGAGGGTGTTGGGAGGAGGGGCGGAAATGGAAACTTTCATAATTTAATAAACTTTGGAAAAAAAAAAGAATACAGCTGCTTCACTCACAGCTCCTGACAAAGATGTCAGGTCACTGAAGCAAAGCTCAGTGGCCACTATGACTCACCACCGGTTTTGCAGAAGTTAAGCACAGGCATGGCATATAGCAGATCCTTTGTTATCAGCTTAGGGACAATTAAATTATACAAATAAAGAGGAAAAGGCCCTCCTGTTTGTAAAAACAAAACCAGGAACAAAAAATAAGAGTGACACCTGAGACCAATAGAGACTTCCTAGGAGGCTTGAGTGCTCCAAGAACAGCTGGAGACTACGTGCTGCAATCCCTAGAACTCAGTGCTGTGGGAGGGGACGTTCTAGAAAGGGAGACTGCACACGGTTTTTCATGGTCTACAGCAATTAGCTGATACTAGCTGGAGAAACCACGCTCACCATATGGCAAGCCCACAGTAGGCTCTCCAGACCATCGCAGTCACAGCAGACGCAACAGGTGGAAGCAGGTACAAGTGGGAGGAAGGAGCTCCAGCCTTGGAACTGGTTAGTCCTTCCACAACCGTGAAATGTCACATTCTAGGGCCCCCCATGCTTCTGCACTGCAGACCCCGTTTCTGCATTCAGCTCAGCTATGTCTTACTCAGCAGACACCTCTCTCTGCAGAGTCACAAGCTGTGTAAAGATGAAGTCAGAGATAAAAGACACTTGAGGCATACCAACTCAGGAAGGAGGATGAAAGAAGACAAGAAACCTAAAGCCTGGAGTCTAAAAACATTGCCCCTTCCAGACCACCTGGGCCCCCATATAGCCTACTGAGTGCCTATGATCTATTATTGATGGGGCAAAAAATGAAATTCCCCGGCATCCTCCACACAAACATGCTCAATTGGATAAACCTTTAACATTCTGGCTACATACATTTCTCTGGCAGGACTGGCATAGTAGGGAGGGCAGTTGCTCAAATACTGAGGGAGTCTTCCTACGGTACTACCTTTCCTCTCAGCCATAACAATACCCATGGCCTCTAGGTAAAAGGGCTGTTCTAGAACAAAAAGACCTCCCTGAAACAAAGCAACATTGTACAATGGAATCCTAATTGGGTCAAGCTTCTGGTGAGTGGAATCAAAGGCTGAATGAATCTCACACAGACAGCAAAATGCAGGTGTACTTAGAGGGAAGGCCTCGCGGGCCCAGGAGCACATGTGCTGATGTGCTATTTCTTGTCAATGTAGTAGCTGCAGCATTTGTCAAGGGAGGAAACAAAACTGTGGGTTGTTTTCAGGTCCAATACTGTGCTCTAAACATTTCAGCTGACCATTATTAGCACAGATATTCAATTCGTTTGGAAGTTGTGGTATCACCTGGAGAACCAGATTAAACATTTGTAGATGCATACACTAAAAATGTATTGATCGACCAATGGCAGACTTAATTACACCACGTGGCAGTGAGGAGAAATCAAACCGCAAACATAACTGAGTACTAAGAAAGAACGGGGGGAAGGGGGCACAAGCAAACGTGGGGGAGGGCAGGCACACTGAGGTGGCTGAGTGTGGGTTTGCTTCCCATCTTACTCATCAATGCTTGGTGGCGGTCAGACCTCAGTGGTCCCACAGTGCAAGAAGACATCCTCAGGATGAAAAGCAGTAAACTGGAAAGACGCTGGAAGCCAGTGTTGGTTTTGTTCTATTGCCCTCCCGAGGACCCACAACGGCTCCTGCTAGAATCCTCACTGCACGCCTGAGAACCCATAACGGTTCCTGCTAGAATCCTTTTCTGAATTTGTACAAGCACAGGGGCCGAGAGTGAGCATCTGTGCAATGCAGAATGCAGGCCATTTGCCTTCCAGCCTTTATAACTGGAGAATAGTCTCCAAGCCATTCCTCCAGGCAGGCTCTGGGGACCTGATATTACACCAACAATATGTCCTGAGGGAGCAACTCTGACACCCTGCTATGACTGGAGTGGTCATTGTGAGACAGCAAACTATTTCTGTCTGACTTTTGTGCATCCATGCTTGTGTGCATAGTGCACACTGAAGAGGTCCAGATGCCTCCCATCATCTCAGAGATTCAGGTGGCTCTATTTGCAGCAAATCTGAGCCAGGCTGGGCCCCTCCCTTTGGAATCAGCAGCTGTACTAACCATTTTTCTAGAGCTCCTAAAGAAATTGATTCTGCGTTGTGATCTGAATACAAATTGCAATCCACAGGCTCACACATTTGAACACTCGGTCCCCAACTGATAGCTCTGTTTGGGAAGGCTGTGGAATCTTTAAGAGGCAGAGTCTTGATGAAGGAAGTAGGTCACTGGGGGCAGCTCTTCAAGCTTTAAAACACAGCAGCACTTCCCAGTATCTCTAGTGCAGACACACTGTGACCAGCCAGCCTCTTGTCCCTGCCTCTCTGTCTTCCCTGCCCAGTGTAACATCTTTCTTGCCTTGATGGACTGTGTCCCTCTGCAAATGTGAGTCAAAAGAAACCCTTTTCTGTTGTAGAATAATCTTTTTGTACACTGTGAAGATTGTCACTCAGATTGGTGTAATAAAAAGCCAATAGCTAGGCAGGATTTGGGGGCAGAAAGGATGCTGGGAAGAAGGACAGAGATACAAAAGTCACCAGTCAGACGGAGAGGACGCAGGATGGGGAGTACAGAATAACTGAACCACTTAAAAGGTAACTGAGCCACTTAAAAGAATATAAATTAAAAGATAGGGGTTAATTTAAGTTATAAGAACTAGTTATAATAAGCCTAAGTTACGGGTCAAGCTTTCATGATTAATATAAAGTCTTCATGTGGCTATGTGGGAGCTGGTGGGACAGAAAACGTCAGACTACAAATGGTGTTCAAAGCCCAGGCTAAGCCATGTGGTGAGTTTAAGGTTTTGCCATGCCGACAGAAAAGGTTATGGATACACAGTAAATCAGGTTCGGATGGGGGAAAACCCTCTAAACGGGTTATAGTGTATTTAACAATGTGCATAGGCTTAAGGGGAAAAAAATGGGTATAGATAGTCATAGAAAAAATATTTTAAAAATTAAAGAGAGAGTAATGTAATTAAAACATTAGCCACATAAGGATGGAAAATATTCAGGGAGTCTGGGTCCTGTACTGACCTTAATTTTTTTGAATGCTGATAAGCAAACAGCAGCAGCAGCCATGCAGTTGTGAAACAAACTGGTGCATTAAACCAGCCTAAATACTTTAGAAATTTCCTAAGTTTAAAATTGAATCCAGTTTTGCTTTAGGGAAGAGGTTATCCTAATATTGTTTTTTAATCCGTCCAGATTAGTAAAGATCAGATTTCATTGGAGGAAATCTCCTGAGTATATTGGCTACACACATGGGGGAGGAAGCCAAAACAGACTACAGTAACATGTAAGCTGATCCCTTGACATGGGAACAGCTCTGAGATGAGACACGATAAATCTTGTTGGCTAGAGTCCTCATGACTTATTATTACATGCCATCCATTCATATGGATGGAGATTTATATTACAGTTGGTTATGCAGCCCAAACAGACTTATAAAGTTGACAGATGCCTTTTACCTGCTCAAACACAGAATCCTCCTTAGGTGACTTGTGCATACCATATATTCCATACTTGTGTTAATGCAGATATGTATGTTACCTTTGAAAGTATTTTCAGAGCAAGGACACCAGATCTACCAATGAAAACAGGTGGGCCACGTGATCCAGCCTCTCAGGGCGCTTCTGGTGGAGTTTCCTCAGAGTTCTGCATTCAGAACATCTTCAAGACTGCTGGCTGAAGTGGTCCAGCCTCACAAACTATTCTAGCTAGGACTGCAGAAAGGTCTTGTACTTTTCCATTACACAGAGACTAAACAACAAATAATTCAGCTAACTCTCTCAAAACTTGACAATTATATCAACTTGTCTAGGGTCCCCTAAAGATGACAGTACCCCAGACAACAGGAAGCAGTTTGGAGAACATGATGCCCACATTTCCAAGAAATATGGTAGGTGTTTTTGGTCATTTGATGGGCTATAGATGTTTCTCATCATTTAGGGAAGTTGGTTACAAGCTGTTATTGGTCACAGTCAGGACAAAAGCTAAACAAAGGAATTAGATTCAAAGATCTCTTTCTGAAGGAAAAAATGGGACTATAGGATAAAAATGATGAGATAAAAGTGTGGATTGTTGAATCTACTTTTAAACAACCACGAGTCTCAAATATTTTACATTGGTACATGTTGGGAGCTGCAGATGCTCAGACTCTGAACTTTCTATGATCCCTTGCCTACTGGAGTAAACTACTTGCTTTTTTATGCTTGCAGCTGCTCTGAGCACAAAACCTTCATGAGCTCCTGATAACAAGGATTTGCAGTGGAAAATCCCCAGAGCTAGAGTGTGGCCACTAGTCAAGGAGAGTACTATACAAGCTGCCTAGGAACATAATAAAATAGGAATTCTCGCTTTAAGAGTGACCCATGTCTCTGTGTGTTCTTTACTCCCCAGGTCCTTGCCTGACCACGGTTTTAGGTGGTACAGTTGCCATAGGTATGGTTTTTGTATACTGATACAAATTTAAGGCTATTTTTGTTATAGTATATCTATATTTCTATTCCTGTTTAAGGCAGTTAGTCTTTAAAATTGATTTAGGAAAATAAATACAGGTTAATAGTTAGTCATCTGGAACTATCAAACTTATTGTCATATTAGGTATGCTCTCAAGATCAGGAGGTCTTTGAACTCTTCATGGATCTGCAGATTGTGTCATTTAAGATGTTTTAATAACATAAGGCTTTTGGTGACAATGATACTCATCTGTTCTTGGTAGTACCAATCAACTTTAGAGAAGATGATGGGCATCAGAGACCCTCCAATACAAAATATGCTTTCTTTAACTGCCCTTGCCTTGGCTGCTGACAGTATGCTGACCAAACTGGACTGGCAGGACACAAAGAAAATGGACTGCCAAGCTTTGCCAAGGCAAGATAAGACAATCCTTCAAAAATTTCTATTTCACAAAAAAAGTCTATAAGATTTTCTAGGCCTGCAGGTCAAAGATGGATGCCCCAACATTACAGAAGAACCTTGGGTGATTGTCTTGTCAGTCATCTGTTCCTGTCATTTATTTTAGTTTTGAAAGCTGCTTGATCTGCACTTCCTGTTTACTAAGGTAATATTAGATCCTTCTGGGGTCTCTGATGGAGCTGAAGAGTAGGTATTTATAGCTGCAGTTTTCCTTAGTTATGACAGAAGATAAATTAGGTACAGAGCTTTGGACTCATCAAGATAAAAGAAATAATGGAGTATTTTTCTACAAATATGCCAAATACAAATGGACTGGACATTGTAAATGTAATTCTTACCCGATAATTGTTCTTATTGTTTATAGTTTTATATGTTAGAGCTAAAACCATTCCTTTTTATTTAGACAAAGAGGGAGAAATGTAGAACAATTTTTTTGTACACTGTGCAGATTTGTTGCTTGGATTGGTTTAATAAAAATCTGAACAACCAATAGTTAGGCAGGATTTTCAGGGTAGAGAAGATGCTGGGAAGAAGGGTGGAGATGCAGAGAGTTGTAAGCCAGACAGAGGGGAAGCCGGATGGGGAATACAGAATAAAGGTAACCAAATCACTTAAAAGAATGTAGATTAAAAGATATGCGTTGATTTAAGTTATGAGAACTAGTTAGGAACAAACCTAAGCTATTGCCGAGCTTTCACAATTAACAAGAAGTCTTCATGTGGTTCTTTGAGAGCTGGCTGGTGGGACAGAGATGGTTCAGATACACTTTCTCCCTTAGGTTGTTTTTTTCAGAGCATTTATCACAGCACCAGGAGAGCAGCTAAAACAATGAGACTAAATCTAAAGTCTGTCAGGGGTGGCAGTATGAGCTAAAAAGCCGTGCCATTAAATGTGTTTCTCTGTGTCTTTGTTTCCTTATCATGAGTCAGTTACAAAAGTGTCTTACCTCACTGAGTTGCTATGAGCACTGACAGAGCTAATTCTCATAGCATGCAAATCAGTGTGGGAGTAGGATACCTGCAGCTGGTAATTATTATTTATATTACTAACTTAGCCTAGTCATTCCTATGCCAATGTTCCCACCTGGCATCACCCTTAGCCTGTTGCTCTATTCACTATTGTGAATTTAGTATTATTCTTTAAGCTGACTCATTTCCAATTTACTTAAATTTTATTTTTAAAGAATTGTACCTCATATATGAGAAAGCAGAATTGTGTCATAACTCAGAGGCAAATGCAAAAATAAACATAGGGAAAACAAATGGCACCTGTTGTTGGCCAAAGGTGTCAATCACCAGCTTCCTGTGTTATGCAAGTAGGGATAAGGGAGGACATAATGCTGGGACATCCTCCAGAGAGGAGGCAGGCATGTCTAACCTGCAGCCCGCAGGACACATGTGTTCCAAGTAGTTATGACTGTGGCTCAACATCTTGTAGATGACAACGTCATACTGTAATGCTAGATAGTTAGGCACCCTGCAGTAGAAGTAGTAGAAGCACTATGGGGGAAGGCTCTCCCAAAAGCTCTGTCATTTGAACTCCAGACACTGTCTTCTAAACTAGCAACAAGAGACCCTGCTGTCCCCCTGCAGGGGAGGCACAGTTCTCAAGCTGCTTCCACTCTGATAGAGACATCACCCATGCCATACAACAACACAGCCATCACAGATACAGCTAGTGAGCTCCTGAAACATGACCAGTGTGACCAAGGTCACCACAGTTACAGCTAGTGAGCTCCTGAAACATGACCAGTGTGGCCAAGGCCACCACAGATACAGCTAGTGAGCTCCTGAAACATGACCAGTGTGGCCAAGGCCACCACAGATACAGCTAGTGAGCTCCTGAAACATGACCAGTGTGGCCAAGGCCACCACAGATACAGCTAGTGAGCTCCTGAAACATGACCAGTGTGGCCAAGGCCATCATAGGCACAGGTAGTGAGCACCTGAAACATGACCAGTGTGGCCAAGGCCACCACAGTTACAGCTAGTGAGCTCCTGAAACATGACCAGTATGGCCAAGGCCACCACAGTTACAGCTAGTGAGCTCCTGAAACATGACCAGTATGGCCAAGGCCACCACAGATACAGCTAGTGAGCTCCTGAAACATGACCAGTGTGGCCAAGGCCATCATAGGCACAGCTAGTGAGCACCTGAAACATGGTCTGTGTGGCCAACAAACAGGTATTCAATTTATTTGGTTTTAATAATCACAATCTAACGACCATGTGTGGCAAGTGGCTGTGATGGGACACAGCACAGTTCTGCTGGAGAGCCACACAGGGCTCTTCACAGGCTTGGGGTCATCCGTGGTTGTGGCTGTGCTGCCGGAAAGGAGATCCTTAGAGAGTAAACAGTAAGTTGCCACAGGGTACAGTGGAGGATCATCGGTCCCTGCCTTCCTCACTCTGAAGCCCCATGTGGAGATTTCTTTTTAGCTCTCTGGGAGGAATTAACAGCTTTTCTTGTTGTTAGCAATGGAATTAATTACTCAAAATAACCAACTGCCTTTCCTTTTCACAATGGCCGCCAGGAAGCCTGTAGGAAATTCAAATCACCAGAAAGGACTAGGTTGGACCTCATAATAAATACAGTCTCTGCTCTTTCCTTTTAAACCCTTTGAGTTATCCAACCCTGGTCTATTTTTCTCTTTGATTTTATCATTCTTTTCTATATGCTTCTCTAGAAATTACCTCAAGTCTAAATAACATGCATTAAAAACTCTTATAAATAATTCCTAGTGGTACCATTATTTAAATAAGTCATTTCTATCCATTATCAGTGACATGGAAAACACTGCATCAAGCTGCCTAAAATGTTTCCAAATACCAACCAGAAGCACTGTCAGACAAGGGCTAATGCATATGCTACGCATGGAGCTAAAACATACACATCTAAATCCCCACAAATCTGCTTGCAAAACTATCTCCGGAGCACACAGATCCTGCAGAGCTCGACTCTGAAGCACTCGTGCAAACAGTGCTTGGGCACTTCTGAGGCTTGTTTGCAGAAAAAGGGCCCTTTCTTTTGCAGTGTGTAACCTGACTGGGCATGGTAGCAAACCTGTAATCCACACACTTACAAGTTTAAGGCCAGCCTAGGCTATATACCAAGATCCTGTCTCAAAACAACAAAAGCATAGTCTGATTTTTATTAGGGTCTCCCCACTCTCAGACACGTGGTTGAGTAAGAGCACTGCCAACCCTGGTACAGGGCCGAATTGAGCCAACCATGAAAATCAAAGTCTTACCCCTAACCCCAAGATTCAGCCACAGGCCTGAGATCCAAGATGGACTATGAGACATGAACCAGGTCCTGGCTGAAGCCAGATAAAAAGAGTGGGTGTATGGTGCTGCGGGAAACAGCCAGCTGGCACAGTCACAGAGCAGCAGCAACACAAGGCAACAACAGGAAACTCCATGCACATCCTTCCACCTGACCAATGGCCACACACCACTTCATCAGCGCAGATCCTGCAGATATACAAATAGTGCCAACATGCAAAGCACCATGGCACAAACACAACTGGTTGGCATGAAACCCAGGTACTTACCTGATACACATGAAATGCATTGGCTGCTTTGCCTCGAAGAAACACGGATGGGATCCAAACATTGATCAGCGCCCGATTAGATCTGACCAGAATAAAGAGATAAAAGTGGCCATTTTTACTTATTAAAAAAAAAGCAGGCCAAGAGACTATTTTCTCCTCTAAAAGGCATTTCAAACAAGTCACTTATACAACAGAGTACATCACACTTACCAGTGAGATAAGGACGTGTTTAATAATTATCACTAGACCTCAGAAGACTATCTCTAAGGACCTTAGAGGGAGAGGATATCTGCTGCACAGCCCATGCTTTCCTTCACACTGCCTCACTCGATCCCTGAGAATGGTTTAAGACACTTGACGGTGTTTTGGTTACACAACAGTTCTGCCTTACGTGGTGACTTGAGGCACGCCATGCATACCCCATCACTGCTCCACCAACCTGAAAAGGGGGCTATGGCTGAGCTCTTCAGGAACATCCTGAAAGCTGTCTAGGCACGGTGCCCGTTCTGAAAGACCCTGTCTTGCCTCCACACAGTGCTATCCAGGGAGAGGGGCTTATCCTGAGCATTCCTGCTCAGAACCCATCAGCTTCTTGGGATTGTAGCATAATCTAAGATGCCAGGGGTTTGTTGAAGACTCTATGACCTTCATGATTTCACAATCTCCAGAGTAAAAAGCAATCTATCCTCATAAAAAATAATAAAAATAACCCTCAGGGAAGCAGCCCTGTGACCCTGGCACTTCTAAGTTCTGGGCCAAGGTGGTGACCTCCTTCCAGAGGACAATAAGCCAAGAATGGTCATGTGTTCAGGGTTCAAAGCACACTCAACAATATTGAGTCACCAAATTGGTCTGTGTACCCAATGGCACTTCTCAGGCAAAGGTCCCAAAGCCGTGCCTGTGTCTAGAACACCCCAGAACCTTTCTGTCACCTAGACAGGGGTACAGAAGAGCAATGTCCTGGTTCATTCCTTTTCCCAACTGTTAAGGCCAAAGCAGATGACCCCAGACTGGGTTACATGTTCTTTTTCCAAGCCATTTACTACACTGTTGGAAGTGACCCCTATGTGACTCCCTCCCATACACCAGCTCTTTGGTCCTCTCGCCCTCCTCCTATTGATCACTCATCTATTCACGGAATGAGTATCTAGTAGGACCTGGCAGACACAACTCTAAATATGAGCGACGGAGGAACAGAGAAAACAGATGCAGTCCCCCCTTCACCATGGGAGAGGGACAAATTACACAAATTATTCTGCCATGGCAAAGAAAATAGTAGGATTTCAGTTTTAAAATTTTATTGAGGCATGGTCTAATCTGGAGAATATCTCACGTGTATTTTGGAAGAAACCTGTTCTAGACTGGATCTGTAGGATTCACATGGCCCATGTGTTAAATGCTTGGTCCCCTGTCTGTGATCCTAAGAGGAAGTCTAGCAGAAGGGAATTATGGAGCCACAAACTTTCCCTAATTCTCTTTGCTTCCCAGCATCATGAGGTAGGCAGCTTCCTGCCAGCCCTGACATGGTGCTTCAACACAGGCCCAAGAATTAAAAGTCTGCCTTAGCATCAATTGAAACCTACAAAACAAAACAATTCTTTTAATTCTATAAGTAATAAAAATTTAATTCTATAGTAATAAAATCTGACTAACACAAGTGTGTATTCTATTTGTATCTGTATTTTTATGTTATGTTTAGTTTCTTTATAATGTTGTTAACATTCACTTACTTACTGACCTTCTTTCTGGTGGTTCTATATTGGAAATAGTGTGTAGTTTAACTGTTATCCTAGGCCTTGTTTTGTCTTAGTCTATTTTTATATCACGTGCTTTAAGGCCCTGTGGTTGGGGTGTATACATTGGCATGTCAAGTTCATCTTTAACTTAGATCATTTTTCCCCGTCCTTGATTTCTTATCTAGCACATCCACCTCATGGCAGCCCCCAAGACAGATGGGGCTCCCAATGCCCTGTGCTGATCGCAGTCCCACACCAGGTGCTAACATACTCAGCAAAACTGGTTCAAGGACTTTCACCCCATGTGAAGGGAACACTAGGCTCAGTGAGGGGATGTGGCTTACCTGAGGTCAGAATGTTGTAAGACCAGCATCTAAGATTTCAACACAGGTCTCCTAGCTCTAGACAAAATGCTCTTTCCAGTGTCCTGCCTCCCCCATGCTCTAAAGTAGCCTTTCTGAATGGCCTTTCTCATAGGGAGGCAGGATCTTTGTTACTGAGACTAAGGCTCACTGTGTGTCTGGCTGGTCTTGAATTCCTGGGTCTAAAGATAGAGAGGCTGGACCTTCATCCACTGACCACAACCACATGAAAAGGAGGAGGCTCTCTCTGGCCCCGTGCTCCTTGGGAGCCTACGGGGACTATGGATTCCCCAAACAGAGAGTCTGAAGAACGACTGCCCCCTCAGGGGTTAGCAGCAGAGCCCTCAGACAGACTCTGAGCCAGTCAACACCAGAGCAATGCGACTATTATGAGTGGGCCAGACAAAAGCATGGAACATGGGGCAGTAGCAAGGTGAAGAATAGAGTGTGGGTCCTGTGCAAAAGGAACCTCAGCTCCTTCTTAGCTGGCCATGGTCTAGCGGGAGTGACAAGTTAAAACTCTATGTGACACCTTCCCAATTTTAAATGTCAAGTCAAAACTGAAACGATCTTGAATGCCCAGGGGAAAAGCAAGCACGTTAGACAATTTGGACCTCAGCAAATTTGGATGCCTATAACCAAATGGGTTCTGTGTGCACCTCATGGACCTTTCTGCCACCCCTTGTAGACTTCAGGACATAGGCCAGCAACAGGGTTCACTCTCTGAGGGCCTCTCGAGAGCACATGCATAAACTTACATTTCAAAATCTGACAAACTCTGGTCTTCAGATGTTTGGCTCAAATCTCCAGGCACCTGCAGTTGGGAAAAAGGAAGAAGAGAGAAGAATGCACAGGTTACCGCAGTTTGCACATTCACCAAATGCTACTACTGTGGCTGCTGGAAAACAGTAAGATTTCATGGAGAGGTGGCTGGGGATGATGCTGCAGTCATAAAAACACGCTGCCATGCATGGTCTCAATTATCTTTACAGAAAAGGCACTGCTAATCCTATTGAGATAATCACAGGCATATAAAAGCATGTAATTTTGGAGCCATAAAGGACTAATTAGGATTGGAGATACAAGATATCATCTGTGCAATGAAAAAAATATCTATTGTCACTGTGAGGAGTATCACAAATGTCACACCTATTATGTGAGCACAAAAGGCCACTACTCCCTCAAAATGGCTGTCCTTTTGTCCCATAATGTATGTGAAACTGCAGGCAGAAAGAACACGAAGGCTCCTGGCTGGAAAGAGCTAGGGGAAGACACGACTGGTGACAGAACCAAGCAGTGTCACAATGGCCCCTACCAATGCTGCTTGGGTCCTAACCACATGCCACAAAGCCAAGTGAGATGGCCAGGAGGTACCAACAGCATGTGATCTCCAGGGACCCTTAGCCCCAACCCTGACCTGAGATAGGGATCAATTATCAGGGCTGGCACAAGGACTTGCAATAACTATGCTCTAACTATGGGATCCCCATACTGGTAGATGCTAAATAGAGGACCATGTTATCCCACCCCCAAGGTGAGAACTTCCTTTTACCATCTGATTAAAGTGGTCTAGAATTTTAAGAATGTAGACAAAGAAAGGGAAAACAGCGGAAACAAAGAAGAGTGTGGGGAAGCAAGGGGAAATGGTCAACAATGTCCATTTAGTTCCATTCAGCTGTAGAGGCAGGAGCAAGAGTGGGCAGTAGCCTGGGTCCTGACCTAAATGCCTTAGTACCAACTTAGTGCCTCCCTTCTTCCCAGCTCCACAGCCGTGAGCAAAGCAATTCTCCGAGATACAAGGTGATGAGTAGATTCAGAATCATCTAGAAGACTGGTAAGGCACACCAGTGTGTTTGTGAGGACTTGTCTGAAGGCAGTCAATGTGGTCAGAAAACTCAGGAAGCAAATACAGAAAGCATCACATCAGATCTTCAGGCTCTGTCCAAATTGTATGTAAGCACATAGATCCTCTGACCAGCTGAACGCCCAGGGAGCTCCAAGGGATGTGACTCCTGTGAGCTACCACCCATGCCAGGTAGCCTTCTTGGTCAGCTGCCTTTGAGGCACCCATGTCCCTGAAAGTAACCCTAATAAATTCACTAGATCATCAAGACAGGTAGAATCATTGCTTTGCCCCCATCTGGGGAGAACAGACATTTGTTCGTGTCTCCCCAGGTAAAGTCACAGAGAAGAAGGCCCACCCTCAATGGAAATGGCACCATCCCTGCATTGGGGAGCCCAGCGGAAAGGCGGGGCTTGGGGAAGCCTGCCAGCCAGCATTCCTTCTTACTGCTTCTCTTCTCAGGTACTCTGCCATTCCCCCCACCATGGTGGACTTCAAAACCCCTGCAAATATGACCCTGAATAAGCCACCTTTCCCCTGACGTGGTCTAGCAAAGCAGCTAATACATGTGTTGCCCTCAACTCCCCAACATGTTAACAGTGACAATACTTACACTCCCAGGGTTATTCTGAGGATAAAATGTGCCCCAAGTCATAGCCACTGGTTGCAAGCTCAGGGATAGTATGGTGATAGTTCAGTATGATGGAGAAGTAAGAGCTGCACATTGCTCTCCGTGATGACGCATGAAGAATCTGCCTAGCAAACTGAGGGTACCTTTCAGTCCATGCGTAACAGCCTGGAGGGAGAGTGAGCCAGCCTGGAAGGAGAGGGAGGCTGAGGCCTTTGTGGTGTCTTCAGCAAGGCAATTAAACTGGGCCCTGGCCACACAGCTTCCCTGTAAAAGTGTTGCCTAGAGATTCCTACAAACCCAACAGGGAGCCATCCAAGGGCTTTGGTGTCACACTGCTGCTTCTATGACCATCGCTTTCTTGTGGGTGGCTGGAAAGAGTTGATAGAACATATTCAGAAGGCAGGAGGCTGTAGGTACCAAGATCCCTAAAAAAGTCATCCTTTGAGAGGGAACCTTTTTGCCAAAAATTGACCTAGAAGTAGCAACCCATTCACCCATCAAAATGTCCGTAAGAGATCATACCTCAGGCAGCAGACAGAACTCAGTGTTAGAACATTTGCCAGCATGGACAAGGCCCTGGATTCCAACCCCAGCATAAACCAAAACCAAATCTCAAGTTTTCTTAAAATGTGTACGAACTATTCAACTATATTAACAATGTTAACTACAGAAGAATAGAGAGATTGGGCCATGGCCACACAGGGAGGCCTGTTAAAGCGAAAGCAAAGGAGCACCATTCTGGATAGTGCACAACAGGCGGCTCAGACACCGTCACTGACAGCAGGTGGGAGTGAGACTGAGGGGAGGGCCTCGGCTTTCATTACCCATCTTTCCACGGGATGACAGGAGCTATCTTCTGATAGCTCTGAAAACTGTGGGTGCTTCTGAAGAATGAGTTGACTGTCTTTCCAGTATGAAAAGATCTACAAGACAGATCTGTAAATGAGAAAAACCCTGGTGTAGACGCAGGCCTAACACAACTAGGCCCCACATGGAGAGGTGAGACCTACCTGGCACATCAGAACCCTGCAGGTATGAAAGCCAAGGCACTGATGGTAGGTATGCTCTGTGGGTGGAACCTGGGCCACTGGCTGTTCATCATCGTATCCATTTCTTTTTCTCTTATTTCAGACAGGTTCTCATGTATCCCAGCCTGACCTTGAGCTCTCTATATAGCTGAGCCCTTGAGCTTTTGATCCTCTGCTTCCATCTTCCCAGTGCTGGGATTACAGGCATGCACCACTCCTGATTTATGTAGTATGGGCACTGGAACCTGGGCCTTTCTGCATGTTTAGCAAGCACTCTACTAACTGAGCTACATCTCCAGCCCTGGAGTGAACACACTAACCATGTATGCATTTTGAAATAAAGTTCTACTAATTAAAACCTTAAATGAGGTGGCAGCTTATAGTTTCAGAGGTTTAGTCCTTTATCATCATGACTGGGAGCATGGTGGCATGCGGGCAGACACAGTGCTGGCTACATCTTGATCATAAGGCATCAGGAGATAGTCTGAGACACTGGGTGATATCCTGAACATAGGAAATCTCAAAGTCCACCCCTATAGTGACATATCTCCTCTAACAAGGCCATGCCACTCCAATAAAGCCACACCTCCTAACGGTGCCAGTCCTTGTGAGCTTACAGGGGCCAATTACACTCAAACTACCACACAAAGTGTACTTTCGATAAAAATTTGATAGTACACACAAAAGCAGTGGGGGAGTGCACATGGCCAATACGCTCCCTACGTGTAACAGCGCCTGTGTCGTTACAGTTGGGACAACAAACTACAACTAGAATATGGCAGCAAATTCAGATGAATCTGAATTAAACACTTTGGACTTTTCTGCAGTAATCTGAAACAAAGATGTTTTAACTGACATGCAATCTAGAGCAATCTGAGTATCATCATTATTAAAGTAGATATTCTTTCTCCGTCTTCTCCTGGGTCTGTTGCAGCTTAGCAAGTTGCAGAGTCAGTTGGGAAAGACTTTGCCCTTAGAGCCACTGGTACAAGTGGGAAGGACAGAGGCAGGGTTCTGTGCCCTTCCTCTCTCCCCTGCGGCACTATGCAGAGTTCAGACATGTCCAGGGCTCCAGTGACGAGGGGCAGCTCACAGGCATTGCTCCTCCCTCAATCTCTCCTCAGCTCCCGAGGCCAGGGACAGTTCAAGATTAACTAGAGGTGGGACTTGGAGGTTTTAAGGACAGCAGCTCCTTACCAGTGCACGAGAGCCACCATCTTAAAGGCAGTGTCCCCAGAGAATCCACCTCAGAAGAGTCTCTGAATGTGTGTGTCCCTCAAAGCAAACACCACAGGCAAACCAGAGGCAAGGAAAGGAAAAGACTTGGGCAGGCATCAAGCTGCCACTACAAAGCAAAGTGCTTCCTCAAGGAAGAGGAGGAAGAGGTACTAGGCATTTTTCTGACAGCAAGTATCCCCTCAGAGATACTGGCTTTCTGGGAACATTCTAGAGAGTGAATATAATTGCTTAAAGGTTGTTAAGTCCTGCCAGCTTAGAGGCTTTTCTTCTAACTCCGTAGCATTACCAGGATCAGGAAGCCAGGAGATATTTATTGTGTCTTCCTGAATCCTGCAGAGGCTGCTTGGGGAAAAAAAAAAGGCTATGACCTAGGGGGTCTTTGGGGACCCAGGCTGGTGACCAGGTCCGGCTCTGCACCTACTACACCATGATGATGGAGGGTAAAGGTCAATGTACATCTGAAGTTTGTCTGTCCTGCTGTCTGTCCAAAGTGATGCCAGATCTCCCCTGGGCTCACACCAACATCAGAAAACACTCTTGTTCTTTTTTTAGTGCTGGGTATACCATATACCACACCCCAATATTTATCACTAAGTTATACCCCTTGTCCCTTTCTCTAGTTTGTATTTTGAGACAGGTCTTACTAAGTTATCTGAACCAGGTATGCCTTGAACTTGGAATCTGTAGGCAGAGGCTGCTCTTTCATTCCTGGATGCCCAGACCCAAAATAACTACACAGAAACTATATTAAATACAACACTGCTTGGCCAATGACTCTAGCATATTTCTAGCTAGTTTTTACATCTTAAATTAACCTATTTCTTATTATTTTATATTTTACCACGAGGTTCGTGGTTTACCGGTAAAGTTCTGGGCATCTGTCTCATTCGGCAGCTACATATTTTACATTTGACTTTGCTTATTCTCTCCTCCTCTATCTGCTTGGAATTCCTGCCTGGCCCTATTCTGTGCTGCAATAGGCCCAAAGCAGCTTCTTTATTAACCAATGGTATTCACAGCATACAGAGGGGAATCTCATATCAGGAAGCTTCCTGCCTTGGTATCTAAATAGTTTGTATTGTAGCTGTGTACTACCAGGCCTGGCCAGAATGCTGATTCCATAGCACATTCTGGCCATAAATAAGGATGGAACAAAGATACTTTATAAGGCAAATCAGAGTACTTGCTAAACACAAACATATCTTAGACCTCTCTTTGGCTTGCCCTCCATGCAGGCATAATGAAGTGACCAGCACAGTATCTATATCTGCTTCTCACTGGCCCCAGAAAATGGCTGTTCCCCACTGGTCTGTGGTCTAGGCAGTCATGAGGCAGCAGTGTAGTACAAAGTCAGGCAAAGTCCAATCACTGGAGAAGCAGGACAGACAGATGCTTGGGTTCTTCTGGAGCAAAAGCCCCCAGTGTTATGCCCAGCCGGGTAGACAGTAAGAGGGATGGCAGCATCTATTCTCGGGCAGCATCAGGTTTTCACTGCCTTTTCCATCTCAGGGTCCCCTGAGGGCTGGAAGCAGGGACAGGCCAAAGCCAATAGCCCTCACCACACTCCACCCTCTATGTCACTGTGGAGCTCTAGACAGAATCCATTACTCTGACTTGCCAGTTCCCCATACTTAAGAAGACACCAGAGAATCTACCCCAAATGGCCACTCTGTCTTCCATAAATAGTTCTGAAATTGGAAGGGAAGTGAGGTGTGGAGGGGAGTACAGAGGGATGGCAAGAGAGGGGAGCAGAGCAGAAGAGAAAGAAAAGAGAAGGGGGACCATATGCCAGCTTGTTCAAGCCATCGGGGAGAGCACAGCATCTCCTATGGGCAGAATCAGGACATACATACAGAAAAGGTGGACAGGAAACAGGACCTGATAGTGAAGCTATGTCAGAAGCTGTAAGTTCAGCTATGGAAAAGGAAGAGACAGAGGATCATAAGTTCAAGGCTAGCACAGGCAACTTAGTGAGATCCTGTCTCAAAATAAACAGGCAGACCCAGCCTTCCCTGCAGTCACAGGGGAAATACAAGACACCAGCACGGGTCTTCTAAGGTTTCCTGTACCACAAACAGCCCACTCCAGTCCTCCAGCCAGCAGCCTGTGGTCAAGGTGCCATCCCTAGCCACAGAGAAGACACACATGAGGACTCACGTGAACAAACACGAGAAGCACAGATGTCAGGAGCACCGTCAGCCCTGCACCTGCTCAGGAGCCCCACTGATTGTACACACTCAACTCTTTCCATATTGGAAGAAAGCACCCACCACCAGTAAAGAATCGAGTTCACCTCTAGGTGGAGACATGCCCTTGTCTCCTCCCTCAAAAGCTAACCCAGCTGAACAGGTAAAGAACCTAGTTCTGAGACCACCCTCGGAGGAAAGGTTCACTGTGAGATCCCTTCACCTGGTGCAGTCCCCAGGAGCGGCCATGGCATCTGTGGAGTTGACTGCCCTGCAGAGTTCTGACCTGGAAAGACCTCTCTACTCCTACTTCTAGTCCATCTCTTTCTGATGTTGTCAGAGCCACGTTGCGCTGCCCCTGGTACTGTGGGTTTGTTTCCTCACTCATTCTCAAAGGCTCCCTGCCATGTAGCTGTCTGTTGTCACATGACTGACCTTCATGCCAGCTTTTCCCCCTTCTCTTCTCCATTTTCCTCCTATATATAAAGGGTACTGGAGTCTACATGCTTACAGACAGCAATATAGAAATCAGGATGTTAAACAGGTGGCTTTCTCCTTAAGAGAAGGGATGTCTTCCATTGAGAAGACGGGAATGGATGTGTTAACCTGCTAAACTTTGATGTTCTGTGGAGTCCTTAGACTCCTGAGCCTTGCTTCTTAGTCAACAGGACCCATTCTTAAGGAAGAAGACATGGGTATTTTGCAAAGAAGTTTCTGATGTAGTCACGCCCAAACTTTATTAAGATAACTGTTGCAAGGAAAGGTTTGGTGTTTTTTCTCCCAAGTTGTACTGTGTTTAAATAAGAGAAAGAAAAACTTGCTCAGGGTCAGACTCCAAAAGTCTGAACACCCTGGCTAACTAGCCATGCTGAACTGGGGTTCCCTCATGATTCTCATGCACATTGTTCCTCTACTGAGAGTAGAGTTTGCAGGGACCCCCACACTACGGGCAGCTTCAAGATGTACAGCTAGCCTGCCCCATCGTGGGTTTTTTAACTCAAATACTATGTCCTTGAGTTTCCCTTTGAGTCCAGTCTTAAAAATTCTTTTATAAGACTAAGAATCCCAAAAGAGAACCCCAATTTCCCAGTGTCGTGTGGTAGCTCTTCACAACACTCCAAGATTTCCAATAGCATTTCTTTGTTGCCTTTTAAAAAATTGTTGTTATTTTGAGACAGGGTCTCTTTGTGTAGCTTTGGCCATTGTAGAAGTAGCTCTGTCGACCACGCTGGTCTAAAACTCACAGAGATCACAGAGATCCACCTGTCTCTGTCTCCCAAGTGCTGAGATTGTATGCACCACCGCTGCCTGGCATTTTTTTAAATTTGTTTGTTTGCTTGTTTGTTTGTTTTTCAAGATAGAGTTCCTCTATGTAACAGCCCTGGTTGTCCTGTAGACCAGGCTGGCCTCAAACTCACAGAGATCTGCCTGCCTCCTGAGTTCTGAGATTAAAGGCGTGTGCCACCATTGCTGGGCTTTTTTATCAGAGAAAATGGACCCATTCCTGCACCCCTAGCCAGCATCAACTCTGAGTGGACAGCCAGCAGCACCAGTGAGAATGAGAGTGACACCTCGGAAGGCTGGCGCTGTGGGGCCCACGTCACTGCAGTCTTCCCACCGCAGGTCAGAGGAAAGTAAACAACCAATGGAGACCAGCAAAGGAACAGAGTCACTGAGATAAGAAAATAACTGGCAGTTTCTGAGGTAGGGGCTCACTGTGTAACCCATGATGCCTTTCAACTTGCAATCCTCCTGCCTCAGGCTCTTAAGAGCTGGGATTACAGGTATCTGCCACCATGCCCAGCTGGGTTGTTGAGTGGTTTGGCATTCAGTAACACAAGCACAGGAAAACTGCCCAAGGCAATACAGCGAGTAAATACCAGGAACAGGATTTTGAGTAGGCACTTTACACAAAGGTCTGCTGCCTCCCACAACAGAATCTTCACTGTTCACAGTCTGCCTGTCAGAGCCTGGACATTCAGAACTTCAGCCGTGGAGCACCTCTTACAGAGGGCCGATGTCTGAGTATTTCTCACTCTAGAAAGTACCTTCCCTGAGCATCCTAATGCACTGGACGGCCCACTGCTACCCCCCCTCTACCATCCACCTGTCCTAGGGGACCATCACCCCACACTGGCTGTCTGAGATCGGTCCCTCTCAGTGAGCTCAGAGAACAGACTGCATTTCCCTCATCAGCACAGCCACCAGTTCACATGACACTCAGCAACCCGGTCTAGCACCTGGCACACCACAGATACTGACTAAATGAATCAATCATAGTGTAAGCTATAATTCCACACTGAAATGTCAATCAATTTTTAAACTGTTTTGCATCAATTCAAAATTTTCATGTGTGGTTAGGATAAGTTAGTTTGGGAATAAAAAAAGAATCAAAGAAAAAGAATTTTATTTGTCCTTTAATACAAAGCTCTCAGATTCACTGCTCAAAAGAAAAGGCAAGAAGGAAACACGATGACCACAGTGAACACCTGTCCCACGACAACCACAGGGAACACCTGTCCCACGACGACCACAGGGAACACCTGTCCCACGACAACCACAGGGAACACCTGTCCCACGACGACCACAGGGAACACCTGTCCCACGACGACCACAGGGAACACCTGTCCCACGACGACCACAGGGAACACCTGTCCCACGACGACCACAGGGAACACCTGTCCCACGACGACCACAGGGAACACCTGTCCCAGGACGACCACAGGGAACACCTGTCCCACGACGACCACAGGGAACACCTGTCCCACGACGACCACAGGGAACACCTGTCCCACGACGACCACAGGGAACACCTGTCCCACGACGACCACAGGGAACACCTGTCCCACGACGACCACAGGGAACACCTGTCCCAGGACGACCACAGGGAACACCTGTCCCACGACGACCACAGGGAACACCTGTCCCACGACGACCACAGGGAACACCTGTCCCACGACGACCACAGGGAACACCTGTCCCACGACGACCACAGGGAACACCTGTCCCAGGACGACCACAGGGAACACCTGTCCCAGGACGACCACAGGGAACACCTGTCCCACGACGACCACAGGGAACACCTGTCCCACGACGACCACAGGGAACACCTGTCCCACGACGACCACAGGGAACACCTGTCCCACGACGACCACAGGGAACACCTGTCCCACGACGACCACAGGGAACACCTGTCCCAGGACGACCACAGGGAACACCTGTCCCACGACGACCACAGGGAACACCTGTCCCAGGACGACCACAGGGAACACCTGTCCCACGACGACCACAGGGAACACCTGTCCCAGGACGACCACAGGGAACACCTGTCCCAGGACGACCACAGGGAACACCTGTCCCACGACGACCACAGGGAACACCTGTCCCACGACGACCACAGGGAACACCTGTCCCAGGACGACCACAGGGAACACCTGTCCCACGACGACCACAGGGAACACCTGTCCCACGACGACCACAGGGAACACCTGTCCCACGACGACCACAGGGAACACCTGTCCCACGACGACCACAGGGAACACCTGTCCCACGACGACCACAGGGAACACCTGTCCCACGACGACCACAGGGAACACCTGTCCCAGGACGACCACAGGGAACACCTGTCCCACGACGACCACAGGGAACACCTGTCCCACGACGACCACAGGGAACACCTGTCCCACGACGACCACAGGGAACACCTGTCCCACGACGACCACAGGGAACACCTGTCCCAGGACGACCACAGGGAACACCTGTCCCACGACGACCACAGGGAACACCTGTCCCACGACGACCACAGGGAACACCTGTCCCAGGACGACCACAGGGAACACCTGTCCCACGACGACCACAGGGAACACCTGTCCCACGACGACCACAGGGAACACTTGTCCCACGATGACCACAGGGAACACTTGTCCCAAACATGAAATGGCACCATAATCTGCATGTGCCAGAGACATTCTCTCACACATCTGTTTTCAAATAGCCTTCCCATAAGCAATTAGTTATCATTTTTCTCAGCCAAAAGTGAGAAATATTTCTCAACCCATTGACACTCCTGCTCTCTCAACTCATCTTAAAGTAAGGAACCAAGTGTAAAAGGATGCAGGGCCTGGCACAGCTGGGGTGCCAGGCTGGTAGATGCTTGGCTGTAGACGGGATCACGATGGTGACCTGCACTCTCACTACCCTGAGGATGACTCAAGGGGTTTGGACCACATGCAAGGTTCTGTGCTTGTCTGTTTGTTAATTTGTCTGGTTTGCAAATATACAATTACAGGCATCAGTTGCTTGTGGTTTGAAAAATATTCAAGGCCAAAAATTCAGGTGCTAGCAACTACAAGCTTTTTTATTTTATCCTCTGTGTAGTCTGGAAAGTCGCATAGATTCCAACTTCTGCCGATTCATTTTTAATGGATCACTTTGTTCCATAAGATTATGAGGGTCTCGGGAACATTATTCTCAGAGCCCAAGGTGGTATTAGGTACGTATGAGATTGCTCACTGAATCTTCACACTGAATGGATAGAGGAGCAGACATCCAAACGGACAGATGGATGAATGGATGGCTGGAGGAGGGAAGGGAAGGAAGGAGCATATGTAAATGATCCAGTTTACTAAGAGTGGGCACCAGCTTCTTTCCGTGCAATTAAGATGCTTAGACAACATATGCATGAAGCCAAATATACAAGGACATACTGCAGCACCACGCATGGTAATGCAAGCCTGCGAGGAAGTCATGAATAGTTATATAACACGGAGTTAGACTACACAGCTACCAAGCAAACTGCAGTCTTCCTTCTCTGCTAATGAGGAATGGCCTAAGATAGAACACCAGAGTCCAAATCCTGACACAAGACAGGTGGCAGAGAAGAGGGAGGGAGAGTTGTGTGCCTGTGCACTTGGACTGAACATTTTGGGAGGAAGGACACTGGAAACGAAGATCAGAAGAAAAAACTTTTTCATTCTATAAAACTTGGTACCTTCCAGTTTTTACTATGTGCAACACAAGTTGCTAACATTCTCAGTGAAGCTTAATGATCATGCAATTTTAGATACATAAAGAAAAATGGAAGATGTGTGCCTCTGGGAGGGGAGCATGACAAGTCCAGGAAGGGGCACAGAGCAGTACTTTGGGTTAAGTTAAAGCTCAGCATGAACCTTGGGAAGAAATATGTGATGATGTCCGCAATTTTTAAAAACTGAATGGCAAAAACACAAATGAAGATGGATGGGTGGACAATGGGAAATAGATGGATAAATGGTGGGTGGGTAGATAGTTATAAATTACAAGTGGATGAATGCTAGGTAGGTGGGTGGGTAGGTGGATAATAGTTAATGGGTGAGAAAATGATAGGTAGTGGATGGATAAACAATAGAGATGGGTGGATAAAGGATTAATGGTGGTGAATGGATAACAAATGATGGGTGGGTAAACGGTGGGTGATGGAGAGACAGACAAGGGACACGGCGGGGATGGAAAGACGATGGTAAGTACACCAGCAGTCATGGAGAAAAATCTTTTTATAACTTAATTTCTTCATATAAAACATTTGAAAAGTTTTATTCGCTTGAGCTAGAGGAATAGCTAGATTGTGTTTCTATTCTCTATAGTAGAGCATAGGCTGGAAAAAGTAAAAGAAGAAAGTATTGCAGAGGTGAATCAAGTGTCAGTAAAGTTCTTGTGTTTTCTCTAAACTCTGCAACATTTATGGTACCTATTAGCACTCCATGTTTGAAGATCTCTACTCTTCTAATAGGTTTGCTTTGGTCTCGCTTTATGAAGACTAGTCATAGCTTTTCCCCAGGCTTCACTTTCCTCCAGGGGAACAGAGCAACAAGCCGCCTTGGCTGGTGTGGGTGTTAAGCGAATTGCCTCCCCAGAGCCTGGCAGAGCTGGTCTTAGCAAGCAGAAGTTGTTCTTCTTCCCAGTGGATACAGCTCAGGGGTGGACAGTAGTAGACGGTCGCCTGTGGTATTAAGGACAGTTGGAAACCTAGCTGAAGCCCCAGAAATCTGATCTCAGCAGTCCCCACCCTTCTGAGAGCCAACCACATTATTACAAACCCACACACTCTCCTGTTATTTATTCCAAAAATTTATATCAAGTTCTGATCTGGAGTCATATCCTCAGTCAAGAAGGGCAAAAGCATACAACCCATCCAAGCTATTAATGGCAAGACGTGGTATCAAAACAAAAGGTCACGTACCAGCTGGGAGGGAGAGGGAGCTGCAGGGTAGAGGGAAGGTATTTTGGCCTGGACTCTTTGCTCCCACAGTGGCAGACCTCTGAAGGACTTCTACCCACACCATGGAGAGCAGAGGAGATAGGCACGCCTACAGCAGGCATCTTCTCTACACCTAAACTAATCTGCCAGTATTTATGTACTATGTATTCTAAATTTTTTTTCTCTAATAGCAACTACAGGGGGTTGAATGTTGGCCCCCAAAAGAATGCATCTAAATCAGAAACCTCACAATCTCAGTGTGAGTTTATGTGCAAAAACAATGCAACAAGTAATGGCCCTGCCAGGAAGAAACTGGCCTGTCAATCTCTTTTGTCAATAAACAGCAAGTGAGTTCTGCTGAAGATGTCAGGCATGGTGATGTCTAACAGCCCTTTGATACTTACACCTCCCCGTATGTGACGCACCCCACTTTGAACTTGGTGACTGTTATACAAGGTGTTTCTAGAGACAAGTCAAAGCAGCGAGAAGGTGCTCTGCTAGACAGCCGCCTGTCCCCACTCTTGTCTACCAGGCTGAACAACAGCGGGCACAGTCATTTGCCACTCAGAGCTTCCCTATTTCCTGAGCAGAGGAGGTGCAGGAAACAGGGGCAGACATGGCATGCTGCTGCTTGCATCCCATTGTTTTCTGGGAAATCATCCCACTGGCTGATTGAACCCATGAATGGACACTAAATAACTCAAGTCATCCAGTGTGGCCTGTGCTGGCCACTCACATTAGTTTTAGACGGTGCAGGGAACTAAGCCAGCTCTGCCACAGTGGTCCCAGGGTCTCCGAGAGTCACTCTTTCTCTTGATGATGCACTGTGCTGTCCCTGCAGCAGCCACTGCTTCCACAAAAGGACAAGACAGATGTGGCAGGGGAAAGTGAGGACAGAATGATGTACAAATGAGCTATTTCATGGCACGGACTCCACAGTTTGTACTTTGCTAAAGCACAAATGGCTAGCTTTGCTGAGGCCTGTCTAGGCTGCTTTCTCTGGGTCTTTCACTGGGGACATCCCAAAAGATACAGACATCACAAATCCAAAGAGCCCTTTCAGCTTCCACATCCTATTTTACTTTAGTCTGTAAATTTTCATAGGCTTGAAAATGAAAACCCAAGGAAACAGCTTGATCCATCTCAGAGGGGAGATTGCGGGCTCTTTCAGATCACAGACCACATCAGCCTTGACTCCGATTCCCGTTCCAAGCCCAGGGCCTACTCAGAAATGCAGAGACTTAGTCATAAGCACAAGCCTAACTGCCCACTATGCATCACACCCATTGTCACCAGCACCATGGCTCAGCACTGGTGCTCATCTAACTGGACCCTGCTACCATCACCCGCCTTGGGAGGCATGTGCCACTGTGGGGCTCCTGGGATTCTCCTTAGTAACTCTTCTCTCCTTCTCCTTCTCTCTCTCTCTCTCTCTCTCTCTCTCTCTCTCTCTCTCTCTTTCTCTCTCTCTCTCTCTCTCTCTCTCTCTCTCTCTCTCTCTCTCTCTCTCTCTCTCTAGCTCATGGGTCCCTGAGGAATTAATTTAATACTCTACTTAGAAGTTAAATTAAACGCAACTTGGGAGACTTGCTTGAACAATTTTGCCTTTTTTCCCCCTTCCCATCTTTTTTTTTTAATGGATTTTTATTGAACTCTACATTTTTCTCTGCTCCCCTCCCTGCCTCTCCCTTCCCTCTTTCAACCCTTCCCCAAGATCCCACATTCCCAATTTACTCAGAAGATCTTGTCTTTTTCTACTTTCCACATAGATTAGATCTATGTAAGTCTCTCTTAGTGTCCTCATTGTTGTCGAAGTTCTTTGGGATTGTGGTTTGTAGGCTGGCTTTCTTTGCTTTATGTTTAAAAACCATTTATGAGTGAGTACATGTGATAACTGTCTTTCTGTGTCTGGGTTACCTCACTCAAAATAATGTTTTCTAGCTCCATCCATTTTCCTGCAAAATTCAAGGTGTCATTATTTTTTTTCTGCTGCATAGTACTCCATTGTGTAAATGGACCACATTTTCCTTATCCATTCTTTGGCCAAGGGGCATTTAAGTTGTTTCCAGGTTCTGGCTATGAAAAACAAAGCTGTTATGAACATAGTTGAGCACATGTCCTTGTGGCACGATTGAGAATCCTTTGGATATATATCCAAAAGTGGTATTACTGGGTCTTGAGGAAGGTTATTTCCTAATTTTCTGAGAAATCACCACACTGACATTCAAAGGGGCTGTACCAGCTTGCATTCCCACCAGCAACACAGAAGTGTTCCAAACAAAACGACAGCCTACAGAATGGAAAAAGATCTTCACTAACCCCACATCAGACAAAGGTCTGATCTCCAAAATATACAAAGAACTCAAGAAATTGGTCATCAAAAGAACAAATAATCCAATAAAAAATGGAGTACAGATCTAAACAGAGAACTTTCAACAGAGGAATCTAAAATGGCTGAAAGACACTTCAGGAAATGTTCAACATCCTTAGTCATCAGAGATGCAAATTAAAACAACTCTGAGATCCCATCTTACACCTGTAAGAATGGCCAAGATCAAAAATACTGATGACAATTTATGCTGGAGAGGTTGTGGGAAAAGGGGAACACTCCTATCTTCTCTTGTAGGTCTCCCATAGTCATATGTGCCAGAAGGCTTGCTTTATTAGTGAAATAAGAGAGAGATGACATCTGTCATTTCTGGGTGGAAGTTTTGAGAGACTGTATAGCTTATCTCTTGTTTCTTTCTCTACTCTGGCCAGGGTCTGTGACATAGAGAGTGAAAAATATGGAGCACAGGCCCTGCTTCCCATGAAGGACAGGCAACATAAGAGACAGGCGGTGGTGGCGCACGCCTTTAATCCCAGCACTTGGGAGGCAGAGGCCGGTGGATTTCTGTGAGTTTGAGGCCAACCTGGTCTACAAAAGCTAGTTCCAGGACAGAGAAACCCTGTCTTGAAAGACGAGAGAGAGAGAGAGAGAGAGAGAGAGAGAGAGAGAGAGAGAGAGAGAGAAGTTTCCCATTTGTGACATATTGGGAATATTTGTTACTACAGCACAGCATGGCCTTCCCTAAGTAACAAATTCAACCCCATTTATAGATGTGAAAACCAAGTCTGAGAAAAGTAAAGCATGGATCCTGTATCGAGTCAAGTCATCCAGGTCTAGAGAGCAGAAGCTCTACCCATTGCCCCTCAGAGTCTGAGGGCCCAGACTCTTCCATCATGCCAGCTAACCCATAGCTTTCAGGGACAGCCTTGTCAGGTGCCCCTGATGGGCAAAAATCCCTTTTCTACCCCTTCTTCTTCCACTAGCTTCTCTGCTGAGCTATCTTTTCTGAGTGTCACTAAAGTATTCAGGTTCCTCTGTAGCTGAGGGGTAACTTCACACACAAACTGGTAATTGTTTCAGTTAGGTAGCAAAGAAATAAGGGGTGGGTGATACTTGCTGTGATAGCTCCTTACACTTGACAGCCAATTTTTAAAAAACGACAACAGGAACATGGTCAACTTGAGATTGATATACAGAATTTTGGGCTGGAACCCAAAATTTTGGTCAAATACAGTGAGCATGCTCTGGGCATCCAGAGTGACGATGCTTGGTGAGAAGTGGGCACTAATAGTCACTCGTTCAATAAATATCTAATAGCCCATAGCAGGTGCCGGGAGCTCAGCCAAGTAGAGCAGAGACAAATAAACAATTCTGTGCTGAGTGATGATGAATGCCATGAGAGCACGGGCGTGTGCTCAGGGCTACAATCAAGTGAGAGTTCACCTTCCACGTGGCTGACTGGAAGGAGCTCTCTGTAAATCTGAACCTCATGTCATTCTCCGTGGTGGGTGGGACTAGTCATACATAAAGATACGGACAGCTCTGGGAAAGCAAGAGGCCTCTTGGTTCCCTCCTTACTAGTCAGCAAATGGGGGCACCCACCTCACCTGGGCCTCCGTGTTCGCTAAGTAAATCACAATGTCTATCTCACAAGCTTGCTAATATATTACAGCACTTGAAATGGGTTGTGGGGCACAAAAATGCTCAATAGAAGTTGCCCTTGATTGCAGGCAAGAGTGTGGTCACTACTGCCTTTTACAGGGCTCGTTACCTCCCAGGAAAGCCAAAAGATCTGCTGATAAGAACCATGAATGTCAGAAGCAGGCAGATACAGGGAACACCAGCATGGCCACTGAGGTCTGTTTAGAGGATGGGCTGGGCTTAGACCTTGAAGGCTAGATGGGAAACACAAAGAGGAAGGAGCCAGCATATATTCATGAATGGAGACGGGAAAGTCTCAGAACAATCTGAATAGTATAAATTATCCCACGGATGTTAAAATAGGCAAGCATATCTTATATGCATATACATTTACGTTTATGAAACGTGTACACATAAAAGACATCCAGAAGGATGTGTGCTGGCATCCACAGCAAGGTCACTAGAAGAGAGACCTGTGCTCTACCCTGTGATTTACTGTGCATGTTATTAAATTCTTTCTAAATATATTGTTTATGTTGTGCTATTTGGAAAACTTCTGAAAGCATGCTTGTTTTCTAAGACGAAGGGTAGAGAAGGAAAGCTCTGGGAACAGGAACAGTCAGAGCAGGCGTTAAGGGGATGCTTGGAAGGCAGAGCAACAGCAAGAGGCCAGAGAAGGGCAAGGGTCAGCCCTGCCCTGGCAGCTGCCAGATTAATTAACAAACCTAAGATAATATTTCCCACAGTAGCTGTTTCTCTGTACAAAAGTATATATAATGTATCACAGCTCCAAATAATCTCCTTTCACATTTCAAAGTTAACCAATCTCCAGAAAAAAGTGACAGAGTATACCACTATCACACTCTTTATGACTATAAATTCTATCTTTAAGTATTCATATTCTCTCTCTCTCTCTCTCTCTCTCTCTCTCTCTCTCTCTCTCTCTCTCTCTCACACACACACACACACACACACAGAGAGAGAGAGAGAGACAGAGAGAGAGAGAGACAGAGAGAGAGACAGAGAGAGAGACAGAGAGAGAGAGAGACGCATGCACACTCATCACTAAGAAAACTCTTGCACCCCAGGAGGGCATGGCAGGAAGCACTGGCTTCACAGGGTGGGGTAGCGACCCACACTGGGCAAGTATACTCACGCAGGCTATAACAGTGATATTCCATGACAGCAGAAATGAAGAAAACCACTTTATAAAAAAAGAAAAAAGAAAAAAAGAAAAGAATAAGGGGAGCTGAGATCTTTTTGAGTTTGTCGACATTTTATTTTATTTTATTTTACTTTATTTTATTTTATTTTTCAGTATTTGGAAGTGTTCCATTCAAGCTCTGGACAACAAAATCATCCCCATCAGAAACAGCAGTTCACAGACCTCACAGGACAACGGCTACGGTTCTCAAAGGCTGGCAGTAGACAGTACGGGGATAGTGACCTCTTCCTGGAGAGCACGGCTGATTTCTGAACTAAATCAGGGATCCTTTTAGCAAGATTCCCCCTAGCCTTCTTGCCTCCTAGAGAAGAGGTAGAAACAGAAGAGACACACCCTGGCTTGTGCAGGGTGGAAGCCGAAGGATCGTACTTTATGCAACACAAAGAAGAATTGGTGCTGGGATCTGACCAGAAGATTATGTATGCTTACACTGGTGAGGCCAGGAAGCCTCCCAGAATGACCCAAAAAGAGTCACAGTGAGATGGCCAAACTGCTCACTTCCCAGCCTAGCAAGCCTAAGCTAAGAGAGAAAGAGAGGGGTGGCAGAGGTTGGGATTTTCATTTCTCAAGAATTTATTTTTCAGGGAATAATTGTTTTTAAAAACTGTACAAGATCCTGTGGTATGTACAGGATCAGTAGCCACAAGGCAGCTGACTAACACAGAGAAAGAAAAAAAAATGCATTCAGTTAAGGGGAGAGCACACATAGTGCACTTAGAGGAGCTGCACAGGTAAACATGCAGGGGAAAAGCAGGGAGAAGATGAACACATCTCAGCCAGAAAGATGGTTGAGACAGACAGGTGCGCTCAGGAGTCGCCACAATGCAAAGGACAAAGCACAATCTGATCCCCTAGAAAAGAGGTAAACCCAGGCCAGCCCCACCGAGGATGTTGTCGAGTCTCCTCAGTCTTGGGACCTCTACACTAAACACTCTGAGAAACCTACATGACAGCAGCACACACTAGTCAGGTGCAAAGCACCCTGGGTTGTTGGGATCAGGGCAGCAGCTGCCTGTGGCAGACGTGGAGATGGAGTCTGAGTGCAGTCTCAATGGAAGACAGTGAGATCAGAGTGGACATAAGAACATCAGCACAGTCTTGCTTCCACCACCTTAAGAGGTGTTTCTGGGTGACCACATCTCTACACCTGGGCCATATAGAACCTAGCCACAGGGAGAAACCTAGGGACAGGGAGTAAGTGCCTTCGGGCAGGCCTTGAGGGTAAACAGATGAAGAACCTGGGACCAGTGAATCTCAAAAGTATTTTATCTGTAGGTCTCTGTTGCTCTTGATGCTAAGCAGGTGTGAAGCAGCAAACTGACCTAAGCACCTAGGAAAGGGGAGACAAGGATCAAAAGGCCTGATAATAATCCTGTCACATGTTTCCTCAGAATCAGTGGCAGGAATGCTCTCAGGTTATTCTGGTCTGGCCTGTGTCCATGCCAAACAACAGTACAGTCAAAGCAGACAGATACACATCAAACAATACATATTCTGAACTTTGATCTTGGGGGTGGGGTCACTATATCTCCCAGGTCTGCGTGCCTCATACTCTACACTTGAAGTGTGAGTGGCTGGCAGGAGCATAAACCAGGGCACTCCCTTCACTCTGCTGAGGTCATTACAGGGCACGGAGCTGACACAGCTTTGTGATGCTGTTCATTGCTAGGGTTTTCTGGTTGTGCCAAGGTAGGCTAGCACTGAAGTGACCATCTGCCAGCAGACACATGACTCTGATTTCCAAGGTTCTACACCCACAAGCCTTAGGTGGCCTGTATCCACGCACCTGCCACAGCTCACAGCAGGAGTCAGCTCCTGTGGTTGATGAGCAAACACCAGGCTTCAGGAAAGGAAGGTATGAGCCAGGGTAATCCCCCAGTCCAGGGTGCATCAGTATGCATCCAAAGTCACAGCGCTACTGAGGCGGCATCCATTAACAGAAAACAGAGCTGTTCCCAAGAGGGCTCTTCATTCCTTGGGTAGCAAAATTTAGAGAGGATCTTGCAAGCATTTTCCCAGATGATTTTGTGTCAAAAAACTAATATTTGTGCTAAGCCTCTATGTGGGATACACTTTTAAAAGCCTCTCAATAGCACTTTTCAGAATAATATGCATGACAGCAGACAGTTAAAACACACATGTCCAAGTGCAGAATTCAAAAGTCTCTTATAGCCTGGATGTGCTGTTCAGAGCTGCAAAGAGACCACAGACAAGACGGTGCTTAGAAATTTACCAACTGCCACCAAGCTGAAAAGTAAATTTCTTCTTAGTTTCTGTCCTTAAACAACATCAGCTCCATCATGCGGTCAGTCCCTCTGGAGATATAAAAGATGCAGATATGGACCCTGATTACAGACTGTGGGGTGGATCCACCCATTCCTCTCATCTCTGAACTTTAATCATTATTCTCTCACATCAGCTGGAACATCTCAGCAGCGGAGGGTAGATGTCAGTGCAAACCCCTAGCACAGTGGGGACTATCAAAGAAGGATAGTTTATCCTATCTATCCAGACTATCTGGAAGGATAGAAGGCCACTTGTCTGGACAATGGAAAGCCCTAGTTAGTGGTGTTCCCATAGCTACCATAGGTGTGTGTTACATTCACATGACACATGTTCCAGGCTGTGAGAAGAGGCTCATGCAGTCCACAGGGAAAAGGAGATGTAGACATGAAGTGATAACTCGGAGTAAGAAACATTGCCACAACGGATGGAGCTAGAAAACATCATATCGAGTGAGGTAACCCAGACCCAGAAAGATAAATATCATATGTACTCACTCATAAGTGGTTTTTAAACATAAAGCAAAGAAAACCAGCCCACAAATCACAATTCCAGAGAACCTAGACAACAATGAGGACCCTAAGAGAGTCATACATGAATCTAATCTACATGGCAAGTAGAAAAAGACAAGATCTCCTGAGTAAATTGAGAGAGGACTGAAGGGGACGGGAGAGGCAGGGAGGGGAAGGGAGAGGCAGGGAGGGGAGCAGAGAAAAATGTAGAGCTCAATAAAAAAAATCAATAAAATAAAGATATCCCCAAAGTTAAACAAGAAGAAGAAGAAGAAGAAGAAGAAGAAGAAGAAGAAGAAGAAGAAGAAGAAGAAGAAAGAAAGAAAGAAAGAAAGAAAGAAAGAAAGAAAGAAAGAAAGAAAGAAAGAAAGAAAGAAAGAAAGAAAGAAAGAAAAGAAACATTGCCACACAAAGAACCATAAGCATACAGGTCAGGGCCCAAAGTTAGAGCACAGGCAGGGATGGGCAGGGGAATGTATCAGGAACTGGCACCGAGAGGAACGTCAGCGCTTTCCCACTGTCTTTCTCAGAAAACAGCTGAGCGTCCCTTCCTGGAAACTCTGTCCCTGGAGAAGGAGCTTCTGGGAAGGCTGCGTGTGGCCAGGCCTGCGGGGAGCCCCTCTGGGAGCAGAGGCAACTGTGCTGCCTTTCTTCCAGGGCTTTTAGGAAAGTCTGTCTTCTCCAGGCAGACGCTTCCAAGGGATGCTGGTCAACTCCAAGACAAAGTGATCAGTATGATCAAAACAAAAGTTAAAAAAATTTAAAGTAAAACTAAATAAGCAACAGTAACAAGGACAACAACAAAAATCTTTGTGTGCACAATGCCAGAGGAAGGAAGGTCAAACAAGTGTCCAGCAGACAGCGGGACCTTTGAGAGTCTCATCTCAGAGAACATGCCTCATTCGAGGCTGCAGTACCCCAGGAGCATGAACTGAAGCATGTGAACAAAAGAGGGATACAATATGGTCCCAGGAATCAAGAGTCATGGTGTTGCACCTGGTGCCCTGGTCAGGGAGAAGTTCTACCCTTCTAGGTAATGAAAATCACAGCTGCCCTGGACAGCATTCAGGTGTGAGCAAGAAGCACAGCATGGACAAGGAATGGGCTGGGCTGTCACAGGGCCCAGGAAGAACCTGGACACCGTCACTCACAACAGTGACATCCACTCATTCGCACATCTGCAAAGTGCCTACTGTGGGGGACAAATCAATGATGAATTCATGGGGATCTCGTTAGGATGGGAAGGGAGAGACATGCAGAAACACTGAAGGGAAATCTGCCTGTGTTGGCATCTGGAAAGTTCCCTGAAGAAGAAAGAGATAGACCTGGTGGAGTCCAAAGCTCAGGTGGCCTTCCAGTGAGAGGGGACAGCAGAAGCAGAGGCCCGGGGCCGGGGAGGAGAAGGGTGAGCATGACGGAAATGCAGTGGACCCTAAACCCCTGGCATGGAGGTGATACATCTGTAAAAGAGGGTGACTTTTCTAGGCACATTCACTAGGATACGGCAGAGTGCTAGCCTCTGGGTTTTCCAGAACCATCCTGCAGCAGGTAGAGGAAGAACTTCCCAGCACCCTACAACCTTGCACGGCAAGAGCACTGGACCTGCCTGAGCAAGCAGCTGCCAAATGGCCTTTTCATCTGGTCACAGGATCTCACAAGGATGACCTTCTACCAACGCTGCAAAAGCAAAAAGGAGAAACTTCAAAATCCTTCAGCAGGTTTGGCCAGCTAGACTATGGGATGCCCACCCCAGGGAGCACAAGTCTGCTCTTTAATAGATCAGTGGGTAAGGCCACATGGAAACATCTCTAAGGTGCTTTGTCACATGCAAAGTGAAACACCATTGCAGCAGACGACCCGTTGTTGAAATGTGCAAGGTTGCGCAGGGTGCTTGGAAAGGTGAACCCAACTGGAAACTTCCTGCTCGTGGGTCACAAAACAAGGGTGTCAGGCAGAGGGGAAGGTCTAGAGACCTTAATGAATTCCTACTTAATGAATTCTCTTACTTCATTACTCCTTAATGAATTCCTCATAAATTACCAACTGTGTGTGTATGTGTGTGTGTGTGTGTGTGTGTGTGTGTGTGTGTGTGTACACACATGTGCAATGCACATTCATGTATGTATGAGAGTGAAGATCAGAACTCAGTGTCAGGGATTTTTCCTAAGCTTGTATGTATTTAAACCTGGGCACCGTCTCTGTGTCCCACAGCTAGATTCCAGACACAAGCTGCCATATCAGCTCTTTATAGGGCTGTAGAGATCCGAACCTCCTGCTTACATATCAAGACTGTGAAATAGCCGGGAGGCTCGTGTGTGGAAGCACTTGATCAAATTTTCAGAGACTGTGGGACTAGATGGAGTTTAGCAGGAGGAAGTAGGTGACTGGGTGGAGGTGGGGGCCTCTCTCCTTCCTGATCATCCATGCCCGTAAGCAGTCATTTCAAACTCACTAGCACAGTCACAAACCTCTCCTGTGCCACCATGATGGATCATGTCCCCTTGACCTGTGAGCCAATAAATCTTTGCTCCTTTTGGTTGCTTCATCCAAGTTCTTTTTAGATTTATTTTAGTTACATGAGTGTTTGCCTAAATGTATGTAAGTGCACTATATGCATGTCTGGTGCCCTCAAAGATCAAAAGGCATCGGGTTCCCTGGACCTGGAGTTACAGGTGTTTGTAGCCACCATTGGGTGTTGGGAACATAATCTGGGCCCTCTGTGAGAACAAGTGCTGGGAATCACTGAACGATCTCCCTAGCCCATTCCCTGGTGACATAAAAAGCAACCCATATCGTAAAATAAGACTTTTTGTACAAGTCTAAAAAGGTTGGTATTTTTAACTAATAAATAAAACTCATTCTCTAAAGCCAGACTTAGCTCTGCGGCTTTGCACTGAGGACACTGGTAAGCCATTTCACCTCTAAGTCTGTTTCTTCTTCTGTTGGATGAGGGGCAAAACTGGTAACAGTTAGGTAGGGAGGGGATGAAAACAAGACATTCATGCTTTAAGGCAGCACATCACACGTGGACAGTGACAACCACTCAGTCACTGCCAGCTTCACAACCTGTGCAGGAGGCTAACGGTCTTCATCCTGCACATGAGGATGAGACAGAAGCTGCTCTCTGTAATAGCATCCACATCGTTAGTGGACACCTAATGTTCTTCCAGCATAAAGGCCACTACCCAGGTTCAGACTGACCCTTTGCTAAAATGAGCCACTGCTAATTTCCTGTCTGTCTGTGTCCTCTCTCCAGTCAGTTCTGAAAGTCTGAAACACTCAGAGCTAGCTACAGAAGTAAGATCATCATGAAGACCTGCCCTGTTCACAGGAGACAGAGGTCAGTATCTGGGCATCTGGACTCACCACCCACTGTCTTTCCTTAGTCACAGGGCTACAAAGGCATCAAGAGGAGGAGTCACTGACCTAATGGTAAAGCAAGGTAACTGATCTAGGGGATAATAGCACATGGCTCTGCCATCACCAAGAGAGACAGCAGAATTTGTGGAACTGCCGACAGGAAACAGTTCAACCAGAGCTACACCATCAGTGAAATGAAACTGATCCCAAGTATCTAGACTCAAATGCTAGCTTAAGGAAAATAGAAACAGGAGGAGCATGTCAAACAGCTCTACCCGGAGATGCCATCAAGTAAACCCAAGAGTAAAAATCCAAGATGGAAAGCTCATGTTCTCCGCACACTGCAGGGAAAGAGAGATGAGGAAGGCCCCAACAGCAGTAAAGAGAAGACAGCATGGTGGATGGGGAAGGCTGACAAAGGAAGAAAGGGTTAAAATTTTATTTCCAGTAGAGAGGATGACCAATCTCCAGAGCCAAACTGCTAGGATGTCTGCAAAACACATGAAGGTACACTCCTGAAATGTCTGCCTAAAATGGTTGGAATGATTTAGCTACATCTTACCATCACTGTTAAGTTATGAGAAAGAAACCTAGGAGACAATTAATAAATTACAATGTCTGAGCCTCATGTGTATCACAGATTTTAAAATTGAGACAGTTGGACACTTGAACACCAATATTTGCTGCAATAAAGGATTTAGTGGAGGTAAGGAGTAAGAAGGGTATGGCATTTGTATTTTTACTTTTAGACATATATAGTGATGTCCAAAGATTAAATAGTATTTGACTCCCATACACAGAGGAGGAAACAGGACATGGTAAATTGAAATAGAACTGGCTACGGCTGGGGAAAGGACACTTGAGAGTGCATACCACTTACCTGCTAATCCTTGGAACGCAGAGTTCTGCACGAAAAGATTTTAAATGAAGATGATGTTATGATGTACGTGCATGGAAAGACCAGCATCCAAATTCCTACATCACAGCCCGCAATGATATGATACAGGAAACAAGTGAATGTCTAAAGGACATGACTGATGATAGGCTGTGTTTCATCAGAAACAGAATGATGGGGCCAAGGAAATGACCCAATGAGCAGTTCTCAACCAGGGGTGCCTGAGGGAGATGAAATTACTACCTCCTATGGAGTGGAAAGCAGGAATTCCAGAATTCCCAGGTTGTCCCATAACAAACAATTACAAGAATATCAACAGAGTGAGTGGAAAGGCCTATAACTCAGCCTATATGGGATGCTCCTCAAACCAAACTACTGAACAAAGTCAAGCAAAAAGAAGCAGCAAAGAGATCTATCTGTACCAGCAGACCACATGGGTACAAGACACAAAACCAACCCTGCTTCCTGACTGGAGATCTGTCCACATGGCAGATCACAGACATGCACTGTGGAGGGAGCATGGCATGTTTCTTCTGCCCAGCACACGTGGACATAGAGAGGTTGGAGAGAGTACACTCTACACGGTGCGCAGGACGATCTCTTTCATTCCGTGCCTGCACTTTCCTGCATCATCGACACCATCAGGAATGAACTGACACAGCTGCAAGGCTTGAGTCACAGAGGCCTGATGCCCACAGTGAAGGCGGGCAGAGGCAGATGGCAGGGCAAAGACCTGCCTGGTGGGGTGGGGAGCACTTACAGGACCTCGGAGGTCGATCAGCTCTTGCCTCATCTGGGACACCAGGGCTTCTTTGGCCACCAGGGCCCGGTGTAGACGCTCATTGAACTCAATCAGCTCCCCATGCATCTCAGCCACCTGAAACAGACAGGAAGGAGCAGCCCTTGTAATTCAGTGGTAGAGTGACTGCCATGAGACCCTAGCTTCAATACTAGCAGTGCAAAGATAAATTAATAATAATGATTATTATAATATTATTATAAGTAATAATTATGATGATGCCCCAGCTAGAGATGCAATGAAATACATGCCATTCTATTCATTGAGTCCTTGGTTTCAAGTGAGAAAAGGGAAACAGGTTCTTTTCCTAACCATGGTGACACACTCAGCAGCACCACTATAACCACAGTGACACACACTCAGTAGCACCACTGTAACCACGGTGATACACTCAGCAGCACCACTGTAACCACGGTGACACACACTCAGCAGCACCACTGTAACCACGGTGACACACACTCAGCAGCACCACTGTAACCACAGTGACACACACTCAGCAGCACCACTGTAACCACGGTGACACACTCAGCAGCACCACTGTAACCACGGTGACACACTCAGCAGCACCACTGTAACCATGGTGACACACACTCAGCAGCAGCACTGCTGCAGCCACCACTGTCTCCACATCAGAACAAACCTTTTCCATGCTCTCTGTGAGCTTCTTGGCAAAAGCTCTGAGGGGCTTGTGTATTGGTCCCACCTTCCAGAAAGAGAACTGGCACTCAGGAGCTTCAAGGGCCTGCTCTAGGCTGTGAAGGAGGGATCAGAGCTCTGTTGTGAGCTAGGATCCTACAACTACACCAGCCCCCACATGCAGCTGGCCAGAACGCTGTCCCTGAGCCCTGCAGGAAGACCCCAGTACATGCAGCCTCACTCAGCCTGGTTGCTGCCTCCTAACAGAGTCCTCCTATACCCTGAACTCACATGGCATTTGTACCTGCTTAGATACATATAATAACACCAGACTATTTGACACAAGATTCCAGCACGATATATGAAAGATACTGCCAGAGTACCAGAGGAGGGAATGACATAGGCAGAAGCTTCCATGGAGGGCTGGGAGGACACTATCCTGAGTCAAGGAGCAAAAGGAAGCCCCACCACTTATGACAAAGGTAAAATATAAAGCAGTACTGAAATCCAAGGAGGTTTCTTGCCATTCTTTCTGCTTTCTTATGTAAGCCTCTTAGTAATGAACATTCTTCCACTCATCAGAGAAAAAGGAAGGCATTCTTTAACTAAGTCTGTTAAGGAGTGGAAATGCCAAGAGACACATGACTGTGCAGTCAGTGAGCCTTCCCAGGCTTCATCCTTCCTTTTCCTGAGTGACCCATGATGGAGTTAATTTTCAGTACGTATGCATGCATGCATGTCTGTATATATGTAGATCCATTGACTCTTTGACAATTCTACAAAGAGAACACATTCTGTTCATCTAATCCTTCCATCTACTTGCTCTGGGGAATCCTTCTTTATGGTGTCCTATCTCCAACATGCCAATCTCACCAAGGATATGAAACGTTAAGTCGAAATGGCACCAAAGACACCTTAAGAGAAAGCATTAACGAAGTGGTGGGCCACTGCGCCTTTCAGCATCCCTGTGCTTGCAAGAAACCAAAGATCAGTTTTCCCCACTTATTCTTCACAAAACTTAAGTTATCTCACATTCAACACACACACACACAGTATCACCAACAACACTTGAAGACCCTCCCCATGTAAGTCATGTGACCTTCCAGGCCTTCCTCAAGACAAGCAGGAAGTCCACAGCTGCTGCCTCAGTGCTGATGGACCTGCTAATGTGCTCCCACAAAATGCAGGCTTCAAACAGGTGCTGTGGCCATTTCCTCCTGTAAGGAGGAGTTTCACAGTTTTGTTGGGTTTACCGTAGGAGTCAGCGCCACAACACTTTTCCACAAATGCTTACAGTATCAAACCCAACGATAAAATTCACACTCTATCCCTCACTCCACTTCTCACTCTTGCTCCTTGTAACATGGTTGGGCCTGACAGTCATGCTGAGCTGTGGGAGTCATCCTACAGACAGAGAGAAGGATCTATGCACCTGAGACCAAGCATCACAAAACTGAGATGCAGACGTTCAGCTAATTGGCCACGGTGAAGATGTGAGGTGATGCCAGCTCACAGAATGGCAATAGGACTGAGGCAGAGTAAACACCCATGAGACCCTTCGCATGACAGGTCAAGAGACATGGAGGAGGGTCCAGAGAAGGAGGCCCGGAGAAGTCAAATGGGAAAATGCTACAGAAAGGACTGGAACACACTCTGGAGGCTCAAAGGCTGCTCAAAGCGAGCCTGCCATATTGCCAACTGGATGCTGGCATGATGATAGCGCTGGGGTAGGACGGCAGTAGGGACACAAAGCTGTCTCCTTTGATGTTTGGCCAGATGAATCATGGTTGTGTTTTGAAGGAAAGACGAGAGCTTCCTGGAAGATGATACTTTCAGAGCGTCAGCAAGCTGAGTGTTTCCTTCAAGCTAGAGCATCAGGACAATGGCCTTCAAATACAATGGATCTGGGGCTATGAGAGAGCTTTTAAATTTGTGAGGATCCCAGAGTTACCATAATTGCCTTCCAAATCACAAAGGGTTATAAATGTAAAAAAAAAATGCCTCTGGCATTTCCTTTCATAATAGAATGTTCTCTATCTCGTCACATTCAAGTAAATCATGCTTGCCCTCCTTCAGGTAACAAAAGAGGTTTCTTGATTAAGAAAGAACAAGACAAGCCCCAAATTTCAGTAGCAACTGAAGCTCTTCTCATAAGAAACAAGAGCATATGCTCAGATGTCTCAGGATCTATCTATGAGGTGGGATTCGCGCTGCCTACTGGGCCTGTCTGTGGTGGCTGTTGGGAGAGCTCTTGATTTCTCCATGAAGAGTGCATGGCACCTGCCTAGTTAAAAACCCAGCCAATACTAGCTACCCTATCATATGCATACACACCGCTTCTTAGAAACTACAGGAGTCCAGTGGGCCTTCCAACAGGGTGCAACCATTCCTTATAGATAAGCTGTCAGGGTCAGTCGAAGCAGAGCAGAGATGCGTTTTGGCAGCCTTAGCAGAAATCTGTGTCCAAATATTTGCAGTGTAGTCGGAAGCCAATCTCTTTTGTGGTAAGGAAGGTAGCTTTTTCCTGCATGGACCCAGTTGATCATAGTTACCTGGTAGGTTCCATTCTGAAAAATGCAGATTTATGACCCCTAAAATCCCATTTGAAATGGGGGGACCTAGCATGAGCTTTACAGTTTACCTGACAAACAGAGGCCTCTAAAACACAGGTGTCAATAACTGTCACTACACTGTCTGAACTGCTGCCACCAAGTCCCCAGTGTTGACCCTCATGCTTCATGATACAGCCATGCCTCATGAAAAGATGACAAGCAGTCTCTCTTTTCAGCCCAGAGGACACCAATTCCTGCCAGTGAACAATGTCCAAGAACCCAGAAGCAATATTAAAACAGCAGTTAATGCTGATATCTTCCTAAGGTTTCTGGAAGAAAAAAAGAAATCAAGAGAAAGACAGCAACCAGGATACAGCCCTGTTCTGAGTTCAGGGCCATTACCTCAAAAGAATGCAAGATGTTCCATTCAGCCTCAATAGGCACAGGACCATCTTCCCAAACGGTTGGGACAGCCCAAATCATGGCAGATTCCAATTCCCACAGCTCCAACCTAGAGCCACCTAGCTGTGACCCTGGGCAATTTACTTTCTCCTTGTTAGGGGAAAGAACACAAATTTCAGAAGGGCTGAAAGGTGTTACTCAGTTAATAGTCCAGAAAGCTACTGAGCATGCGTATATGTGTGTGGGGGGGGGGTGTGCTTCATAACTGCTGGCTATTGCCACCATCAGACAGGCACCAGCAGTGTTAGTCAGCAGTACGCTGGCTCTGTAGAACCAATGCCCTCAATCTCTCAGATCTGCTCTTCTCCTCCATTCACTGCCAAACCATGCTTCAACCTGGACAAGCGCCATAGATAGCACCCTCTGACCCCAAGACCCCAGCTGATGCATGGTGCTTAAACAGAGCCTGAAAGATGCTTAATATATATTCTGTGGAGCCTTTAATCTTTAGGATGAGCTAGATGTCACAAATGGGTCTTGATGTGGGATTCCCCTCTGTATGCTGTGACAGTTATTGGTTAATAAAAGAACTGCTTTGGGCCTATAGCAGAGCTATAGGGGAACAGAGCTAGGTGGGGAAAACTAAACTGAATGCTGGGAGAAGCCATGTAGCCCCACCAGAGACAGATGCTGGAACTTTAGCAGGTAAGCCACAACCACATGGCAATACACAGATTAATAGAAATGGGTTAAATTAATATGTAACAGTTAGCCAATAAGAAGCTAGAGCTAACGGGCCAACCAGTGATTTAATTAACACAGTTTCTGTGTGATTATCTCAGGTCTAAGTGGCCCGGAACTAACAAGCGGCCTCCTCCTCCAGGGCCTGTCAGCTGCTGAGTGGATGAGCCAGTTAAAGAACAGCATGGTGCTAGACCTGGCTGAGGTAGATACCCAAGGAGCATTTACAATCTGATGGCAGTCCTGCCTCTCCCCTCCTTCTCCTCCATCACCTGCTCCTCAGGCTGGAAAAGGCTTTCTGTGCTGGGAAGGAGGTGAGGCCCCACAGAGCTGCCAACCATCCCAGGATCCTTAGAAATCAATAGCTGCCCTTTGTGAGCAAGCCTACAGCAGCAGGCAGCGCTGTCGAAAGAGAGTCCAGACAAGGCTTTTAAAGTAATTCTTGACCCATTTACACAGGACTGGCTGAATGTGGTGTTTTATGCATGTAATGGGTTCTAATTACCACTACTGTGTGGAACCAGGTAAAGTATGTGCAGAATTAACAGAAGGGTACCCCCTTTCCCTCCATTGGCCCTCCCGCAACTGTTCCAGTGAGAATACAGTTTGCAAGGGCTTAGAGTCATCAGAAGCAATCACAAGTAAGGCCCATGTGGCTGGGCGACCACTGTGCTCTGTACCAGGGCTGTCTACTGGCATGTGTGATGGCGTACTACCCAGTCCTACTCGTGTATCTTATGGGAGCTTTGTGTGACACAAGCATGGTCTTGGTGTCTGCTACTGCAGTGATCCCTTTATGGCCAGAGACCTCAGTTCTCTACCCTGTGAAACTGGGGCAGCACGAGCCCAGGTGCCAGGGACTGCTACCTGAGAATTTCTTATGCTCACAACAGCCTCTGTGGAGCCTGTCATGTTCAAAATAGAGTAAATGCTACAAATCGGCATCTTTTATTACTGAGGGGTCACTCAGGAGAGGATGGATGGATAGGTAGATGGATAAGTGGATGGACAGATGGGTGGACGGACAGATGGGTAGATGGGTGGTGGGTGGGAGGATAAAGCCGGAAATAAACTGCAATTTGAGTAGAGCTTTGCTGAGTGGGGAAGGCTGCAGAGAGGTGCACAGATGATGGGGGGATGCAGGGCCCTTCTCACCTGGTTGGCAGCAACCCTCACCTTAACTGGAACGTACCCTACTCCTCCTCCCACTTGCCACCTCATTGCTTCAGTATCAGCCCAGGGAAATTGACAGGAAACTATTGAAGGACTTCTAAACTTTGAATCATGGAGATGTTTGAACAGGGATAGAACAATGTCCCTCTGTATGCCCAGTTGTCAGAGCTGCTCGGCTCCAGTCCCCTCCAACCCAAGGCTGAGCCCATCCTCGCCCCTGTTACTCTGAGGCCAACTGCTGATGCCATTTCATCATATTTGTCAATGCTGCCTAAAGACTTTAAGCAGAGGAGGGACTTGAACATCCAGTGTGGGCTTTAGGAAGCAGCCATGCTGTTCTCTCTTTGGCATCTACATTCTAGATTCATTTTAACAGGTGTGGGAACAAGTTCACAGAGGCAGACCCAGATCATCTTTACATCCGCCCTCTTAAAGGGTAACATGCTCCATCCTGGTGCCATCTCATCATTCACATATTCAACTACAAGAAAACATCTACTAAGTCAATGTATGCTAAGTGTTGATCTGGGTGTCAGTTGATCAGAACCTAACTTGGAGTACTGGCATTCAGTGTGGGCAAGGGCACAGCAGAAGCACTGAGGCTTCTGGAAGCGCTGAAAAGAGGTACCCATCTAGTATGGATTCATGGGAAGGGTCCAGGTGAAGTGGCAATAAGCTTAGGTTTGACAGCAGAACAAGGGCTGCCCTATAGACATAGATTTAAAACTCCACAGCACTCCCCAGCATGCCTCCTACCCACTTCCATCCCATCAGGCATGGACTCCAGCCTGCTAATCAGGTTTTAAGCCAGGTAAAGGATGACTTCAGAGCAGCCAGACCCAAGGACAGCTGATTGTTTTCCAGGGAATGAGTTTCCAGGCCTGCATGTTACATAAGATGCTCCTGGGTTCCAAGGCTTCTCCAGAAAATATTTCACCCTCGAGTGCTACTTCCACATTAATTTTGCAGGATGCTGGAAAGCTCTGGCTCTTTATAAAAAGAAGCAAACTTTAAATTATGTGGCTCTTTGTCAGACTGTCTTCCAGAAATCAGTAGAGGCTGCTGTGCAGTTTCAATCATATTCCTTTGGAAGGAATAACAGAGACCTCCTGAATATTTCAACCATGGCTCAATAAATTAGGTCTAAGTTTCAAAGGAGGGACAGTAAATGAAAAACATTAACTTTAATGAATATCAAAACTGCTTTTCTCCCTTGAGATTCCCATTCTCATACTAAACAATGCTCACATAAACCTGACAGGAACCCACTAAGGGGAACAAGGCCTCACCCCTGCAGGGGAGGGGCAGGTCTATTTGTGTATGGTGTCATTTGTGAATACAAGCGCCTGTATGTAAAAGCAGGGGTGCACACCACACTCGAGTATAAGCCGTGGCATGGGACACTGCTTCAGAGATTACCTGGGGGCTGAAAGACATCTGACAATCACGTGCTGTGTGCCTGATGGCACCATGTGCACGATTACATGGCAGAGCTGTTGCTAGCATTAAGGGAGCTCCAGAGACAGGGGCACAATTCTCCTCTTCAGCTCTAGCATGGGCAACAGCCACAGTTCACAGTTCCTCAGGCCCTATGATCCTCACATGGGAAAGACAAGATGGGATGGTTTCACAAAGAGACAACATGGGTTTAAAGGCAGATGCTGGGTCTGAATCTGGGACCATGTGTGGACCGCGTCCTGTACCCAAGAGCAGCTGGTATGTTTTTGTGTGAACACAAGGCATTCAATGAACATGCACAGTGTTGAAACATGGTCCAAGAATGGAGTCAGCTGAGCAGAGATTTTGGAGAGCTTGTAAGAACAAGAGTCTTGTGACCTCATTTTCTTCAAAACACAGAATTGTTCTTGGACTGTGTTTTCCCGCTTCTCCCAGATGTAGCAGAGAGGAGTGAGTCTATTTCAGCTGTTGTCATTTGATTCCTCTACAGAAAAACAAGCTTTTGTCATGTGCAGCCTGTCCCTGTGACTGTACACCTCACTCAGGTGACTCCTCTTCACCCTCAGAGGACACTGATGCTCTGACTAAATCGGCCTTTAGTCCACCTCATTTTCAGGCTCCCTCCTCCCAGGCCCAGCTGCCAGTTAGAGTGGTCAACAGGCTCTGCCACAAACCACTCCCCTGAAGTCGGCTATGAGATAAGAGAGCGGGGGAGGTTGAGTGAGCATAAGGGGCCAGAAACCAGGGAAGGCTGTGCCTTATGTGGAGCTCGTGCATCATTTTTAAAGAAGGATCACAAGTGTAATTCCTGATTCCCAGAAGGAACTTTAGAGGATGAAGTGAAGACCAAGTCCAAGAGAATATCGAAAGGCATAAAAACAAGCAGAAAAGATCTTCAACCCACTCTGGGTCACTTAGTTATTAATTCGGACTGTCATTGAAATCCTTAAGGAAGAGTCAAAGTAGGATTGTAATTATGAGAAAAATATGGCTAATTTCTTGCATGAATATAAACTGGACTATCAAACTTTAAAATGGGTAAAAGAGGCAAAAAGGATGCACACATGCACACACACACACACACACACACACACACACACACACACACACACAGTTCAGACAAAAATTGATGATGGTTCCCTTAGCTTCCTTACTGGAGCCCCTTTAAATATGTATCCTCCATTGCCTGAAAATGACCCTGGAGTATGAGGTGAGGAATTTGATAACCAATGTAATCTTGAATTCTCTCCAGTTTTTGATGAGGACTTAGGAGGACTCATGAAAAAGCTAACTTTACAACCTAGACAAACTAGGGCACAGCAGGGAAATGGATTCGTTTAGCAATTTCTTCCTGGTCTCATGAGCTGTGCTTGGTATTTCCAGTGCAATTTCAACAAAATCAAAATGTTTATATGCACTAACCAACCCATTTAAGACTCTAGAAGGAGAAGCGACATTGGACAGCCCTTGCATATTATCTTGAGAGGCAAGAAAAGAACTACAGCTATTTGAAGCCAGACTAAAAGAAGCATTTGTGTATCATGTGGATCCTTCACAACCTTTAAAGGTACTTATTTTCCCCACGAAATTGTCTCCTACAGTATCATGTCACAAGAGAATAAACCTTTGAAATGGATTTATTTACACCATAAGGGTTACAAAATATTGTTTATCTTACTCTTCTTGCTCAATTAGTAAATCAAAGGAAAACCTGATGTCAACAGTTATATGGATCTGATCCCTGCTATATTCTATTAACTACCCTTTACTAATTTTAGTTTTAGAGTATTAGAGAACTCTATGAACTCTCAAATTTCACTCACAGATTACTGTAGAAGGATAGGAAAACATTATCCAACTGTTATGTTATGGGATTTTCTCACACAAACTGAATTTGTGATTACAGAAATTGTCCAACCTTCTCCCGTTCCACAGGCAGATACTTATTTTACTGATGGCTCAATCAAAGATATAGGAGGGATTCACAGTACAGTTATTCACCCGGAGGGACTCACTGTCCAGTTACTCATCTATTAACACTTCTGCTTCCTCAGCCCAACAGGTGGAGCTGGCTGTTTTGATTCCTCTATTACAGTTAATTCATAAACCCTTAAATATCATTTCAGATTCTGTTTATGTTGCAAAGGATTATTTCCAGCAAGACTCATATGTGCATGTTCTAACATCTCTGGTTTTATTGCAGATAGAAATAAGCAAGCTGATACATTAACCTGCCATATTTTAACTTCTCCAGAAGAAAACTGGAAGGGGTACGCATCTGCCATTGCAGATGGATCCACTGAAACAGTATGTATTCCTTTATGGCTCCTTCAGCCCAGGGTCATAAAGGATAATGGCAGAGGGTGAGGAGACTGCAAAAGTCACCAGAAAGATAGAAAACCTCCAAACAAGGGACAAAAGGCTATGTGGACCATATCACCAGAAGTCGAGACTGCCACGTTCAGACTCTGTGCACCAAGGGAGAGGTTATTCTACTCTGTGTTTATGAATGGACCTTGGGACTTGCTTATTTATAGAATAGTCATGCATCAAATGAAAACTAGATTTACCTGCATCTCAAATCAAAACAACTATGAATATCCTGCTATTAAAAAAATAAGAAATGGGATGTCAGAACATAGTCCAAGAATGGAGTCTGTGTAAAGAGATTTGGCTGCTTGTGAGAAAACCCCAAGAAAGCAAGACAAGAGTCTTGTGCCCTCAGTTTCTTCAATAACACAGATCTGTTCTGGAGTTGTGCTTCTATGTCCTTCCCGAGTCTAGCAGATAAGAGTGAGTTTGTCTCCGAATATTCATTACAACTGGTTACTGTTATTTGCTTATCTGCCTCCGTGGAAAACATGTCTTTGCATTGTGCAACTTGTCCTTGTGACTGCACACTTCACTCAGGTGATTCTTCTTAACCCTCAGAGTACAAACTGTCTAATGCATGAGACTTTAGTCCACCTTGGTTTTTGGCTCCGTTCTCCCAGGTTCTACTGCCTTTAGAACAGGAAACAGAACAGCAAATACAGAATTGACCTAGAAGCATTTTTTAAATGCTAAAAATAGACGATCAACAGAACTCCAGGGCTGCTTCAACCATGGACGATCTACCAGTGATGATCTACCCCCAGTGATGATCTACACCAGTGATGATTTATATATCCAGTGATGATCTACACCTATAGATGATCTACACCTAGTGATGATCTACCCCAATGATGATTTACATATCCAGTGATGATCTACACCAGTTATAGTCTACACCCAGTGATGATCTACACCCAGTGATGATCTACACCAGTGATGATCTACCCCAATGATGATTTATATATCCAGCGATGATCTACACTTATAGATGATCTACACCCAGTGATGATCTACACCCAGTGATGATCTACCCCAATGATGATTTATATATCCAGTGATGATCTACACCAGTTATGGTCTACACCCAGTGATGATCTACACCAGTTATGATCTACCCCAGTGAGGATCTACACCCAGGGAATGATCTACATTCAGTTGATGTGGGGTTCCCCTCTGTATGCTATGAATATGTTTTATTACCACTGGTTAATAAAGAAGCTGCTCTGGGCCTATCACAGGGCAGAATAGAGCAAGGCAGAAAATCTAAACAGAGATATAGAGAAGAAAAGAAGGCAGAGTCAATGAGATACCACGTAGCTGCCAAAGGAGACAAACATGCCCTGGAACCTTGATGATAAACCACAAGCCTTGTGGAAATATACAGAATAATAGATGTGGGTTAATTTAAGATGTAAGAGCTATATAGAAATACACTTAAGCTATCAACAAAACAGTATTGCAATTAATATAGTTTTGTGTGATTATTTTGTGTCTGGACAGCCGGGAACAAACAAATAAGCAGTCCGCCTACACCAGTGATGATCTACACCTATGGAAAGATCTATACCTAGGGAATGATCTACATCCAGTGGATGATCTACAACCAGTGATGATGTACACCCACGGAAACATCCTCATCTAGTGGATGATCTACACCCAGTGAACAATCCATACCAATTGATGATCTACACCCTGGGAATGATCTACACCCAGTGATGATCTACACCCAATGGGAGCACCTTTTTATTTTTCAAGAAATAAGAGGAGAAAGATCAGCTTGGGCTACAGGCCAGAAAATATATTACCATAGTCAGCTGGCCAGTCCTGCTGCCCAGACTCCCACTGAACTGTGCCTGATGCTGCTTGCTGCCCACCTTCCAGCCATCTGGATCACGAACTCTCAGCTCAGTCTGGCTTAGGCAGCTGCTAGTGTCAAGGCTGAAGGTTCTCTTCCCACCTTCCCAGAGAACAGCCCTAGTCACACATTGTTAGCTGTTTCTATGGGTCTGTCTCCCAGGAGGCGGGGCCTAGTGCAGGCCAGGGCTGGGGGTGTGTTCAACACTGTGTCCATGGCACACACAAGCAGCACCTGGCACCAGTGCTCAGAACTCATTCACTGACAATGGATGAAGAGTCCAGGCACCATGGGCAACATGAAAATATAAAAACAGAGAAAACTGATTGGGCTACTGCCCCTCAGCCCTGTCTAACGTACTTGGGGGAATCTTAAAATGGACATCAGAGAGGTATTCTGACCCTAAGACTTTAAAAAGAAAGAAAGTGTGTGTGTGTGTGTGTGTCTGTGTGTGTGTGTGTGTGAGAGAGAGAGAGAGAGAAGCAAGTGTGAAAAAGTAGGGACACAGCTTTGAAGGTAACTGGGTCTCATGGGGACCCATTTCTCTCATGTCCAACTTCAAGATCCAGGAATGCCAGCTGAATTTCCTGGACCTCAAGCTCCATTTTGCAAAAGAAAGTGATAGTGTCCCTGGCAGGACACACAGAGGCACACACCTGTAACTGTAATCCCAACACTCTGGAAGCTAAGGAGGGAGGACAGAAAGTTCAAGGCCAGCCTAGCTACATGCCAAGACTCTATCTCACAGAAAAAAATGAAATGGAACAGGAGAAAAATTCCCAATGGCAACATTCACTTCTCCACAGAACAAGCTTCATAAGGCAGCAAACCTCATCATCACAGGCTCTTGAATGCAGGTTAAGCCCTGCCAACCTTCCTGACCAAAGTCCACACTGTCTCCCATTCTTTCTCTGCCTCGGCACCTCCATGTTACAGTTTATGTGCCCAAATACTTTTTGCTTTATTCTCCATGCACAGGCCTGAGCCTAAGTGTGCCCTTCAGAGGGACCTCCCTGAAAATCCTGCGGGAAACTTTCCCAGCACTAAGTTGTATTCACCCAGAGCGTCTTCTCCCCCTGCCTGTGAAGGAAGCTTCTGTTAAAACAACACAGTGCCCCAACCTCCTAATGTGGGCTGGATCTTTTCCCATCATTTCTAGCCCAAGGAGAAATGGCAAAGGCACCAGGATGCCTCTGCTTAGGTTAGAATTCAAGAAGGATTTTCTTTTCTTCCTCTCATAGTCTATTCTTGTTCCCTGTATTGGAGTCAACAACAGAGCCAGCTCTGCTATGAGCTATCCTGTGCCAAGGAATTGAGGCCCAGGGAGGATTGGCACTAGACTCTTCACTGTTAGAGCGATCCACACATATGTTGTTTGACAATTCTGCCAGAAATCAGCAATATGACAAGATATTGTCTGAAACCACTATTTTTTAGAGAGATGTCTTAAACAGAACTAGATAACCACTATGACTAAATTACTTGTTTCTACAAAGTTAGGGGCAGGTCTGGTACACATACACACACACCTGTGCTTGGCAGAGACACTAAGTATTTAACTTGTGAATGAAAAGACAAAGCACTGGCAGAGGCAGGGGCCCTTTTCCTCCTATCTCCCTTTAAAATTATAATCACAAAGTCCTACCTCTCTTTAAAATTATAACCACAAAGTCAACTATGGTCAGAAACCACTATGACAATCTCCTCAGGAGGTTCTTCACTTGGGACATTACATACTAATGAGACGATGTCCTAAGTCAGTCAGTAAGAAGAGCTGACAGTTTATAGGCACAGCACTCTAGCTTTTTGTCTTACTTTTAGACCTGAGGACAGAAACCAGGTTTTCACATAACCTAGGCAATCACTCTTCCACTGAGCCATACCCTAGCCCAGGCCCACCACACTCTGAACACACCCAGTCCTACCTGAGCTACCTTAGCCCAGGCCCACCACACTCTGGAAACACCCAGTCATACCTGATCTAGTACCCTAGCCCATGCCCAGCACACTTGGACATACCCAGTCATACCTGATCTAGTACCCTAGCCCATGCCCAGCACACTTGGACATACCCAGTCATACCTGACCTCAGAAGTGAAGCAAAGTTGGATGTGGTTATAAATGAATGGGAGAACGGTTGACCCACACTAGCTGTACCAAGGACTCTCACCTAACCCTGTCATGGTTAAGCAGGAAGGTCTAGTTCTTCCTAAATGTATAGGCAAGGAAACTGAGGTCCAAAGAACTGATGTAACAGAGCAGAACCACAGAGCCAGACTGACAGCCAGATCCACCTGTTTCCAAACCCAGGTACTTCCCCACCCTAGCCAGAGATAACTGTTGGGCACACGTCAGCAGGGGTCAGGGTGACTGTGCACATGTCCGTCTCCTGAGGCATCTATTCTGGGGGCAGAACTAGCACATGACTCAGTACTGACAGAGAAATACATATGTTGCTTTGCAAATTTAGCCACAGAGCCACAATAAAACATGTCTTTAAAGCAATTCATGGAAACAGAATGCTTAACAGTCTGCTTTCATATGTCAAAAAAAAGAATGGAGTTGCAGGTAGGGTGAGTAGAGACGGAGTGTGGCTGGAGAAGATCTCACCCTACTCCATGCATTGGCACTGAGCTCAGGAAGAGCAGGAGTGAGAAGGATGTGCAGCTCACACTCAACCAAGGTTCTCACTGGAAGGCAGGTGTTGTCACTTTGGGGAGTGTACTAAACCAGATGAGCTGGCCATCTTCTTAGCTACAAAGGAAAGGACGAGCATCTTAAAGTGCTAGGTGACAGAAGTCTTCATGGGCCAAATACAGGCCTAGAGCAGATGCTAATCAACAAGCTAATATGGAAGACATGGGTTTTCAATAGAGAAATCACTGGAAGATCTGCCGTGTGTCTACTTCTCATCTTCTCCACACACAATACACATATCATATTACACACCACACACAAGCACACACATCACACTATAAACCACACACACATATACATACATACACCATATGCACATATTGCACACACATACATATACCACACACACACATATACCACACATACATATACATACATCACACATACACACCACACACACACATACACACACCACAATATACCGAACACACATATACAAACACCACACATACACACACTACAAACATATACATACAACATATACACAGACCATACCCCCACACATATATACCACACATACACACACCACACACATATACCACATGCACACATACCACATGTACATACTACACACATATATACACCATGCATACACCATACACACACATACACACACCAGAAACAATTACATATACTACACACATACCATACACCACACATACACACACACACACATCCATACACTACTACTACTACTACTACTACTACTACTACCACACAAACACACACACACACACACACACACACACAGCCTCTAACTATCCCACAAACCTCCCTGCAGTAGCCCCCATAGCACTCACCCTTTCTGCTCACAACAAAATCCACTCTGGCCTTTGAAAGCCTGGGAACTCAGACACTAAGAGATAGATTTAACTGTATAAAAACATCAGCATGGAAAGCAGCCATAGCCAGTCCAGTCACACCAGGTCCCACACCAGAACAATGGGTCTTGTACTTGAGCTCAGTGCTCGGTGCCCATTATCTTGAACTGACTTAGCATTGTGTAAGTAAGGTATGATGGACAGAAGAGAGAGGGGTGATGAGAGGCAACGATGATCTGTCTCTGCCTCCCCTCTGGCAGGGGGCGTCCCTGTGTCATTCCATAGACTAGGTCCTGGGGTCTTTGAGAACCACACCTACCAGTGAACTTGTATAACATGGGATATAACATGGAAAATGGAAACAGAAATTTAAAGAGAGAGGGTGACCTTGAACTTCTGCTGCCTCCATCTTCAGAGTACTGGGATTACAGGCACACATCACCGTACCTGGTTTGTGTAGTACTGAGAATAAACCCACTGGGCCACATCCTCAACTCCAGAATTCTAAATGCACCTCCAACTTGCCCTGGATCCCACAACAAGTAAACCTGTCTAGCACCAATAACAACAAGTTCCCACACACTATCCTGAGATCCTAGTCTGCATTCACCATCCCACAGCATCCTTCCAGTATAGGCGTGTCAGAGTCCATGAGAGCAGGTCATTGGCTCTTTTCCCTCGGGGTACACTGTCAAGGACAGTGAGCTTTGTGGCTGCTAAATTTCATGAAAAAGGAAGGGCTTACTCAAGCATGACAGAGAGGGTGGCAGAACCTGGGCCTCCAGGACCATTTCTGAGCTTCCAGATCAAGCCTTTTCTAAAGCTGCATCTTTAGGGCCTTTCTAGAAAGACGATTCTTAGTTTAAGGCTGAGGACCAATTAGTTCCTTAGTTTGCTTCAGACATGTTTTGTCCCCCAGCGATCCACATTGGGAAACACATCCCTTTAAAAGGTGGGACCTAGTTGAGTCTCCGGTAAATTAGAAGCAAGCCTTTGAAAGAGACAAGTATTTCCCCCAGGCCCCTGGTTCTTACGAGGACTATAAGTTAGGCATTGTGATTCAGGGCAGGAAGATTAGAAGTTAGAAGCTAGGCTAGGTCACAGGAGACCCTGTCTTGTAACAGGAGGAAGACCTGCTATACAAGCCTGAGAGTACCTGACCCAGTCTCTCCCAAAGTGGTTACAGAATTACCAACTTACAGTAAAATTTACATCAACATCACACTGTGTCCAACAGATACACAGTGTGCTGTGCCTGATATAAAAACTGCTTTCAAAGAACTCTATGCAGACCAGGCTGTGGTGGCACATGCCTTTAATCCCAGCACTCAGGAGGCAAAGGAAGGGAGATCTTTGCTTTCAAGGCCAGCCTGGTCTAAAGACTAAGTTCCAGGACAGCCAAGACTACACAAAGAAATCCTGACTGAAATTAAAAATGAATGAATGAATGAGAACTCCATGCAAGAACTGTGGGGTCAGTGTGAATGTGAATGGCCTTCTCGGGAAAGACAACCCTCATTTTGCATCTCAGCTCCACCACTGACTAGGTGGACGACCCTGAACAGGTGACACAGTTGGTATGTCCTGAGTCTACCACCACCGGCTGCCTGCGATGTCACCAAGTCCTCGCACAACCTGCAGCCCCTCTGCTGTCAGGGACGTCCTTCAGCACGAGCCTCGTAGGCTGGCATGAAAGCACCCCTGGCTCTCCTCTCTAAGATGGGGGGACAAATAATGCTTGCCATCTCTGGGGGACACAGAAAGAGGTGCAAATGTCACCAGTCTAAATATTAACTCTGAACAAAGACAGCATGCCATTCCAATTACTGCTCTCTGCGGGACAGGATCTTAAGGAGCTGGAGTTATGACCATACAAAGACCCCAGCGGAAACCAGAAGGCTCAGGCAACCCCAACAGCCTCATGGATGTGGGGCAGCGGATAGTTTCTGTATCACTGGCTACAAGGGCTTTTTCTTTTCTTTTTCAATTCCTACCAAGACCAATTCCTGAGTGCTCCACACTTAGGTTTATTTCTGGCTCAGTGCCGCCATGGGAGGTGGGCAGAGGTTCTGTTCACAGTACCCTGTGCCACATTAAGCTCAACACAAAAACTTTCTCCCCAAAAGCTCAAGCAGTTTCAGTTCCTCCTAGATATCTGAGAGAAAGCACTGCCTCTGGGTCTGTGGAGAAGGCCTGAGTTGACTGATTTTATTCAGAATGTAAATATTGTGGTTTTCTCTATCTCTCAATGGCTCTCACACTTTTCCAGACAGATAACAGTTTCTTAAAAAGACCCCATGTCAGCCCATTGTTGCACGCACAGATCCTACAAACCATCATTACGAATGTCTGTCACAGGCAACAGGGAAAGCAGAGACAGGCAGTCAAGGGCCTGGGTTCATGCCCTGACCCTACCAGTACCAAGCAGGATGGTCTTGAACAGGCTGTGATACTGTGGGGCTTTATCTTCACCGCTGAGCCAGATGTATTTGGACTGTTGTAGGACCCAGAACCACACCCTTGCAGGCGCAAAGCCCTCAAAGATCTGTCACCCAGTCACCTAGGATGACAGCAAAATGGTAGCCAGTCCCTCTAGCGACAGTGTTTCCCACACATACTTCAGAAAGCAGTGCCAAGTGTCTGCCTTGTCCCCTGCTGTGGTCTGTCATTTCTTACAGGAACAGCACTAAGTCAGCAGCCACTGTGCCCCTCATATGCACCGCCTGTGGAGGTGTCTTAGCTTTGCTCCCTACTGCTGTGATAAACACCCTCACAAAAGCAACTCAGAGGAGAACGTTTGGCTCACAGCCCCAGGTGACAGCCCCTGGAGGTGTGGAAGTCAAGTTATGAGGAACTGGAAGCAGCTCGTCATAGCCCAGCCAGTCAGAGCAGAGAACAACACGTGCTAGGGCTCAGCACCACCACCTCAGCCCTGCTCACACAGCAAGACCAGCCCACAATTAAGACAAGTCTTTGCACAACAATTAATGTCAAGATAGAGGTCCCTCCCCCAGGTGATTCTAGACCAGGCAGGGCAAGCTGACGGTAAAAACTGCCCATCACAGTAGGCTTCCTACTAAACAAATGGTGTATCCAAGCATTTCTCTAGGAGATCAAATCTGAGACCTCATGGTTGTAAAACAATTAAAAGGGTGGCAATGTGAAGTAAGGGGGCAGCGATGTCTTCAGGACATCAGGAAAAGAAATGAAGAAGCAGGCCAGGTAGGAGGTAGGATCTCAAGGAAACAGAGCTCAGGGAAAGATGGACCACTGCTACAGGAACTGGCCATGTTTTCAAGAGAATTTATTATCCATGAACTTGGTAGGAAATACAGTGATTATTTGACACTGACAATAAATTCAATACTAAAAATTGCACAAGGCAAACAAAGATCCACAGTCTACCTGCGACTCAGGTTACCACATCCTAAGTGCAAACTAAGAGTAGGGTGAAGTCAGAATTACCTCGCCACCTGTCTGCTTCACAATTAGGATTGAGCCTGTCACACAGAAACGGAGTGGCCCCATGTGTACAGGCAGAGCTTGTCAAAGCCATACCCAGGCTTCGTGTCTCAACATTTCTCCACCAGCAAGCAATAGCTGCCAGTGGCCTGGCTATGACAGTTCATCTGTTCTGCTCTACGACATCCCATCTAACACATCTCCTGATGGCTGAGCCTGCTAAGCAGCACTTAGCATTGTTCTAGTGCATGGCTCCAGAGCGGCAACTTTTGAAGTGTGTGGTACCCTTGTCTCCTCAGAGCTAAGGGATGAACCATCATTTCTCTTCCCTGTGAGGCTATCCAAAAATTAAACCAGTGTTTTATAAATAAACCCACTAGCTACAAAGGAGAACAGAGAGCCACATGAAGGGGCATTTATGAAATGACAAAGAAAATACACAAAAGTTGTATGTGTTTGTATGGTTTGGCATTGCATTCCTAAAAACAAAGAGAAAGGCCTGGACAAGAAAGCATTCTTTCCTAAATCTCCTCAACCAGGCAGTCTGCACGAGGGACTCTGCCATTGGGTACCTCCCCCACCACAGGACTCTACCACTGGGTGCCTTCCCCACCGCAGAACTCTGCCATTGGGTACTTCCCCCACCGCAGGACTCTGCCATTGGGTGCCTCCCCCACCGCAGGATGCAGGCTTGGAAAGGGATATGGACAACAGGTCCAGAGCAACCTTCACACTTGTTCGGGAAGAAAGCCTCACCAAGCAACATGTTCCAAGACAGGACTACAGAAGGCAAGGGGAGAACCCTAGGAAGAAGATGGAAGCAACATGATAACCCTCTCTATGTGGCCACCAGTCCACTAATACTGAACCCATTAAAAACACTGGTGATCGAATGAGCAAGTGACAGTGAATTTGGGATTTCCATGTTGACCTCTGGCCAGACGTTCTGGATCAAATGATCTGATCTCTCCAAACCATGAATTTCTCTTCCCTCAATCAGGGGCAACTCTGTCACCATGCTAGAATTGTGAAAGACGACCCCGTGTGGCAAGGCCTGGTCCCAGAGTCTACAGGTGCAGAAGAGGCGTCTCCCTGTTCTCTCCTTCTGCAGAAGTCTGGCCAGCAAGAAAGAGTGTTATAAACACATGCTAGCCACATGAGCAGAGCTGACCACGGTGATCTGAAAGATGGTCCATATGGGGAGCAAAGGTGGAGGTAAAACTTGAGGAGCTCAGGTGCTAGATGAGAAGAAAGAAGAGTGAGGGGAACCAAGGAAGAAGTGACAAAACAGTCAATCAGGACACCAAAGACTGCAGAAAAATAAAAGGTGGGAACATGGACAGTAGGGAGAGGGCTGGGAAGATGATGGAGATCCTGAGAAAGTCTGGGAACCGGAATGCAGGTGAACCTAGCAGGAGGGCCTTGGGATGGGGCTGATAAGGATCGAGGATACCTACCAAAGGGCCTCAGACTGTCCCCAAAACTCCCCCACCATACCCCAGGTCCTCACTAAGCTTTCTGATTATGGCCTCAAATACCATCAGGACAGAGAAGAATTTAGAGCCATCACTTTAGCAGGGGAAAAAAAGATAGAGTGTAACACATTTTAGCTATTACCAGAAAACTGTTTTAATGCAAGTTTCCCAACAGGCATGGCTACTAAGTAAGTAAATTCAGCTAGATCCAAATGCTAATTTACTTAAAATCTGTGGGGCATGACCAAGTTTCATGCTGAGACAAGAAAGATGCACCTGCTCGTCCAGAAGCTGATGTTATGCATGCACACATGCAACAGGCATGTGCATGTGGGAATACGCACAACACACTCCCATGGCCCAAACTTTACCTTTATTTAGATTTTTGTCTGAAGTGAGTATGATAGCAATAAGTGATTAGTAAGAGCAAGAAAGCAACAATTGTAACTAATCTTACTATACCTTCTAGTAATCCCTCTCCATGAGGGTGGGAAGGAGCTATGTTCTAGAACTTTCCATGGGTACTGAAAGAAAGGCTAGACGTACACCTAGCTTTATTATGCAAGTATACAACTGTGATAAAGGTTAATTGATAAATAGGCAGAGTCTCTCAAAAAAATATTTTTTAATTCTTATTGAAATTGCAGTTTCTACATGACATAAAATCCACAAAGAATCAATAAAGTAAAAAAAAAAAGGCGTTTCTAGAATTTTTACATGGCTGACCACAGGAAATAGAAACTAAGGAAAATGAAACCACAGACAAGAAAGAAGCCCCAGGAAGCACAGTAGTAAATGGGCCAGCATGAACGAAGCAACCTATACCAGGTTGTACGAAGTGTCCTGTACCAGGCTGCTTCCTATGTGAATGAGATGCTCCCCAAACTCATCTGCCAGCTGGACTGCACTCTGCCTGAGACTAAACAAATCACAGCACAGCACAGTTTAGGTGACTCCCTGGAGGGTGGGTGCACTGCTAGCCTGCAGTTTGTAACAGGTTCTGATTCTAAGACTCCTGGGCTGTATGCTGGGCAAAACCAAAGGTTCTGAGATAGGCTGCCAGGCTCTGCTACCTGACAGGAGGCCTCCTTCAGCTATCATTGAAACTCTGTGACTTGGCTGCCACATTCCACAGGGAAGATGTGACCCTGGCACCCAACTGCAACCCTGGCTCACAGATGTGTTGTTCAAGGGTACTTCCAAAGCTAGGTAATGGAGAAGGCAAGTTATTAGGTCGGCCACAAGGGGCCACCAATCCCTGAGCACTGTCAGTTACCAGGTCAAGTCCACAGCACGCTACAGAACTATCTGCAATAACCAGGGGGACTGAGGCCTCTGCCATGAGTTAGCAACTTCCCGCACTAGCCCTTCCATCACCCATCTCACAGTGAGAGCACTAAGGAGCGTGTCTACGATGATGCTGTGCCTGGCCTCAAACCCCAGCTCCCACACTCTGCCCAACACACACAACTGCAAGGACAAGGAGGATGATAAACAGCTGTAAGACATCTGGATCCCTGCAAAAATCAAGGCTTGTGCACTAGGAGGAAGGGGAGCTCGACACAGTAGGTAAAAGTGTTTGCTGTACAAACATGAAGACCTAAGCTCTGATAGCCAGAACCTGTATAAAGTTGATGGAGCAGCACAAACATCGGTAACCCTGGTGCTGCTGTGGAAGGACAGGTGGCAGAGACAGGAGGATCCTCAGAAACTCACGGGCAGCTACCCTGGTATTCGCAGGATGAACATCTCCAGCTGGAGGCAAGGACGAACACCAAGTGTGTTTATGTGCTGTGGCATGCATTCACACACATGAATACCACACCCACACACAGACAATGATATTGCTATTCAGGAAAATGTTTTAAGTCCAACAACACTGGGCAAGAAGCAAAGGGACAATTCATATGTGTACAAACACCTCTCCCCACCCTCAGTGACCTAACACATGCTTCGAATGAACCATGAACCAGCAGAAGCAAAACACACATGCCCCTGCTTTCTGCACAGGACTGTGTGGAGGCCACAGGCCACTCTACTCATTTACACCACTGAAAGAGGCAAATGCAAAAGTCATTGGCAGAACCAGGGCCAAGTAAGAGCCCAAATTATCTTGATCAAGTATCACCACTCAGTTCCAGGGTGCATTAAGTATGTAATATGCGAGGACAGGAAAACCCAGAAGGGCAGAGCCCTCTGTCAAGTACAGCTGAAAATCATGCCCAAAAGCAACTTTGGGGAGGAAAGGGTTTACTGCAGGGAAGTCACTGAGGCAGGATATTGTGTTGGCTGGCACACCACATCCATAGTAAAGAGCAGAGAGAAATGAACACACCTACCCCGCCTGCCTGGCTGCTCAGGCTCAACTAGCTTTCTTCACCCCTACAGCCGAGGGGCCAGCCCATGAAAGGGCACTGCCCAAATTCAGGGTAGATCCTATACCTCAATTAAGAATTAAGACAATCTCAAATGACATACCCACAGGTCAACTGGATCTAAATAATTCCTCATTAAGACATTCCACAGGGGTCTCTATGTATGTCAGGTCCCAGCACAAAGAGAACGCTGATGTACCTCAGTGTGCACAGTCGTGGGGGCAGTCTGCCTGGAACCCACCCAGCCTCAGGAGCATACCACTGTCTCTCTGCCATGGTACAGCTTTGGTTTGTCACCCAAGAAAGTGTGGCGGCATAGGGAGGCCATGTAAAACCCTTAAGAAGTGGCACCTACTTAGAGTCCTTGTGGTACTCGGGAAGCTACCCTCAGGTATAATTAAGGTAGATCTCACGAAGCCCAGGCTTCATGAGTCCTGAAGAAATGGCTCCCTGTTCACTGTGCTTCTGCCAGTGCCACCTGAGGTGGTATAGCCAGAAGGGATGTTCCCCAGAAGCTGCACCAAAACTGTGTACTAAATAGAATTTTTGTTATTTTTAAAGTTAGCCTGACTTGAGTGTTTGGTTATATCAAAGGAGGGTTCATACAAATTCCATGCTAGGCTTTGAAGGAGTTGCCAAACAGCTGGGAGGGAAGTTTTGAGCTACTAGTGCTACACGGTGAAGAGCCTGTGGAAAGGAAGCCAGAACGTGAATCTGAAGTCAGAAGAATCAGGGGTAGTGCTGGATCATGCACCATTTTAGCACTGAGCTAATGTGAGCCAACCAACTCTACCTTTTGTTTCAGTAGTTATAAGAAGTTTCTGGAAATGTTAAAAAAAAAGCCAGCCAATGGGCAGAGACACATTGATGAAAATACAAGGATTAGCAGAGTCATGACAGAAATGGGCTTAGACACAGAGGGTACGCTGGGGATAGGACTTTTTATTCAAGAAAGGGCTTCAATAAATAGCAAGATGGCTCAGTGGGGAAGGACACTTGCTGCTCCAGTCTCTGGAATGCAGACAACCAATTTCTGCAAGTTGTCTTCTTGTCCTCTGACTTTCATAATTATAGCATAGCACATGACATATGTGCACATGCGCACACATACACAAAGGAAATTTTTAAGAAAGAAGGAAAAATTAAAGACATCAAGTCATAAGATACTGAAGAGGATTGAGCAGGTCCTGAGTTAAACCTAGACCTGTTACCTTGTTTGGTAAAAGAAAGAGCTTTGGAGGTAGAGAGGCTCAGTCACCACAAGCCTAGTACTCAAAATAGTCAGGGTTGGCAGCAGGCTTATAAGCCCACATCTGTGAGGCAGGGCGATAAGGACCCATGGGGCTTGCGGCCCAGCTAACCCAATCAAATCAGTGAGAGACTTTCTAGATTACCTTGTATTGACTTTCCATCATTCCTCTTCAGTAGAGTTGCTCTGTCAAATTAAAACAGTCGGTAACATGTGAATGGGTATCTGCTGACATCCTACCACACTGCCTGCTCTTGGGAGTTCCCTAACTGGTGCAATCACACAAGATGGAATGACTAACATCAAAATGGAGACATCTGGGGTCTCATTCTCTCTCCCACTAGGGACCTGCAGAACTGGGATAAACTGCCAGCCAGTAGCCATATTTCACACAGAAGACTCAGTAGAGCTCAGGAGAGTCTGTGTTTCTCTACATCTTCACAGGGCAACTGTTTTGGTATTCTGTTGTACTATACTTACTGCTACGGGCCTGAGGCAGGACAGCAGTCTGTGTCCTGGTTGAAACTTTGTGGCATTGGTTACTAATGTGCTAATTTCCCTAGGTATCTTCATACTCTGTTGGCGGTATTGGCACTGTAGAAGTGGATGTCTAGGTAGTTTGAGAAGCCTTTGTAATTTCCCAGATAAATGGGTTGCTTGGTCAAAAAATGAGCTGTCAGCTATGGGCTGCATTCACAATACTGTTTATTACCTGAGGAATTATGAGACAGGAAAAGAGCTCAGTCTAGAGCATGGAGATCAACAAAGTGGGATGGGAGGGAGAGACTCAGTTAACGAACGGGCTGAGATCAGAGTCTGCAGATAGGTTTTGCTCACATACTATGACTTAAAGAGTGTTTCATGGTGAGCCAGCCAAGCCAAGCCAGGGCCACTCTCTGTGGATGCTCTTGTCTCACTCTCCACACTCCTGTGGCCTCTGTCCCTCACCCACACAAAGGTGTACGGCACTGGTGCAGCAGAGTGACCCGGCATTACAACATTCAAGAGACCATGGTGACAGGCTACTTGATTTCTCAAGATTCAAAGAATGCTGCTCTCAGTGTACATGAATGAAATCCCAAAGCCCATGCTATATAGTTCTCAAGAGAGTAGAGAATAGGGATGGTGTCATATGAAGTTAATACTCACATGGGAAAAAAAGCACAAACAAATGATGGCCCTACTTGGTCTTTGCAGACCAATCTTTTCTCAGAAGCCACTGAAAAGCAGAGGGAGTCTCCTAGACTCTCCTGTTAGTTTGCTCAACAATTGGTATATTTTCAACTAAAAATACATACAGGTAAGTCTGAGAAACCCAAACCAAGATTAGTGGAGCATTTGTCAACTGTGTGTGACACATAAAGAAACTTGAAAACAGTACTCCTTGCTGACAACAACCACAGGAGGGAGGGCATTTCACACACAAAGACTACAGCTCATTAAGACTGCACTCAGAACCAAGTCCAGGGGGACTGGAGATGGCTCAGTGTTTAAGAGCATTGCCTGCTCTTCCAGAGGTCCTGAGTTCAATTCCCGGCAACCACATGGTGGCTCACAACCATCTATAATGAGGTCTGGTGCCCTCTTCTGGCCTGCAGACATATACACAGACAGAATATTGTATATATAATAAATAAATAAATATTAAAAAACAAAAGAAAAGAAAAGAAAAGAAAAAAAAAGAAAAGAAAAGAAAAGAAAAGAAACAAGTCCCACACAGCTCAGAGCCCAAGATCTTCTGTGGTGATAGGACATCACAGTAATTAAGTAAGTCCCAAAGAGAGTTCTTTCCTTTCTAAGCATTCTTGCTGTTTAGTGGTCTGAGGTGCACCTGCCGTTGCCCTCCAGTGTCTATCTTTGAGACTTAATTAGCCTCCCCTTTCTTCTCCTTCCAACCAGGTCTGGCTAGATCTGGTCAGCATGTATCATACTTGGCAGTTACTGTTCAAAAACAGCAAAGGACATGAGCTTTCTTTATAAATATAAGTATTTTAGGTAAAAAATCAAAGACAATTAAATAAAATATAAAATTGGTAGTAGTGGAAAATATATAGTTCTAATCATGGCCGTAGGTCCAGGATGCATCAATGTAAGGCAGAAACTGAAGTGGTGACTTACAATGGCCTGCATAGCAGCATGCAGGACACCCAAGGACACGTAAGACTCCGCAGAGGAGCTCTCACTCCCCGCCTCACATTAGACTCTCACTGCACACACAGAGACAAGCATTTGTTTACCAGAAGCTCATAGCCGCTCTCACTACTGGGTCAGGTGACTGGTGTTGGTTATCTCTCTTGTCAACCTGAACAGTAACCAGGCTGAGTAAGGATGTCTTTTGTCTCAGAGCTTGAAGGCCACGGTCCGTCATGTATGGGAGGAGGGAAGCACAGCAGAGTCCATGCAGCTGCTCATATCTTGGGGATCAGCAAGCAGAAAGGGGACCAGAAGTGGTGTGAGCCTGTAAACCCCAAGCCACCTACTTCCTTCAGCAAGTCTTCACCTCTCAAAACTGTCACACACCAAAACAGCAGCATCAGTTGGGAATCTAGTGCTTAAACCCAGGAGCCTGTTGGGGACTTTCTCATCCCATATGACATAATCTAAGAAGCCTGCCACCGTCACTGCTGGACTCCCCTGCACTGTGCTATAGGGTAGTCATAAAGGATCTGGAGTAAGCACAGTGCTCCAGGGCCCGTCTCCCTTGCGATGACCCTTGATGTCCATGGATCCGACACAGTGGACTTCCTGCCCTGCTCCAGTGCAGAACACAGGTCTTGGCCAGGCTGATAGGAAAAGCTCCCCCTGCCAATAGGCTCCTTCCAGGGCCTCTGTTGAGACCAGGTGAACACTTACCCACCCTCGGAATATGGAGATGCCTAGGTCTGCTGGAGCTGTTTTTCTGGCTTGTAAAGGACTCAAGCTGGGAACAAAGTCCACAGAAAGAAAATAGAGCTGAAAGACACACAGAAACTTCCCAAGGTCTTGGCATAGTTTCCTCAGAAACCCCTGAACTGCCACACTTCTAGAAGCCACAAGAGTTGTTTTGTTGCACCGATTCCAAGGTCACTTATTAGGCCAAAATTACCTCAGGGCCTGTACCTCAAGGCCTATAGGACAGAAAAAAGCCTGGCTCGAGTACTTCGAGGCCTGAAGGACAGAGAAAACCCTGGCTTGAGTTTGAGTGAGGATGAGCAGCAAAAATTAGGCAGACACTCCTCCAGTCAGAGGGAGGGTTTGGCTGCCTCTCATTGGATGGAGGTACCCCACATCACACCACGTCACTTAAGCTATATAAGCTGCCATTCCCAGTAATAAACTGAGTTCCTGCTTGACGAGACCCCCTGTCGTATCTGATTGTCCTGCATCGTGGGGCTGTGGACCAGGCATCCTGAGTCGTGGGGCTGTGGATTGGGCGCATAGTGCACTCACCTTTCCCTGGGGAATAAGGAGGCCTAGCAATGACCAGGGGAAAACAGAGGTTCAAGAAGTCTGGCAACTGGAGGCTTAAAGAAGCTAGCAGCCATTAATCTGAACCACGGCTGTGACATCCCTGGCTCCCTCTCCTCCTACCCCACCAATGACAGTAAATCTTGCCTAGGTTCCTTTGGAGTTGGTGGCAGTGGACATCTGTCTCTTGGCAGCTTTATCTATGGCTTGGCATTTATTGCTTGAGTCCAAGTGTTTCTGCCCCCTGGGACCCATTTAATCGCTGCTCCCATCTGCTTTTTGGAGCCCCCCTGCTCACCTCCCAGAAGGAATTCACCACTGCTTCCAACTTTCTCCAAGGCTCAACAATGGTCCCCAGAAGACCATGCATACTCTGGCAGAATCCATATATGTTTCGCAGACATGTCTGCCCTCCAGCCAGGTCTGTTCTAGGCATGACATGATTCCAAGAAGTAGCAGGTGTCAAGTCCCAACAACCTGTGTGACTTCCTGGCTTGTTCTCTCCAGCCTGCTCAGCCTAGGTTTAGGAGCTCCCTGCTTTGCTATGTAGAGGAAAAACTGGTGGTGTGACCCTGGTACTGAGACCAGGGGCCAAGGGTGGTAGGGGAAAGGACAGATGCTATCTTCAGCCACAGGGCTGGAAAGCATGCTGATATCTTAAACCCAGGCCGTGATGTGGTGGGTGATAACATGGGCCATCTTGAAGTCACTGTGAAACTGAGCCTACCAGATGAAGGGTGATCTTACACTGCAGTAAGTCACCTGGGCTTCCTGAAGGAGGGCAGTTGAGGATGCTGAGAGCTCTGACCTCGGGGACACTCCTGTCCCGACTCCTTGTTCCTGGCATGGCAGAGGCACAGATCCAGGAGAGTACAACGGCTCTGCTTTCCCTGCTCTCCTGGTAAAGCCAAAGCTGTTGCATGCCTCTGTGTGCACCTGCTGTAGTTAATGTGTGCAGGGTTTGCCAAAAATTCCAACTGCCTTTTTATTTAAAGAAATAAGACAGAGCCCTGGTTAGATCAAGAAAATGAGTGTTTGGAAAGAATCATCCTTGTTACAGTGTAGTCATCAGTCTAGTTTTCTAGGTGGACCCTTGGAAAGGGGCCTTATGAAGGATTAAGTGCCTGACATACAGCACTTGCTTTAGAGCATTCTAGAAGGGGAGCATGAGGAATTCACAATTCACACAGTCAGATATACCCTGATTTGCAGTAGGGTTATATTCCACTAACCCATCAGATGTTGAAAATATTGAAGTTGAAAGTGTTACTGTTATCTCTGAGAACAGTGCCTCCTGTAGGAACCACCCTTCAGTGTCTGCCATCTCAAATCGCCACACTCCTAACCGCCCATCTTCCCATCAGCATATGGCTTCCTTAGGAGCAGGGCCCAATAATTTATCCTCTTCTCCCCAGTACATGGTCCAGAACAATTGCCAGGTATAGTGACTAACACCTATTATCCTAGCACTCAGGAGGCTGGGTCAGGAGGATTATGAGTTCAAGGTCAGCCTGAGCTACATATTAGACCCCACCACAAACAAAACAAAACAAAAATACTTGTTGATTGATAGTCTTAATGCTGACAGTCTCCTAGAACAAGGCTCTACAAGCTATGAGCTACTGACCAAATCGACCCTACAGTCTTCTTTTAAACACTGTTACTGGACCTGAAACAGTCTGCCTGGACTACCCAGAACAAACTACAGAAGTCCAGTTCTTGGCTCTGGAGGCTGGGTACCCAAGAACAAGGTGCAGGCAGAGTGGACTTCCTGGGGTCCCTCTGCGGAGACTGTGGAAGGCTATCTTTTGGATGTGCCTTCACACAGCCTTTTCTCTGCATCCCTTGGCTTCTCCCTCTTATAAGGTCACCAGTTGAGGTGATGACAGGTTAAGCTTAATCATCTTCTTAAAACCCTGTCTCCAAACACATTCACACTGGGATCAGGACTTCAGCGCATAATTATCAGAGGGACACAAACCAATCTCGCATAAAACATGGCCTTATTCTTGCTCCAGTCTAGAGCAGCATAAATGAGTGCTTGCAACAGAGACCATCTGATCCTGACAGCCTGATTCTGACTCTTCACTCTGCACCTCAGACAGCACAGTCTAGAGCTGAATTCCTCCTGTGCTCACAGAGTCTCACTTTTCCGGTGTGTCTCCACCAGGAAGCCTACTATGACATATGAACACCCTTAATTCTCTACACAATGACTGGTGGCTTTATCAGCCAGCCCAGCTTATCAAGAGCAGAAAAGTGGAGATGAATAAGTACAAGCTCACAAATCAGCCCTAAGCCATGTGTAGGGAATGAGGGAGCAGACGCCAGCCCGAGAGGTCAAGGAGGATGTGTGGCTTGTTCATGCCACATCGTGCATAAACAGCTCGGAGGCCGCCCACTGATGATTCAGGTCTGGATTTGGCGTCACAGGGTCCCTGGTACAGCACAGGCTGGCATCCTGTGTTCAGGTGTTTTTCACTGGCACTGCTGTGGGCAAAGACACCACTGCCTTTTATTCTAGCTGCTTCTCCCTGTGTTTAGTTACAATTTCAGTTAGGATCAAAGGACTTCTGTCTCAAAAACTCACAGAGAAGGAGATACTGAAGAACTAATTTTGATTTTTTTAAAACAATTTTGATTTTTTTATTATTATTTTATGTGCATTGATGTTTTGCCTGCATGTATGCCTGTGTGAGGGTATTGAGTCTCCTGGAACTGGAGTTTCAGACAGTTGTGAGTTGCCATGTGGGTGCTGGGAATTGAACCCAGATCCTCAGGAAGAGCAGCCTCCCGATGTTGATCTTTAACTGCAGATGTCAGCAGTGCTTCCTGCACAGTTGCTCTCACCTCTTGACACCATCAACTCACGCCAGCCTCACACAAACTGACTGCATAGTCACCAGCATGGACTCCCTCCTCTTCACGTCCACTACTTCATTCATTTACTTCTACATTTTAGAAAGAGAGGAGAGACAGAGACCGTGTGTGTGTGTGTGTGTGTGTGTGTGTGTGTGTGTGTGTCAGAGGATAACTTGTAGGAGTTGGTTCTCTCCCTCTGTCATTTGAGTTCCAGGGTTTGAACTCAGGCCATGGGGTTTAGTGACAATTGCCTCTTTCTAGTGAGCCACCTCACTAACCCTACTAACTTACTTAATCCCTACAACAAACTCACAAGGCAGAAGCCATGCAATATCATCCAATATCCTACAGATGATGAAACCTAGACTCAGCATGGCTTAGGACCCCAGCAGAAGCCACACAGTCAGTGAGTGATAGAGCTGGGCCTTCACCCAGGCTGTTACCTATAGATCTATTCCTAACCTGACCCACTGTGTCCTTTCTTTCAAATATAAATTACGGGAACAAATCACATCAAGCTCCATTCACCAACTAGATAGTCCCAGAATTAACAGAGCAGAGAGACATTAAAACAATGATTAGCTTAGAAACCAAAGAGCTAGGCTTTGTGTCCTAAGATGTCATCTTTGAACCTGTCTCATCAGCTGGTTTTATTTATGTTTGCCTAAAGACCAGAAGGGCAAAGCTAAGCCACTAGAGATCAGAGCACATATCTTTAATTCCAGGATTTGGGAGAAAGAGGCAGATGGATCTCTGTGAGTTCAAGGCCACCCTGGGCTACACAAGATCACTGCTGAAACAAATCCAGGTGGTGGTGGCTCACACCTTTAATCCCAGTACTAGGGAGCCACACCTTTAATCTCAGCACTAAAGGAATACAAAATGGGAGGAGAGAGGCTTAGTCTCCTTAGTATGCAGTCGCCCAGCCTTGATAGAGGGAAGACTTCTCTAGTGGCTTGGCTGCTTTGCTTTTCTGGTTTTTGGGTTGAACCCCAATATCTGTCTCTGGGTTTTTATTATTCATGCTACAGACCATCACTGAGGAATGTCAGGACAAAAACTCAAGAAAGGTAGCAACCTGGAGGAAGGAGCTGATGCAGAGGTCATGGAGGAATGCTGCTTATTGGCTTGCTCTTCATGGTTTGATCAGCCCGCTTTCTTAGAAAAACCAGGACCATCAGCCTGGGAATGGTTCTAACCACAATGGGCTGGATCCTCTCCCATCAATCACCAATTATGAAAATGCCTGGTATCCATATCTTATGGAGCCATTTCTCAATTGAGTTTCCCTATTTTCAGATAACTATAGCTTGTATCAAGTTGGCATAAGACCACCAGGGCAACTGACCCTTTTCAACTTGCCATGCACATCATTGTTAAGCCATAACCTTTCCTTCTGTGTTCTTCCCCAGGATCACATATTAATATCAATATTACAATATAAACATTCCAATTTTTAAAAACCCCACAGTCTTTAAATTTTCAAACACTTAAAAAAAGTCATTTTCTTTCTAATCCAAAGCCTTTTAAAATTCAGTTTCTCAACTGTGGACTCCTGTAAAATCAAAAATAAATACTTTCTTATGTCAAGAATCAGGACACAGTCACAATTTGAACAAAGCAAACACAGACTCCAAAACTGTAAGTAACTCAATGTCCAATTATCTGGGATTCACTCATGGAATCTTCTGGACTCCTCCAAAGGGTCTGGGTCACTTCTCCATCTCTCCCCTCCTCAGTACAAACAGTTTATCTTCTAGGCTCCAGCTGGCTTCACTCTACAGTTGCTGCTGTTCTTGATGGTCACTCCATGGCATTGGCATTTCCAAAATCGCTGTGGTCTTCTGCTTCAAGTGGACAACACTACCTTTCCAGGGCTCTCTTCCAGAACTCCAGGTCTGCCACAGTGCCAAACCTCAGCTGCTCTCCATGACTTTCAAAACCAGTACCACCCGGGTGATCAAGTCCAGCTGACAACAGGAGCTACACCTCAGCCACTACTGGAACACAGTTTCTGTGTGCTGAGCCTGAGGAAACACTTCCCAGAGGACTTCACCTCCATGATGCTGCTCTCTTCTTAATCACAGCCGATTCTTCAGCCCCAGCTAACCAGCATCCATTGTCCCAGCAAAGCAAAGTTTTTTCTTTAGTAGTTCTGGTCTCTTGTTAATCACAGCTGATTCTTCAGCCAAAATTAACCAGACACCACAGATTTTTTACCCAAAGAGCCCAGTAGATTCTTTGCTTCCCTCTGAAAGTTCACAAGTCAAGCCTCCACCATCCACATTGCTTTCAACATTCTTATCTCCCAAATACTACAGAACAACTCACTGCACTCTAAACCTCAATGGCTTTTCTAGCACAAAGTTCCAAGTCTCATAATCCTCCCCAAAACAACATGTCTGTCACAGCCCACTATCCTGGTACCCAAATCTGTCTTTAATCTCAATAGGTAGGTAGGTAGGTAGGTAGGTAGGTAGGTAGGTAGGTAGATAGATAGATAGATAGATAGATAGATAGATAGATAGATAGATAGATAGATAGATAGATAGATACAAACAATAGACAGACAGGCAGACAGATACATAGATACACAGATAGATAGATAGATAGATAGATAGATAGATAGATAGATAGATAGATAGATAGATAGATAGACAGACAGACAGACAGACAGACAGACACAAACAAACAATAGACAGACAGGCAGACAGATACATAGATACACATAAATGGATGATAGACAGACAGACAGACTGACAGATACAAACAATAGACAGACAGGCAGACAGATACAAAGATAGACAATAGATAGATAGATAGATAGATAGATAGATAGATAGATAGATACAAACAATAGACAGACAGGCAGACAGATACATAGATACACAGAAATAGACGACAGATAGACAGATAGACAGACAGACAGATAGACAGACAGATAGAAAAAAAGACAGAAAGAAAAAAAAAGAAAATAGATAGATAGAAGGGAGATTTATTACAGGCTGTGGTCCAGTTGATCTAACAATGACTGCCTACCAGGAGAAGAACCAAGAATCCAGCAGTTGTTCAGTTCATGTGGCTGGATGTCTCAGTTGGTCTTCAGTGCACACAAGAATTCTGAAGAAGTAGGTTCTAATATTTTGGAGCAAACTCACAAAGCCTCTATCTCCATCTTCTGAGTGTAGATAACAGATCCAGAGAACTAGTTTCCCCTAACATGGAAGTTATCGGGTCCCACATTTTTAAACTACAGGACCATTTGTAAAGCCATTCTCTAAGTCTCCAAACCAGGCAGAATCACCTGATCCTCACTAAAGGCAGATCTTGAAGAAGACATGAAACATGAATCAGGACCCCCCCACTACGATCTTCTACCATGCGGTGGGTCTTAGTTCCTGGCCAAAACTGCCTCCACAGACATTTAATTTGCATCTGCATTTATGCCAAAAGTTCTTCTTGTGGACGGGACTGTTTTGTCATGGCTCAGACAAAAGAAAAAACCTTAGCATTCGACTGCTGTTTTTTTTTCTGTCAAGGTCCACTAGGCATCTATTCTATATCAGTCCTGGATACATATCAGAAGCTGAGATGAATGAGGATATGGTTGATTTTATGGTAGATGCTATGATAGAAGGAGGATCTATACGGCTGAGAAGGGGAGCATTCATATATTGATACATTCACAAATACTGAGCAAGTGCACTAGAGACTGTCAAATACCATCTCAAGCCCCCCCCATAATCCTTTAATAATAAAAATCTGGTAAGTCAGGGCTGAACATAGGCCTACTAATTAAAGACATTTCCCAGATCCCTTGCAGCACTGTGTGACCTCACACGTTAAGACAATGGTGTGTAAAAGGCAGCTATATAGACAACATTTAGGTCAGATACTGTTTTTAAAATAATTTTTCTTAATTTTTATTTTATGTATATAAGTGTTTTGCCATGGTTGTGGGGTTCCCTGGAACTGTAATTACAGACAGTTGTGGGAGCCATCTGGGTGCTGGGAATTGAACCCAGGTCCTCTGGAAGAGTAGTTCAATGCTCTTAACCACTGAGCCATCTCTCCAGCTCCCCCCATTTACTAAATCTTTTTTTTTAAAGATTTTTATTTATTTGTTATGTATACAGTGTTCTGCCTACAGGGATGCCTGCACACCAGAAGAGGGCAGCAGATCTCATTACAGATGGTTGTGAGCCTCCGTGAGGTTGATGGGAATTGAACTTAGGATCTCTGGAAGAGCAACCAGTGCTCTTAACCTTTAAGACATCTCTCCAGCCCAGATACCTTTTTGATGGACCTGCAGAACAACGAAATAGAAAGAAGCCAATTCCGGGGTCTCTTAGTAACCTCATGGAGAAGAGTCATCCATCCTCTTGCCAATACCTCTGAAAGCAATCATCTTACCTTGTGCTTACCTCAATGATAAGTTATGTTAAGCTCAAAAACACACTCACTGAAATGAGCCCAACTTTTGATTGGTTCTTATTCTAGGTATCAGAGACACAGAAGTGATAATCAGTCTCTCCCTCCACAAAGTTCGTATTCTAAATGAAGACAGACAACATCTAAGCATACAAGAAATTTAGGAACTCTGAAGGAAATAAACCTTGTGTAAACTTAGAGACAAATTTATATGAGTTTGTGCGATCTACAACACATTCTCAAGTTGCCAAGAGTCCAGACCTAAAAGGCTAGGAATTCAGTGGCCTTGGGAAAAAATGCCCAGGCTCCCTGAACTGCAAGCCAACAGGCCTAAATTAGGTCAGGATAAAAGGTAACAAGGGTGCTGCCATCTAAAGAGCAAAGATAAGGAGACAAGAAGGAAATCAGGGCTGAGGAGAAGCTCAATGGGCACAGTGCTTGTAAACAAACCAAGGACTGGGATTGGGGTACACAGATAGGTAGATCTGGAACACACTGGTCAGCTGAACAGTGTTACAGGTTTAACGAAGGTCTCTGTCTCAAAAAAATGAAGTTGAGAGTAACAGAAAGATAGCTAACATTGTTTTCTGATCTCCACACACACATACTCATGAAAACACTTGCATGCATGCGTACACACACACACACACACACACACACACACACACACACACACACACACTGAGGCATAGGATGGGAAGATAAGTTTTAAACAAGAGAGGATGTATAAGCAAACACAAAGGGCTTCCTCTGGCCATCTACCTCTGGCCCCCTTGGGAATGGAATTTGATGAGAGTGGTCTTGATACCTTCTCACAACTAAAGGACTAAAAAGGTTCCCACTCAGATCATTCAGGAAAACAGAAAGGCCTCTCCAGTGTTCCAGTGGGTTTCAAATAAAAGGCTTGATTTTTCCCAGTATAGCCTGCCTCACAGTCTAGAACAGCAAGCCTTCGCATCTATCCTTCTTTCCCAAGGAAGCCCTACTCGACTCAATTACAAATTATATCTGGATTATGGTCCCCTAGGGAAGTCTCATCTCCTCCTTGCCTCCCCGGTCATCCACAGGAGCTAGTTAGGAAAGAACACACCTCCCTGTGGAGCATGCATGGCTCACTCACAGTCATTCCCCCTGAACAGATGTCAGAGTGGGTCTCTCCTATAGTAGAGCACTGCTCCTGAACCAGGATATGGCAGGTATCCCAGCCTCACATGCCTTTCAAAGACAGCGTTACTCCTGTGTTACAGGCACACATGGACGTCACATATTTAAAATGGCCTATTCAGATGAGTCTGTGCTTTTGAAACTACCAACACAATCAAGATAATGAACACATCCATCACTCCCAAAGTTTCTTTTTTTAAAAAAAAAACATTTATTTATTTATTTATTTATTTATTATTTATATCATATTCTGTGTGTCTGCCTGCAGGCCAGAAGAGGGCATCAGATCTCATTTCAGATGGTTGTGAGCCACCATGTGGTTGCTGGGAATTGAACTCAGGACCTCTGGAAGAGCAGGCAATGCTCTTAACCGCTGAGCCATCTCTCCAGCCCAACTTCCAAAGTTTCTTCAAAGACCCCTTGGTAATTTCATCCTCCCATGATGCATCTCAGGCAACCAATGATGCATTTCCTGTCAGTACAAAGTAGTTTGCAATTTCTAGAATTTTCTATCATCGGAACCACACAGCACATACTAGTTTGGGCCTGACTCATCAGCAGAATAACTACTTGGCAATCCATCATTACTGACAAGTGGTACACCATACAGACAAACCATGGTTCACATATTTACTCCATGGACTATTTAGGTCTTTCTAGTTTGAAGCTAATACAAATAAAGCTAGCAGTTTTCCAGCATCAACTGAGAAGCTGACATTGAGAGTCAAGGCAGGTTAGTACAGAGACTCTGTCTCACCCCAAACCCTGAATAAATAATGAAGTTGCTCTGACCACTGGCACATGAGTCTTTGTATGGGTGTGAGTTGGGCATGGAATGTTAACCTGCCTCTGAAGGTGGGGTTGAGTCATCAGTCATCGCTTCCTCTGGCTCAAGGACTGAGATTTCTGTTTAGCAGTCTCTCCAGGGGCTGTGAAAATGGCTCATACACATATGCAGGGGCCTCTGCGACTACCATGGTCAGCAGAGCATCATTCCACAAGAAGTAAGAAGGAAGTTAGGTACAACAGGACTCATTAGCCAGTGCCGGTTCAAACTTCAAGAGTCTGATTCCAAGTAGTTTATTTTAGTAATATTCAAGCACAGCACAATGCCATGAAAAAAAAAATCCTGATGATAATTAACTCAATATCATGTGCACAATAAAGTTTAAGACATGATTACATAGAAACTCTTTGTAACATACATGTGATATGTTCCATAAAGATAAATTCTATTGATTGACCGAGAAAACCAAGCTCGTGATAAGGGTCTAAGAAAGAATCTGATGTAGTCTCAGCCACACAGATAGTGCAAACAACACCAGGCTGTTAACCACCTCCTCCAGGGAGGAAAACAGGTTATACATCTCTCCCTTTGAAGAGACAATCCTGTCTGTTTAATATTCCTGGTTCCTTTAGTGCTTATTTGTGAACACAAGGATCTATACGCCTCCTACACACATACACACATGCATGCATCTGTCTCATCTGTAGTACATGCATGACCTCTGCTATGAGATTACGTTAGGGGCACAGAGAAGCCACTACATCTACATGTATCTCTTCTGCCTTCCCTGCTTGGTTCCTGCCCTACTATGTTTAACTCCAGAAAAGGAAAGCAATTATAGCCTGGCACAGAGCAGGGACTTTGGTTGACAGCTAAAGGACAGGCACAGGATTTCAGGCTAGTGACACACCAACTACATCAGACAGGAACTCTATGCTAATGCAGTCTCTGTCTCTGCTAATGGCACTAAGGGAAACCTTTCTGTCACCTCTCTCTTTGAATCAAGGTCCTTTAACTCTCCTCATGGGTTAGCAGTGTGCATATCTGGCCCACAAGTCTAGCTGGTCATGACCTGAGTTTCACTGGCTCACTCTCGTTTCTACATGAAACAGACTTAATGGTCTTCTAATGGATTTTGACACAATGGGCAGCTTACATAATCTCACAAGTATATGACTTCCTGACATTCTTTGCTTTTGCTCATTAGATAAATAAATCTTCATATGTTGTCAAGACTCTCCAGCTGGGAAACTGATGGGCTCGCCTTCCATTTGCACTCACTCAGAAACACCACTCTGCATGTTGCAACAGCCCTTATCACAGAGGCACTGCAGCAACTTCCGTCCCCACATCTGATGTGTTTTCTGACTACTGGTTATGCCAAGCACCCACAGCAGTGACATAGTAAGCACTCACTAAGCAACTCTGGAGTAGGGCAAAACATGAAGCAGCATTGACAGCATCATCTACCCAGTAGGACTGCTCAGAAAATTAAAATAAGTTTCTGCAAGGGACCAGTGAATGCTGGGCTATGTTACTTACCCTGCAGGAGCTATTCCAAGGATCACACACAACCCACATCCTAAATGAACCTGGGAATGACCTGTGTGCCCCTAAAAGAAAGTGACTAAAACAGTGACCAACCACAGTAACACAGAGTAGTAGCTGCAAGTCAGAGAAACCATCTTGAGCAGACCTGGAAGCAGGCAAGCTGGTGGAAACAGAGGAACAACAGAACCTCCTGTAGAGTGTGACCATGGCAAGTTAGTTGTAAAATCAAATGAACAACACTCAAAGTGGAGGTAGTGTTGGTTCAAGAGTTCCAAGGTCAAGGCCAGGGGGGAATGAGAACAAGAGAGCCTCCCCATGGCAGCACTTTGCTGACTGGTAGAAAACAGTGTCACCACTTCAAATGACCAGCACAACCATGTCAACACATACCAACTACACTCATGCTTTGACACAGGCCTCTAGGAGGAGAGCACTGTTCAGAATGACCTTGAGACAATTGCAGAATCCTCCAGGCTTTCAAGATGCAAGACTACTCAGGACCCTGCATGTCCCCCACACATTCTACCACAGGCAAATGTCTCGCCCCTTCTTGATCTAGATGCCTACACAGCAACTGTTTACACCACAAGTTCCCTAACTCTGTACCAGACATGGCATAAAAGGCAAAGCCTTTACCTTGACCAGGCCGTGTGAGGCAGGGTACTCATGTCAATTCCCCGCTCAACAAACATAAAACAGGTGTGGTAGGAATCCGACTGCTCCTTGAACCTGTCATGATGTCAGGAACCACATTCATGTGTTATATGGAGGACCCTGTCTGCCCTCTCCATTACCACAGTGCATCCCAGGCTCTCACCCTCCAGGCACATGGGTAGATAGTCCCTCATCTTCATGATAACACTCAGTTGGCATCATCCCTCGTGGGGTATGCAGCTGTCACTTGAAGAGGAAAATTTAGACCTGGCATTTTCCTTATAAAAGGAAAGGTGTCTTTCCTTATGGAAGCCCTCCTGCTTACAGAGGTATCCCCTGAAGAGCCTGTTGGTAAGCTGCTCTAAGAGAAGCAGGCTGAGGCTGGGGAGAAAAGAAAGGCCTGACTGGGAACTCTCTGCTATGGCCAGAGCCAAGAATCCAGACTGGATCTTACCTAGTATCATGCTGTGTTCTAACACTGCTCTGATGCCCTCTGAGGGGACAAGGGACCCCAGAACTCCTCCTGGGTCTCCATGACTCGCTTACCTCAAAGTTTTGATGAGCATAGAGCCAATCACTGTCCTATTGAGGCTGACACCTGCAGTGAATCCAGGCGACAGCTCACCCATCACGTCTGCCCTTCCTTATTTTTATTAGAAGATAGTAACTCTGGGGAAGAATCTGTAAAGTGATGGGAAAACCATGTGGAACATTTGCCTTTGTCCCAGAGGCCATGCCTTCCAGTGGCCCAAGACCGCCAGCACCCTTATCCTTAGATGCTATCTTTAAGTTCTCCTGGAAGCAATGCAGAGGTGGAGGTGTGCAGCATGCTCCCAGAGACACTGCCACACTCAACCTCAGTCCTAAGAGAACAGGGATTTCAAAGGCTGTGTAATACTCATTCTTCAGTCCAAGATCCTGCTAATCCAGCAAACTGTAAATACACATTCAAAAGTCTGTTTCAAGTTTCAGGTTACAGTTGCCACTACTCTGCCTAAAAGGACACGTGACTCTACCAAATTTGAGTGGGAGCACTGTCCTTGCCTATTTGAAAACCAGGAACAATAATGAAGAAACTGTCATTGTCCTACCCTGGCAAAGGTTCTCAGAGAGCAAATGAGTCCCATGCCAAAAGCAAGTCAAATAAATGAGGCGCTTGCTTTGGGCGTAACAGTGAAGGGAGTGACCCAAAGCCCAGAAGGAAGGATAAGAGTATTTTGTAAAGTAGCTTGACAAAATAAAAATGAAGGTCAAATAATTATGATTAAAAAATGAAAAGTTTCAAATAGAGAAATGTGATGATAAATCTTGATTGGCAGTGTGTTGGAGAATGGCAAGGTACACCTCTTCATGTTTGCGGGAGGGCATTTCCAGAGTGACCCACCTGAATTCAGGGGGCACCACCCAACAGTCTGCAGAAAAAGGACTACATGCAGGGGTTGTCTGTCTGCCTCCTGGCCACCAGGCTGTGAGATGCTCTGTTCCAGCATGCCCTGCCCCCACCATGCTTGGAGGAGACCATGAATGAGGCAGACTAACTCTCTCCTAAACTGTTTCTCTCCTGTACTGGTCACAGCACCTGCACGTCTGATTACAGAGGGCTCTACTTTACTGAGTCCCTTCTGCTTTGGGCTGGGGCACAGTGCTCAGCTCCAACACCACTGTTCTTCCTCAAACTGCAAAATGCATTCAGAAATGCGAAGTGACTTCCGAATGTGGCAGAGTCACTCCTAAATAAACACAGCTGCCAGGACTGAGGCCTTTGGTGCTGTGCTGCTAGGTCTCTGATCACCTGAGAAGGGCTCAGAGGACCAGCTTGACCCACTCCGTTCCCATCATACAGGTCCAGCCCCATCTTGTCACCTGTCATCGTTGCTTAGACTTGTCAGGTGAATCTCTGGCATCCACACAAAGAAGCAAATGGGGGGCTGGGGAGATGGCTCAGCCATTAAGAGCACTTGCTCTTGCAGAGGGCCTAGGATCAATTCCCAGGATCAATATGACAGCTCACAGCCAGTCCCAGGAGACCTGTCTTCTGACCTCTGAGGGCATCAGGCACTTGTGAGGTGCACATGCATATGTACACAAAATACAATAAATGAACCAGAAGCAGCAGCTAATAAGCAACCGGCAAACTGAACATAGCAAGTAAACAAATTATTTGGGTTGCAAGACTATTATTATCTGAATTAAAATCAGTTTGCTAACAATTCAAAACTAAAGTTTAAAATAAAGACCATGGCTTCTTAACAAAGGAAAGTTTTTAGGGTAGCACACACATGCCTCACACAACAGAAACCAGCCCCTGGCCCTGCCATGGGGGCCATCAAGATGCTGGAGTTAGTGAACACAAGCAGCCACAGTGACCGACCCCAGTAGATTTCTATCCAGTAGGGACACATGATGGCAAGGCAAATGAAATCACCCTGTTTTAGAACACAGCCAAGGTAAGTGAGACAGGGAGGAATGGGGCAGCGCCGAAGGTACACTGCTATGGAACACGGAGATTAGGAAAGGTGTCGAAAGGGGCAGGTAACAAAGACGAGGCTCTTAGGTTCAAGGCAGGGAGTGCTGGGCGGCCAATGAGCTCTTGTCTCTGTCCATGCCCTGCTTCAGTGCTGGGTACACAGACACGTACTGTCAGCCCAGCTTTGACACAGACGTTGGAGAACAAACCCAGATCCTCATGCTTGTGAAGACGGTACTCACCCACTGAAACATCCCTCAGAACCCACTCGGTCTTCTGCAGCATCCACTTACTAGTTTTTTCATTCCTTTGCTTCCTCATCTATAAAACTGGCAAAACGATACTTACTCTGAAAGGGCTGGCATGAGGACTAAAGGAGAGAGCGGTACATGAAAGCACTCAGCACAGAAATATTCTAGAAATACTGAGACCAGCACTAATACCTCCACCGCACCCTTCTGTATCAGCCATGCCATTATCATCTCTATCACCCCATCACTATGATCTTTATCACTTTCTTCTCTTTCATCTCCTCCTCCGTCTCCTACCACCATCCCCTCCATCCCCTCCTCCTCCATCTCCTACCACCATCCCCTCCATCACCTCCTCCTCTATCACCATCTCTTTCATCACCTCCTCCTCTATCTCCTATCACCACCGCCTTCATCCCCTCCTCCTCTATCACCTCCCCTGCATTACTCTCTCACTATGGCTCCCAGACAATTCCCCTTCCTCCTACTTCATGTCCCGTCACCACCCACCACCCTCCATCACTTTCACACCTAACTAGATCACTGTATCACCTTCATTATCTCCCCTCCTACACCCCCATCACTGCTATCTCCTTCTCTATCACCTCCTCCTCCATTATCTCCTTATTCCATCCCTTCTTCCTCCATCAATTCTACCACCATTGCCTCCTACACATCACCATAAGGATAAATTATACCCTTAGCTAAGGCTGCTTTGGATCATGGCTCTTTCCTTACCCCAAGCCACCCACACTCTTCCTTCCCAATAGAGACACTGTTTCCTGGCATAATGTCTTCTCGCTTCCTTTAGGCTACTGAAGCATTTGCCACCTTTAAAAACATATTCATATATGTCTCTACTTCACAGTACACTAAAAGGCAGCACCTTTTCTTCCCATCACTCTGCACAGGTGGGCACTGAGGGGTTAGTGTTCAGAGAACAGAACTCTTTACACTGCAATCTATTTGCTTTCCATTTTTGACACTCACCAGCTATGACATCACATATGAAGCACTTCTGTGGAGCTCAGAAGACCTATATACACACTGCATGCGTAAGCTGCAAATCTAGTTTCTACAGATTTCAAATAATCAGAAAGCTGATAGAACCAGATTTTTTTATAGTGTCACACTAAGATAAGTGATGTTCATAATTATGGCCCTGAGGCATGGCAAGTTCCTTAACTGCCTTCTAAATTATCGAAGATCAAATTATGTTCAGTTGCATTTTAGCACTAAGTGTATTTTAATTATATTCTCATTCTTGGAACATTAGTAACTCACATGGCTGAAATAGATGATCTAGGCAGCTTTGTGAATAAAACATTCTGGATAGGCTGAGATCTTTCAGATATTCTCACAAACCACACTCTACAGACACTGTAGGTGAATGAATACAGTTGTGTATCAACAACTAAACCACAGGAATATTGCTATACTACAACATAGAACACGAGAGCCAGGAAACAGATGAAGGTCATATATCAACAACTAAACCTCAGGAATATTGCTATGTTACAGCATAGAATACAAGAGACAGGAAACGGATGAAGGTCATGTATCAACAACTAAACCTCAAGAATATTGCTATGTTACAGCATAGAACAAGAGAGACAGGAAACGGATGAAGGTCATGTATCAACAACTAAACCACAGGCATATTGCTATGTTACAGCATAGAACAAGAGAGACAGGAAACAGATGAAGGTCATGTATCAACAACTAAACCACAGGCATATTGCTATGTTACAGCATAGAACAAGAGAGACAGGAAACAATGAAGGTGACAAAGTTTGCGCACCTGCTGAACAAGGGCCAATAATTCTGGTGAGCTTCCTAGAAGCCAGGCAGAGACGGTAATGTGAGGAGTGCTCTAGTGCACAGACACTCAAAAGACACAACTCATGAGAACCAACCACATCAGTAAGAAACTATTCTTGTGAATAAATTAATCAACAACAGCCTTACAAACAGTCCCAGGGCAAACAGTGATGGCTTGGGTGGCAGAGACAGAAAGATGGCGAGTCCGAGGCCAGCCTGGGCTAAACAGCAAGACTCTGCTTTAAAAAGGTTTTGTTTGTGGCTCCATGATGGAGCTCTTGTCTACTTGCCCGATATGTGCAACATCCTGGTTTGATCCCAAGCATGAGGGTGGGGGATGGGGAAAGGAATGAGAAGGGACAGGGAAAAGACAGAAAACCATTTTTAGAAGAGTATATATATGTACATCAGTGTGTGAACATGTACACACTACGTATAAATGTGGTTGTGTATACATGTACACACCTGTGTGTATGTTGGTATGTGCACATTATGTATAAGTGTGCATACATGTACACACCTTGTGTATGTTAGTGTGAATAGATGTACATAATATGTGTATATGTAGGTGTGTATACATGTACACTGTATAGTTGCTATGCACTACTTTATACACATGAAAGCATGTATATATTCACACATTCTATATATGTGTGTGTGCACATGTAGGTGTGTATATATTTTCTTATACTTGTATCTCTAGCCCCTAACACTTATACAAGCCAGAGTTTCAGATTTCTGACGACACAGAAAGAGGGTGGACAGACTGGGGGAGGGAGACAATGGGGACAGCAGGTGGTTAAGGACGACAAACATCAAGCTACACGTCTCAGCCATGACTTGGCTCCCAGGAAGCTGCTGCTGTGTAGGAATAGGAGCCTGGTGTTCATTTGCAAAGCACTACTGATGCATCGAAGAGAAGTCAGGCCAGCAGGGACTCCATGCACCTGTCTCAGCTATGGGCAAAGGCAGAGAGAAATGAATGCAAACCCTCTCTAGTCTTAGACAATTCAAAAACCAGTCCCAGTCCCAAGGAGTGGTCCCAATCACACAGGCCATGCAGATCTGGACAGTCTCTCCTGGAGCCTGTCCTCTGTGTTTCAGGTGCCAGCTGATAATCAACACTAGCCACACAGGTCTGGCGATCACCGGTTGTTCAGAAGCTGTCCTCTGACCTTCACACACGTGCTATGGCACACATGCACCCATACTCACACATTATACATACACACAACAAAAATAATTTTAAAGGTATTATCTAACAGAATATTTCCAAGCAGAAAGAGTACAGATACTATGGTCTGAATGTCCACAGGTCCCCAAAAGTCATACTGAAGTTCTAGCCCCTGAGCTGGCAGAGGGAGGAAGGGGTTGACTATAAGACGAGTGGGCTCCAGGAAGTGATTAGATCACAAAGATAGAGCCCTTATAAGTGAAATTTTACTTAACAAATGGCTCTCAAAAGAACCCTCTTGCCCCTACCCTCTGAGACCATGCAAGAAGGGCCCCCTGTCATCCAGAAATGGGCTGTCACAAGATACTGAATCTGTTCAAGAATGATCTTCCTGACCCCTGAAGCTCTGATAAATCAATTTCTATGCCAAAGACTTTGATTTTGACAAAACTGTTCAAACAAAGCCAGCAGATGACAGTATAACAACAAGCAGGGTGCCATTGTCCTAGTTTCATTTCTGTTGCCATTACAGACACCCTGATGGAAAGCTGCAGACGGAGGAAAGGGAGTTTCTGGCTTAAAATTCCACTGAGAAGTCAGGATGGGAGTGCAAGCAGCCAGTCCCACCAAATCCACAGTCAGAGCAGGGAGAAATGTGTGGCTCCCACACTGCTTGCTCTCTCAGCAACCAGCTGGCTTTCTCTACTCAGACAGCCCAGGGTCCAGCCATGGGACAGTGCCGCTCACATCTAGGACAATCCAGACGACCCCCCACAGACATTTCCAAAAACTAACCTAAAGAGATAATCCCTCATTATGACTCTCTTCCTACCACTTACCCCCAACTGTGGAAAGTTGACAGTTAGAAGTAACCAGCACAGCTAGATGCTGTAAACAAACAAACATGGACATGTGCCTGCTAGCTCAGAAGTCGGCTTCACAGGTGAAATTAATTCCTGCCCCCAAGGCTACATGTCCACTGCCTGGCCTTTGCAGGAAGCACGTGTCTAGCCTCACTGTCCTGTACGTACTGAACGAGAAAGGTGCAAGCTGTCTGGTGATTTGTCAGTCAAGGAACAGGGCCGAAGGGCAAACCCCAAAGGACCTGAGGGTCTGAGAAACAAGAAAGGCACAGGCTGCCCAGTGAGTCAACATGCAAAGGGTGGGGCCAAGGGCTCTGAGCCCCAGAAAGCCATGGTTGCCACGTCCAAGCAGCACTTGAAGGTTACACAGAGACTGCAGTGAAGTGAAACAACCAGATACTCCAGGATGTTGCCAGCACCCAGCTTTCCTAGGTGCCCCAAAGATGAATGACGCCCCCCAGGTCAGCAGGAAGCAGTCTTGAGAATGCAGTGTCCTCACCCCTACCATTACCTGCTACCCCATATAACTCCTCACTTTTTATTAAAAAACAAAAGGACGCAATGTTAGTATTCAGGCATCTGCACTGGCTTGCCCTTGGAGTCCTGACAGGATATGTCCTCAGCTGCAGCCACTAAAAGCAACCACTGTGTATATTCACTACTTTCCCCTTGAAAGGGGCCTTGCCCACCTCCCCCCTCCCTCTCCCTATCCCTCTCCTTCCCTGTCCCATTCCCTCAACCCACCCCTCCCCCACCTCTCTATTCTCTTCTCTTCTGCTGTTCCCATCCTCACTCCTTCCCCCTTTTATGTTCCTCTTCCTCTATTAAAAACAAAAACAAAAACAAAACCCTCATGTGAGCTCTGTCACACAGTGTCTTTCTCTCTTGTGCTATTTTTTAGATTACAACACTTAGAACCATCATGTTCTAAGCAAACTGTCTTTTTTGTCTCTGATACGACCTCTACTAAAATCCTCTGTGCAGGGTAGAGAGGACAAAGCAGCACTGTGCCAGACAAGGAAGAGATGACAGCACTGGCTGTCAAACAAACACATGGTGTATGTAAGTGTTGACTCTGAGAAGGATGGAATCTGCCAACGGGTTGATACGTTTGACTCTACCCCCAGAAAGACATAAGCACATTGGCATTGCGCTGCTCGCAGTGACTGGGCATTCTCCGAGCTGAGGACTCCATGGCTGAGGCTTCACTGCCTTGCAGCCTTCCAGCTGTCATAGATGACAGGCAATAAGGACACAAAGCAGGTGACTGGAGAAAAGAAAAGTGCAGCGATGTGGTGGATCATCAAATGGAAGTCAATGTCTAATCAGGCTGGATATCGGGGAAAGACTTCCTAAAGGGTCACATTTAAGCTGAGGCCTGGGGGGGAATATGTGTGAGATGTGTGTGTGTGTGTGTGTGTGTGTGTGTGAGAGAGAGAGAGAGAGAGAGAGAGAGAGAGAGAGAGAGAGAGAGAGAGAGAGAGGCTGAGGAGGGAGACTGCCAAGGGTCTGCTGACAGATGAAAGAACAGGGATTAGACTGACCCCCCCTCATAGGCAGACAGACAGAGGGACCATGGCTAGATAAAGAAGGTGGTAATAGTCACACAGACAGACGCACACACCAATTTAAATAGAAAATGAACCACCTGGTGAGGGGTAAGCAGAAGCCGGCAGAGGGTAAGAAGTCATCAGAACTCTATTCAATCTCCTTCACTAAATAACCAGGTACTCTACATAAGCAGGGCAAAGCTGCAGGTGTGCCATGAGGGTGAAGCATGTTAAAGCCTCATTAAGGGGAAGAGAAACTTGTGAAAAGCATCTGTCATTGACCTGGGCACTCTGCACATATGTGACAGTTGTGTAGCTTGATCCTCTTATGAGACTTCTAACAGTGGGACAGGGGTGTCTCTGACTCTTTTACAGGCTATTGGAACCCTACTCCTCACACTGGGTGGCCTTGCCCAGCTTTAATACATGGGAGATGCTTAGTCTTCCTGCAACTTGCTATGCCATGTTTTGTTGATGCTCATGGGAGACCTGCTCTTCCTAAACATAAACAAAGAAGTGGATTGGGGATAGGAACAGAGAGGGGATGAGACAGAGGGACTGGGAGGAGGGAGGGGGAACTGCAGCTGGGATGTAAACTAAATAAATAAAATTCCTTTTTAAAAAAGAAAATTAAGGTATGTATGTCTGCCTTAAATGATAAATAAAAAACATCAATGGAAAAAATAGAAATAAAGTTAACAGTATCCAAAAAAGAGAAAAAGAGAGAAGAAAGAGAAAGGAAGGAAAGAAAAGGAAGGGAAGGGAGGGAAGAAAAGGGAAGGGAATGGAGGGAAGGGGAGGGAGGGAAAGAAGGAAAGAATGAACGACAAGAGAGAGGGGGGGGGAGAAGCACTAGTTATTGCAGAGGAGCGGATGACAGCCAGGCTAGCCAAGGCCGAGCTTCTGCACTGGAAGCAGAGCCTGCATATCCCAATAGGAACCCCAGGAGATAGTGTGTTCAGCCGCTTCTCCCTCAATGGAAGCTCCAGAAAAGGCAGGAAGACGGTGGGGAAATCAACCACAGACAATGCTGTGAGAGACGATTAGTTTCTAAAAAAAGAAAGACCATCTCACATGATTTGAAAGATGAAGTTCTTGGGTTAGCAGGAAGAAAAGAATGTTCAGAAATTCTGGAAGATTCCACAACCAAGACTAGGGACAAATCTGAAACGTTCAGGCTCCCAGCCAAGCTCTGACAGTGGACACAGAGGACAGCATGGCCAAACAAGCCAGTGTCCCACTGTTCAGTCATGGAGGAAGTGGTGGAAGAGAAAGGTATCAGCGAATCAAAGCGCCTTCTCCTATGGGATTCCATGCCAGGGTTCAGAGAGGTCCAGCGCATGCTCCTGATGGGGCAGGCTGTCCTCATCCATGTGACTACAAGTCACAAGAAAAGCCAGGAGCCAGCCTGGGGTAAGTCTGGACTGTGATTGAAAGAGCCTAGAACTATGCCTCATCCTGGAGCAAGGACCAGGCAGTCACAGGGAACAAAAGGAAGTGCTTCCTGCTGGCACAACCTGGAGCCCCCCAAATTCCCACAGAGGGCAGAGGGTAGGGAGCACTAATGACAGTGGAGCTCCCTAGCCTCGGAGTGAAACAGGGAGGGGGTCCTGAGAAACCAGAGGTGGCCATCTTCCTGAGTGATTGGCAAGGCCACCTAGTCTACCAGAGAAGGGGGCACAAGGCAAAGGCACAACTGGGTTCTTTTATATATGACAGGACTCAGGACTATTACCTCAAGAGTGACACCAGAACTATCCCATAAAGTAATGAGACAAAAGGGGACACCCCCTCACTGCATATGCCCCTCCCAAAGGAGGAGAGAACGGTGCAGACATGTGACTGCTTCCTTCATCTGCAGATGAGGCATTGGAAATAGCAATCCCTATGGTTGAGGACAGGCCCAGCTGCTGGAGCACTTGCTACATAGAGTTCTGGGTTAAATCCCCATGGCAGCAGCAAGAGGACCTTAGGTACACAGAGAGGCTGAGGACAGCCTGGGCTACAAGAGACCTCCTCATCAAAGATGGAAGGGGGAGGGAGAGAAAGGGCTATCCCCAAGTTATAGTTAAGAATGCTTAAGACTCAGAGAGCTGAAGTGGCAGGGCCTGCACACACACCCGGAGCCCTGATGTCAGCTCTCCCACGACCAGTGTAGGAACAAACCACAATCACTCGCGACAGGAACACAGGATGTTTCCAGAGGAGAAAGGCTATGAGCTTCAAGTCTGGAATCTGACTTGAAAGTGCTTATCATTGAGCACTTAGGTGGCTTTAAATACTCTCAAGCTTACAACGTCTCAGTTCCCTCTATTAAAAAAAAAACTGTGCAGAGAGCATATACATCAAAGTAGAGACATGAAGAACTCCAAAACACACCTGTAAACAAACATGGGGTAAATGCAGTCAGTCAGTCCAACAAAGACCTCGGGCGCACCCAGAAAGATGTGCGCAGCTCCTCAAGGAGCAGGAGCTGGCTGCTTTTGCTTTTCTTTTAAACTCACTCTAGCATGCCTCCAATGTGGATCAAACAAAAATGTTCAACTTGGTCTTTCAAAACAGCTACTGGGACAAAGTCATTAGCTGAGCTATATAATTCACTTGATGAATTTGCTTTGTAATAATCTGAGTCACTCCCAGCCCAACTCTGAACCCCGGTGCGCAATGTGAAGTCTTCTGGTGGAAGACAGCACAGACATTTCAGGGCCCTGGACCGCCAAGAGCACCATATCTCATGGTGACAGCTTCACAAAGACAAATGGATGAATGAACTAGGATGTGATGGGACCTCAGAACTAGGTCACAGTTTCCTCCCCTGCCCACTGTACTAGGTGGGTCTGAAAATCAAATGGCAGGCCCAGAGTGACAGTTGACGTATCAGGTACTTAGTAGGGAGTCTCAATGGGTTATTCTGGTGCACGGGACTTTAATATCAGCACTTGTGAAGCAGGGTCAAGTGGGCCTCTATGAGTTCAAGGCCAGCCTGGTTTAAACAGTGAGTTCCAAAACAGCCAGAGCTACATAGTGAAATCTGTCTCAAAAAAATTTAAAAGGTGGAGTGGGATAGGGATCTCAATCACTTTAGCTTAAATCATTCATCCATCCATTCATTTATTTTGAGGTGAGTGGGTCTCTGGTGAACACTCCTGATGTCAAACACACACCTGGGATGGTCAACCAAACCTCTGATCTTTGTAAAAACCAAAGCCACTGTGCTTTATGTCAGTCTCATGGTAAAAGAGAAGAACAGATGACAGAGGTCTTAGAGCCTTCAGATAAAACAGAAGCATTCACTATCAGAGCTCAGCCCAAGTCTGGGACTCACAGATCAAGGGCCATTTCTGAAGTGACAGGCACCTGAGGCAACACTTTTCCAAGTCAAATCTTGTCAACTACTCAAGCCAAAATCTCTGCCCGCCCCTCAGCGCGTGCATTTGGCACCACCAGCTTGCCTGACAAATGAAATCTCCTTGGGGTCAGAAGGGAACAGCTGGCTGGCCTAGAAGGGAATTTCTACCTAGCGGCAGAGAACAGCCAAGAAGTGGGAGGGGGCAAGGAACACATTTGCCTGTGTTGCGCAGTAGTGAAGCAGAAAGAAAAACATTGGAGAGGGGGTTCGCAGTAGTGAAGCAGAAAGAAAAACATTGGAGAGGGGGTTCCCAAGCTACCATTTTCAGGAAAAAGAAACATCAACCAGGGCTGAGAAGATGGCTCAGTCAGCAAAGTGCTTGCCTTAGAAGCAAGAGGACCCAAGTGTGAGCCTTTATACAACTTCCCAGTCAGGTGGAAATGGGGGAAGGGGTGTCCCAGGGATCACTGGCCAGCCAATCTAACAGTATTGGTGACCTCCAGGCCAATGAGAAACCCTGTCTCATAGAGGCAGATGGCACACAAAGCTGTCCTCTGGCTTCACATGCACATGAACACACATGCATTTAAAAAAAAAAAACATTAGCTGTCATACCTAAAACATAAGAGACTCCTGAAAAATGAACAGGGGAGGGGCAGTGGAGGACTGGATGTGTTCCAGGAACAATGACACACCTAAGAAAATGCTGTGATAAACAACTCTTTTGAATGCTGACATTTAAAAAAAAAACTAAAAAACAACAAACCTTGCAACTAATAAACTGAAGGTGTTGTACCTGTCTCACTCCTGAGTCTATCAGCCCGTCAAACTTGTAATGTTCTTCCTGCAACCTGGACTGCCCTGCTCCACCCAGCTGTCAGGACACACAAACCATCCCCTCCATGGCAAAGTCTCAGACACTGCCCATTGCTCTGCATTCGCTGATCATATGATGCTACAATTTGGATGAAGCACACTCTACTGGTAGAACAGGGGCCCAAAAGTCCAGGGAGGTTTATGCATCTGCCATAGACTCTTTTGTTCATTCATTCATTCACTGAGAGCTATGTGAGCCTGAGCTGACTGTCTCCGAAGCATCCACTCCCCCTAGCGGTACACCCCAATCCCTATTCTGTGTCCTAGCACAGAGGAAGAGCAGGAGGGTGGTCTCAGCTGACTGCCAGTGTAAATGCAAAGCTTTGGCCAGGAATTAAAAGGCCAAGTCTTGTCTTTTCTGAATTTGGTCAGGAATTAAAAGGCAAAGTCTTGTCTTTTCTGAATGTGACCCTGGCAGAAAACATTTGCTCAGGGGGATCACAAGCATCTGGGGAGGCAGGGAAAAGCTACCCAAAGTTAATTCAACCCAGACATAATAGAGGCAAGGATGAAGAGAAACAGCAGCCTAATGACACAGCTCCCATCCCAAGAGTCAGCTAGCTAGACCCAAAATCATACTTTGTCCTCCGCTGTAGACAGTCAGGATAGGCTATGTTCTTCAGCAGTACCCAATATCTCCCTGGCCGAACACACAGAATTCCACTCCTGCTTTTACAACAGTCACAGGGGGTCAGTGGCAAATCAGCAAAGCTCCCTTCAAAGCGGCAACTTGGGAACCCAGACTAGTATCATCTTGTCACTGGGCTACACAGAATTCACAGCTCCCAGAGGTACCCTTCGAGGAAAACAAGAACCAGGACACTCCCCAACTTTTTCAACCTCCAGATGGATGGCACTCATCAGTTCTACTTAGATCCCAGTGACCCGAACAAGTCACATGGTCCCAACTTAGGCACAAAGGACACTAGGAAATGCACCTCTCCATCTGTCCAGAAAGAAAAATGAGATAGGACTTAATAAATGAATGTAATGTGTCTGCCACAGCCAATTTGAGCCAGTTTTCCTGTAGTCTTCACCAAAAACATTGTTTAAATGATAGTTACCAGTCCAATGGCAGGGGTCCTGCTGGATGTTTGGCTATCACAACATAATATGACAGCAAATGGGAGAACTCCACAGCCATTCACTGGTTTGTACAGCAGAGAGGACTTGGGGAGAGAAAGAACAAAATGAGAACAGTCAAGGCAAGTAAAGAGAAAACTGCCCCATACAAGACACAAAGGACACCTGTAGGATTGAACCCCATTTTCAGAAGAGTAGAAGAATGGCCAGAGATTTCCAAGATGACTTTAATTAAAAAAAAAAAATGTTCACTAACCCAGGCTAGCATCAAGCTAATAATGCCCCTACCCCAGTGTCCCAGGTGCTGGGATTATTGGCAGTCACCACCACAGGCCATCTTCAGATGAGATCTTAAAGGTGAAAAAGAAGTGAACAAGGAAAGAGGAGGAGGGGGAGAAACATGGGAAAAAAAGAATAGGGGTCAAGTTAGAAAAGTCCCCCAACCCCTGTGAAAAGGTGTGCATCTGAGAAAATGACACAAGCTTGAAGGGAGGTGACAGCTGTGCTGAAGAAGGCGGCAAGTGTCCGCCCCCCCAGGGTTTACTAACACCAGATCAGAGCCCTCGTCAGCACAGACTTTCATGACCCCACAGCCTCCCCCACCCCGCCCTCTCTGACATTTACACAACTCCACACTCAAGCTGCAGGCGCTTCAGGTCAGAGAAGGTCGACGTTCCAGTATTCACAACAGCCCTGATCCTTCAGCAGGCAGAGCCAACACCAACGGACAGAACTGTATCTTCTGAACCTCTGAAAGCAAGGCCAGACAACCCCTGCTACAGGTCCAGAAGAGCTTCAGGAAGCCACTTTCTGCCTACAAGTGAGAAAGCAAACAAGTGCCCAAAATAGTGGAGAGCTGAGGAGCTGAAACCAGCCACTATAATTACAAGTATTTTTATCTGTTTCCCAAAAAGGAGTATTGGCTCATCTTCCAAGTGTGTCTCTATGGAAGTTCATCTGTTCATTCTCAAATGCTCCAGACTCCTAGGCCAGAGACAGCCCCAGATATAAGCCTCCACACAGGCAAAGTCATGGGTAAAGGAGATGGGATGTACTATGAGAACAGCAGGTACCGCACCATCCTCTGCTAGGCAACACCACTCTGTGAAGCTGGAATCCAGCCCAGCTGGTACAGAAGACAGTTCAGCAAAGCCCATGCTCTAGAGCAGGGACAGGAGTGTGAGCCCTGGGAACATGGGCATGTGGTTCATCCCTTCCTGACCTTTGTCTGTCTGTAGGGAGGCAGTGCATTAGAGAATCCAAACACTGCATCAACACAAGGCCTAGAAACAGTATGGGCCTTCAATAGCTTCACTAGAGCAAAGCCTTTGTTCAACAACTGTCACCTGAATGTAACACACACACACACACATACACACACACAAACACTTCTGGAACTAATGCTCCAGAATCAACCACCCAGGCTCAACTAAAGACTTAGAGGGAAAGAGGAGTAGAGGCAGGGAAGGACAGATGAAGAAACATTCAGACTAAACCAAATGGAAGAGATCTACCCACTAACTGCATGTGTGAGCCTTATTTGGATTCTTATTCAAATGTTACTTTGAAATGGAAATATGAACACTCACTATGTTAACTATGAAATTACAATTTTTTCTCTTCTTTCCTTTGAAACAAAAACATTTTAATGCAAATAAACCTACATGTTTATAAAATTTAAAAAAAATGCTTAAGAGACTGATATGGGACTAGGAAGATGGCTAAGTCAGTAACATACTTGCCATGCCAGCATGAAGACTGGGTGCTATCCCTAGCAGCTAGGTAAGAAGCCAGGCATGGTGGCATACCATTGTAATCCCAGTGCTGGGGAGGTGGAGCTTGCTGGGCAGCCAGTCTTGTTCATTCCATGAGTTCCAGGCTCAGTGAGAGAATCTCTCTCAAAATAAAACAGAGAGATGTAGAGAACAACAAGTGATGTTGGCCTCTAGCCTATATATGTATACATACGCATGTGTGTACACACAGACACACAGAGTACCATATGGAACACAGCTGCTTTCTCCAACTTCAGGGAACTTCCCTGAGGAACTAGTCATTCCCAAACAAGGCCACTTAGGCTGTGGTCACACGGCCTTGTGTCCCAACCACTAAGTCTCCAAGGAACGGGTAAGTGGGCTGCTGACTGACAAGCCAGTCTATTCTGTGTAGGTGTGGCTACTTACACGCACTAACTGTTTACAGGTTTTCTAAATCTCAGGGTCTTTTTTATTTACTATATGAATATTGTTTGTCCCTGAATTTTTGCTCTCAGATGAAATAAATGATGTGCTAATGACACTTCTTTCCATCACGATGGCAAGATTACCGTTAATGGTAAAGTCAGTTTAGGTCTCCAGCTGGAGTCAGGAACACACACATCCAAGACCACCACCCACTGCAGAAAAACGGGCATGTGGCCATGTCAGAGCAGAAGCAGGTGGCAATTGAAGTTCAAGGTGTCAGCCTACCAGGAGGAAACTCTCTGTTGGCTCAATCTTGGGCAGGCAAGGCCCTGAGACCACAGACCCTGGAATGTCTTTTGCTTGGGCTGTGTCTTAGCATGTTTGCCGCTGCTGTCTTTCTCTGGTATCTGCATCGTGGGAGATCCCCACGGCCTGTAATGAAGTGTGTTTATTTCATGGGAACATCCTGTTCTACTGGGTATTTTATCTGTGGATTATTATGAAGATAATTCCTTCCTAAGCTGTACTGTCTGATTGATAATAATAATGTTAGTTTAAATATATTTTCGATGATAAAAATATAAACAAGGAAGTGCCACACAGCTAGAACCCATGAGTTTCTACTGAGAAGCCGTATAGACTGTGGCTTAGGTTAATGATTAAGGAAAACAGCTGAGTCCCAGTAGCCCAGCTAGCTTAAATTCTTTTAATCTTAATGTTGGGAGATGAGTTCACAGGTTTCAGAGTGAAACAAGGCTTTGAAAATAACAAAGTTAGGCTAAGTTAGGTGTTTTTATTAAATAGCTTTGAGGTGAAAAACCCAGGAGACAATCTGAAGTTTTGGAAAGGCACATAGTTGAGTGAGAAGCTCGTTAAGGTCAGGGAACAAGAACAAAGCAACCCAATTATCATTAGTTGATGCGTCTTTCTTGCTAGGATTGGTCAATGACCAAATGTGATGCTTAATTCCTTGTACCCATTTCTGCCCTCAATCTTCTGATAAAAGAAACTATTGATGAGTGGGTATGTACCCTAAAGATTTAAAGTTGAGCTGATTGATTCTTTTTCATAAATAAAAGTTTAGGTTTGTGATTCCTTTAAGGTTCCTTATAAGATTATCTTTCAAGATAATCTTCTTTGTAACTGCAAAACTCAGCCTGCCAGTAAAAGACCTGGCTGAGAAGAATAGCTTGTTTGCCCACACAGTTAATCTATAACAAGCTGCTTGGTTATAAATATATGTGAGTTCTTGAGATAATTTGTTTTTCACCTGGAATATGTAAAATGTTTAGTCATGTGAGGGAGATGAAAAACATGCTGTTTTACTGTTTGTTTTGTATTCACTGTAATCATTCACCTGAAAAACAGAATGTAACTACACTGTAATTCCTATATTGCTTGAAAAAACTTTATTGGAGTATATAAGCTGTAGAAAAAAGGTATACAGTAGAAAGAACATGGAAAGGACATAGAAGAATAAATGAAGAAGGGAACCATCAAGAGAATGCAGGTGTCTTTTTCCGTGACCCCCTCAGATAGAAAAGTCTTAGTACACACTGACTCTGTGGATTTCGCTTTGAGCGCTGTGCTGCTTTGAGGCTGGCCCCCCAGGCAGGGATAAATATCACTTTAGTAAACTGAGAAAGTTCCCAAAACAGCTGGGACCTCAGGCACACAAAACCAACATTTGCTGGCATCGTTTCACAAGTTGGCACTGACAGGTTTTGATACTTCCCGAGTAGCCACTGGTCATTTTCATACAAGAGATTCAGTGCAAGGACTCAGGAGAAGGAACCCCAAGCTGATATCAACATTACCCTGATGCTCCAAATGAAAAGCATGATGGGAAGATTTTGTTGTCTATTTTCAAGTCATGTGATGCCTGGTATGTGAGACCCAGTTCCCACGTTACATAAAAGGGGGAAAGTTTGTACATGCAGCACTACAAGACATTCAAGAGGTGCCAAAAGCTGGGGTATGAGCTGCCAATCAAGCAGACCCTGTCAGCAAGCACAAGAAAGGAGCTGAGCATGGGTGCAGGGAGCAGAAAGGCCACAAAAGGATGTGGCATCCACTGATCTTATAATTGGGGCACTGGTGACAGATAAGAAGGGATGGATGGGTTGTTTTGTGGTGGTGGTGACTTTTTGTCCGTGCATGTGTGTACATGTGTACTTGAGTACATGTGTTCCTATGGCTGCATGTGTGAGTTCAGGTGTACATTCACATGTGTGTACATGTATGTAAGGCCAGAGGTCAGTCTTAGGGAATCATTCCTCCAGGAGCCAACTACCTTGCTTTTACAGACTGGGTCTCTCACTGGCCTGGTTAAATTAGGGTGGCTGGCCAAGGTTCTTCCTGTCCCACTCGCCAATACATATTACTATGCATAATTTTGTTGTTTTAATCTGGGTTCTGGGTTTTAACTCAGGCCCTCATACTGGTATAGCAAACACTTTAGCAACTGTGCTATCTCCTCAACCTTCTGTTGAATTTTTTTTAAGACAGAGTCTCAATATATAACCCAGGCTGGCCTCAAACTCATGATCCACCTGCCTCAGCCTCCCAGGTGCTGGGGTCACAAATGTGTAACACCACAGCTAGATGAGACAAAGACTCTAAATCAAGGAAACAAGAGAATTCATTATCAGCTATGAGGAAAGTGGGAGAGAGGAAAGTAGGTCAAATGAGAAGTTACAACCAGAGAACACTGGCAGCTCAGGAGTATTGAAGCATCTCCAGGGATTAAGATGAGCTGGGGAGAGGTTAAGAGCACTGGTTATTCTTCCAGAGGTTCTGAGTTCAGTTCCCAACAACCACATAGTGGCTCACAACCATCTATGATGAGATCTAGTGCCCTCTTCTGGTATGCAGGAATACATGCTGGCAGAACACTGTATACATAATACATATACATATACACATACATACATACATACATACATACAAGATGGGCTAGGGAGTCAATATTACTGCTGCTGGATGCTTAACTGGAGGCTACACTCCTGCACAACTCAGAATCCATGAAGCAAGAGAGGGCAGAGCGTTTGGAATTCCACCAACGCAGAGGCCACAATGTCAGGGACAGATACAAGGAACAGGTTCTGTTGGCCTCCTAGAGTAGCCTTCAATGGGGTAACTGGCTGTATTCCACTAAGAACCTGAGGTTTAGAGAGACCCAACGAGAAGTGGAAACTGGAGCTCCTCTGACAGGTGGTGTCAAGTGTCCTCTAAGCCACCAGACTCCAATGGCAAAAAGAAGAATGATCAAAGTCCAAGCGCTACCCACATCTTACATTTCCTGGAGGCCAATGCCAGACTGGACTAATCAATTCTCAGATTAGGGGACCACAGGAATTACACTTGAAAGAGGGGAAGAAGAGCTTAGATGTATCTTGGATGTATCCAACATCTTTGAACTTCAAAACCTCTGGTGAGAACAAATCTGACGTTTCAGATCTTCAAGAGAGAGGGGAAGGTTTACAAAGAAAATTCTGGGCATCATCACTGGGGTCCCAAAGAAGGAGGGAGGAGCTACGTAAAACAGTTGTGGCGAGCTGCCAGCCTCTGCTGAGTGAGCTGCCTTCAAAGACTTGCTCCAGACAGTTCATGACTCCACCTCTGCCCTGCAGCTTCCCCAGGATCACAAGGCTGGTCCCCACAGACAGGCAGCACCTTCGTTATCTGTAAAAGCTCTGCTGGCCTTGGAGTAATGAGTGGCCTGCTCTCTTTACAGGTAAGCCACTTTGCAGAGGAAAAAAAAAATGGGAGAATTCAATCTAGAGAAGTAAAGGCCATTGAGAGATTATCTAGGACTCAGTCCCATATTTACAAACACCAGCTCTATCAGAGGCTCAGGGGCACAGAGGTTCATGGGGGAGAAGACAGGATGGAGAGAAGAGCAAGCACCTGCTGCTCTGGGTCCTCCAACCCTATGGGCTCATGTTTCCTCCCAGAAGCCTTTTTCTTTCTTTTTACTCTTTGTTTGTCATGCTAGGAATTGAATCTGGGGCCTCAATCACACCAGACAAGTACTCTCCCCTGAAGACATCTAACACTTACCATCAGAATCCACAGTTAGGGCTTCTCTGTCACTCTAATCTGGGCCCCAGGACCGACACTCAATATCCTACCAATACTTTACAAGTTACCTGAGTCTACTCATTAGATGTTGTGGGGAGCTGCATTTATGGAACACTAAATGTTTTACAAATATATGTTTAGAAAGGCTCTGTCCACATTATCCCTTATGAACTCCCAGCCTGGTCCACTCCAGGTCACCACAGAAGCATATCATAGTATGGAATATATGTGAGACATATTGTTGCCCTCTTCTGGAGCAATGCTCTCCTACCTCCTCCATGCACTGTGAGACCAAAATAGGAAAAATACACCTTGCAGCTTAAGGGTTCTGTCTGCGGTTAAGACAGTTAATCAGTTCCTGGTTGTCCTACATTAAGCCCTTGCAAGCTAAAATATATCCCCTTACCCTTGCTCCTTCCCTTTCCTTATATCTTTCTAACAATGTATAACAATGACTCATTTGCCCCTGTAAACATATTATCTCTCCTATTGCCAGGTTCTCTGGCAGAAAGGGGGGCAGGCAGAGCCGGACTCTCCCTGGGGCTGAACAGGATGGTGAGTGTAGAACCGCCCAGCCCTTCCCCGGCTACCTGGGAGAAACACACCCACTGAGTCAGACGTCTGTCAGGGGGAGAAGCACACCCACTGAGTCAGAAGTCTGTCAGGGGGAGAAGCACACCCACTGAGTCAGAAGTCTGTCAAAGCAGGAACTCATTTAATGGTATCCAGCGGGGGCTTATATAGAGTTGTGAAGGGGGTGGAGAAGCTTAGGATGGGTTGATGCAAAGTAAGGAACAAGGGCCAATATTCTGCCACAGTAGTAGTGGCTTGGCAGAGCCGGGCCTAGGCTGGGTAGCCAGAGACAGGTCTCCAAACTCAAGTTAGGTTCAGGAAGTTAAGCTCAAGTTAGGCTTAGGAAGTTAAACTGGGCCTCATGCCCAGGCCTCATGAGGCCCAACATCCTATGAAAAGGACCTCAAGAGTCTAGCAAAGGCTGCTTTCTCAAACCTTGACTTAGGGTGAGACAGCTAGCTGGATAGTCCCATGGGTACCCCAAAATATAGCCTGCTCTAACTGAACAACTAAACTGTGCTTTAGTCTTTCCTGCTCACACTTAACACAGCATCTCAAACACTAGCACTGCATGGATGCTGCTGCTGTGGCCTCTCCTGCAGTATGTCTACCCCTCTACTCCCCATTCAACTCTCTAGAATACTATCAGTGACTGTCCCTTTTGTCACATGAACCCTTTCTTTTCCTTCAGTGAACTCAGCATCCCAGGGCACATGAAGAGGGTACGGATTTGTGATATGATGCTCCCTTCTCTCTTGCTGAAAAATATAGCAAATCAACCAACTTTGCAAAGTGGTGGTCTGTAGCCAGAGAGCACTGAGTCTTCCTCAAGCAACTCTTTGGAAGCCATAAGTCATGGGCATGAAGTCTGCCCACGGCATGGAACCATAGGACACACTGGAGAGTGTTCCCCTGGCAGGTATCCTACAACTGTCACAGCCCTCCTTTTCTTCTCTATCAGGTTCTGATGACGAAATACCCCACCCCTTCACTCTATAGCCCCACTCCACCCCTTCACTCCATAGCCCCACCCCACCCCTTCACTCTACAGCCCCCACCCCTTCACTCTATAGCCCCCACCCCACCCCTTCACTCTACAGCCCCCACCCCTTCACTCTACAGCCCCCACCCCACCCCTTCGCTCTATAGCCCCACCCCTTCACTCATAGCGCCACCCCACCCCTTCACTCCATAGCCCCACCCCACCCCTTCACTCTACAGCCCCCACCCCACCCCTTCACTCTACAGCCCCCACCCCTTCACTCCATAACTCCACCCCATCCCTTCACCCTACAGCCCCCACCCCACCCCTTCACTCCACAGCCCCACCCCACCCCTTCACTCCACAGCCCCACCCCACCCCTTCACTCTACAGTCCCCACCCCACCCCTTCACTCTATAGTTCCACCCCTTCACTCTACAGCCCCCACCCCACCCCTTCACTCCACAGCCCCACCCCACCCCTTCACTCTACAGCCCCCACCCCACCCCTTCACTCTATAGCTCCACCCCTTCATTCTATCACCCCCACCCCACCCCTTCACTCTATAGCCCCCACCCCTTCATTCTATAGCCCTCACCCCACCTTTACTCTATAGCCCTTTTTTCCCTGGCTTATGGATTCTTTATTCATTGACTAAATGGACACAGCCCTGTCCTGGTAGAATTTAAAAATACGTTTACTCAAAGCTTGCTTATCATTTATTTGCCAATACAAAGTTCTTGACTTAGCAAGACAAGCTTCTGTCTTCAGAAATTTGGTATCCACTGGAAGACACCTTTGATGGCTATTGTTTTTTTTTTTTCAACTTAACAACACCAGTAATTAACCAAAACCCAAGTGACTAGGTACATCTGATGTGGGATTTCCCTCTGTGTGCTGTGATTACCATTAATGAATAAAGAAACTGCCTTGGTCTGTTGATAGGGCAGAACTTAGGTAGGAGGGGAACACTAAATGACATGCTGGGAGAAAGGAGGCAGAGTTAGGAGAGATGCCATGTAGCCTGCTGGACACTGACACCAGAACTTTACCCGGTAAACCACAGACTCATGGCAATATACAGATTACTAGAAATTGGTTAAATTATGATATAAGAGTTAGCCAATAAGAAGTTAGAGCTAATGAGCCAAGCAGTGATTTAAATAATATAGTTTCTGTGTGATTATTCCGGGTCTGAGTTACTGAGCTGCCGGGAACCAACAAACAGCCCTCCTCCAACATACATCAAAGGGATTTTTCTTAATGAAATCATTTGAAATGGAAAGACCCACCTTTAATCCAGATCTTTTGAGGTGGAAAGACCCACCTTGAATCTGGGCCACACCTCTGCTGGCAGCCTACATAAAGGACATGGGAGAAGGAAGTTTGCTCTCTTTGCCTGCTTCCCCTCGCTCTCGCTCTCACTGGAAAGTCCATTCCTCACTGGCGTTAGAGCATGCCTCTTCAGCATTCCAGTGTCTGTTCAAGACCAGCCGAGACATCCAGCCTCATGGCCTGAGCAACTATTGGATAGCTGGACTTTCCAGTGGTAGACAGGCTTTGTTGGACTAACTGGACCACAGCCTGTAAGCCTCTCTAGTAAGTCTCAGACAGACAGAAAGACTGATGATAGACTCATTCTATCAGGTCTGTTCCTTAGAGAACTCCAACTAATCCAACACCCATGTGGGTTATCCCAACCCTGCAGGCGGGAACTGTTTCTCACTCCACCACAGCTCTGGGGACCCAGGATTCAGGCACTGCCACCGCCCCACCTTGTCTCATGACCCACTGAGAAGAGCTACTGAACAGAGCTCTCCTGGCCCTGGTTTCTGACCCTTCCTTACCCGTCCATCCTGTCAAACTGCAGCTGACCTTCCCCTAACCTCACAGAGTTAGAGCTCACATTATCTGTCCCATCACTGCTCTCCGCTTGCTTAGGAACCAAATTTAAAAAGCATAGAGAAAGTGGAGACCTGGAGCTAGAGGGTGGCTCAGTGGTGGAGTCACGCTGTGGCATGTGTACCTAGCCCCCTCCCCCACGCACACAAATAAACATAAAAAATTAACTCTTGATAAATGTAACACACATGCAGACACACACACAAAATGACTCTTGATAAATGTTACACACACAAGCACATGCACACATGTACAAAAAATTCAAAGACTCTTGATGTTATTATTACCTAGGTGACTTGTAAGATGAATATTCTAATATTAAACCATCAGTAGATACTTTGTAGTCAAGGATTGACCCTAGAGTCTAGCATAATACTATTACACACTCTATCACAGAGCTACACCCCAACCTTTATAACTGTGAAATAGTGTTTCACTAAGTTGCCCAGACTGACTTTAGATTTGTGACCCTCCTGCCCAGACCTCCTGAGTCACCAGGATTACAGGTATGTCCTTCTGTGAGCACTGTTCCATTAAGCTGTGACTGGACTCAACCAGTAATCTCTCTCTAGACTGCATCTGTGCATGTGTGCCTATGTGGCACATGGGCATGCTTCCCTCTGTATATTACCTCTGTCAGGCTTCCATCAGGGGGGCACACACTTGAACCAAGACACAGGTAAGAGCAACCTCTTCAAGACAATGGCTAGCAAAGGTTCTCTGTGGAGTCCTCAGTTCCTGGCCACCTCCTTAGAAGCCCCTCTTCTTTACTACACTTTCATCTTTCGTCAGCTGTGCTCGGTCCCTTCTGGCAGTCAGCTCATCCTCCACTAAATATGCACAGCATCTGACAATAGCCTACATTTACAAGAATGGGTTGTACATGGATTCATTCTTCTCTAAATCTTGCACATCTGAGGTTAGAGTCTTTTCATATGTGTGTATACACACATGTGTGCAGATTTTGTGTTCATGTGTGTGGAAGTCAGAGGACAACCTTGGACAATATCTCTAGAAATCACATGTAACTCATGAGACAGGTTCTCTCCTTGGCCTGGGGCTTATCTGGTCCTCTTGTCTCTGCCTCTATAGTTTCTTTCAACATGAGTTTCAGGCTGCAGCCCCAAGTCTTCGGGCTCCCACAGCAAATGCCCTTTGACTGAACCTTCTCTAGTGTTATACACTCACACTTTGACTGAACCTTCTCTAGTGTCATATACTCACACTTTGACTGAACCTTCTCTAGTGTTATATACTCACACTTTGACTGAACCTTCTCTAGTGTTATATACTCACACTTTGACTGAACCTTCTCTAGTGTTATACACTCACACTTTGACTCCTATTTTCTTGCCACAGGAGCCAAGTGTTTCTAGCTAAGTAATGCTTTTCAGAGAACCGACTTTCCCTTCCTCATCCAGTGCTCTGATTTTATCTTTCTGTGTTTCATCTTTCTGGATCTTGTGCTAGCTAGCTGCTGTGGCAGGAAGCCCTCACCTTGGTCAAGCCAGAGCAGCCAGCATTAGGGATAACCACAGAATCAGGAATTGGGATCGTGGGACCCAACTGGGCCAGCCTTACCTCAATGAGCTTCCTCTCATAGGAGCTTGCTAGTTCCTCAGCAACTTCCCCAGGCCTCTGTTCAGGGACTGTAACTTCTCCATCAACGTTCCAAAGACTAGGTACAACTTTAAGAAAAGAAACACACTCAGGTAAGTGTCTTAACATGAATCAAGAAGATTACTCTCCCTTCATTTTAATGCATGTATTTATTTAATATTTATGCACATGTGTATGCAAGACTACAATTTCTCCAGTGAGAAAGCTCTTGATAAGGGAAAAAAATCACAATTAGTAATTACTTCATCACTACAACACCCTTACAGTACAACACAGTACGAGAGAGTACACAGTCTTCTGAAGGTCTAAGGGTTACTGGGTTCTGCACGGGAGTTTGGAGAGTGGCCTCATCACCCTGGAAGCCTTGGGGGAAAGTACAAACATCTCAGCAGCACACAAGCTCATGCATGCATCTTTTATGTTGGCCAAACTTGTTCTGGGAGGTGATACCTGCTTACAGTTTGCTATAGAATAGTACTGGGTATGAGGTCCCAGGCTGTGGTGGTTTGAATGAGAACAGCCTCCATAGGCTCCTATGTTTGAATACTTGGTCCCCTGTTGCTGGGACTGTTTGGGAAGGATTAAAAGGCCTATTTCAGAAGGTGTGTCACCGGGGATTAATTTGAGTTCTCAGAAGGCTGAAGTCATTCCCAGTGTGCTCTCTGGCTCCTGACTGCAGATCCAGGTGTGAGTTCTCAGCTGCTCCTGTGTCAAGCCTCTGCTCTGCCATCATGGACTCTAGCACTCTGTCTAAGATGCTTTAGTCAGGGTGTTTTAGGACAGCAATAGAAAAGCAACTAATGCAGAAGTAGAACCAAGAACCATATATAAAGGCTCCTTAGAGCAGTGATTCTCAATTTTCCTAATGTGACCCCTGAACACATATCCTCATGGTGTGGTGATCCCTAACCATAGAATTATTTTTATTGTTACTTTATAACTGTAATTTTGCTACTGTTATGACTCATAATATAAATATCTGATATGCAGAATATCTGATATGTAACCTCTGTGAAAAGGGTCATGACCCACAGGTTGAGAACCATTGCCTTTGAAGGACATCCAACAGCCTTGGGAAAGCCTCTGAAACCAGTGCATCAAATCACTGCAAGACCATGCTATGGGAAACTGGCCCCCAGGTCATGATGCACAAGGCATGGTCACCCATTAGTGCCTATTTTGTATAACACCAAATAATTAAAAACTCAGAATGAGCCAGGAAGCTCCAAAGCCACTAAGAGAACAAAGCCAAGATAGTAGTCTGGAAAAGGAAAAGCCCAGTGACATGCTTTACAAACATGAGCCAGGCTCCGTTTCCAGCAGTGCTAAGAATACAAGTCCTGAATGCCTACTAACCATATGGGATTATATGAGGGCAAAAGAGAGGCCTGAGGCAGCCCCAGGTGACAGGAAGGGGCCTCCAGAACTGCGGTGCAAGCACTGGGACCCTGGACGCTTCATGCGACCCATGGCTGAGTTTCAGGCAGTCCAGTAACCAAGTGGCCATCAGCCATAGCTGGGCAGCCTACAGGAGAAGCATGGCCTTTGGTGACAGTGAAACACCCAGGGCTTTGAAACGTTGAGCTGACTCTAACCACCAGTGACACCTGACACTCAAGGTACTTAAAGAAAATTTAGACTCCAGAAAAAGATGATCCAAGGAGCATGTTAAATTCATCCCCTTTAAAATCTCATTAAAGTATGAAATGGTTTTGCTCTAGAGAAAAGGGAACGGTGTAGAGGAAATGAAACAACAAAACGTGTGGCAGCTGAGAATCAGACAGGCAGAAAAGAAAGAGAATTTCAGCTCTGGACACAAGAAGCTGAACTGAACAGAATGACTCAAGAAAGACTTGAGACAAACAGGGATGGGAGCTGACAAGGGCAAGAAATCTGGGAGAAGTTGCAGTCAGAAGACTGGTTTGCTCTGGGAAGAAGCTATCAGCACATCTGGGCTGAGTTGAGTGTTAGGATGCATTACTGAAAACGGGGAGGTGAAGCTAATCCACAATGACCTTGTGAGATGTACCAGTCTCCTCTCCTAACCCTACTTGATCCCTGAAGAGCAGGGACACATCATGTATCTCCCAAGCAAGGTGACAAGAATGAATCCTCCTGGGAATCCAAGGAGCTCAAAGGGAAAACCTGAAGAGACTCTGGTGGTCACCAGAAACAACACAGTCAAGTAGACATGTGATGGTTGTGGTGGTGGTGGTGATGGTGGTGGTGATGGTGATGGTGGAGGCAGTGGTGGTGGAGGTGGTGAAGGAGGTGATAGTGGTGGAGGTGATGGTGGTGGTGGTGGTGGTGGTGGTGGAGGAGGAGGAGGAGGAGGAGGAGGTGGTGGAGGTGGTAGAAGAGGTGGTGGTGGTGGTGGAGGAAGAGGAGGAGGAGGAAGAGGAGGAGGAAGAGGAGGTAGTGGAGGTGGTGGTGGAGGTATTCAAAACCCCCGACTACTTTCTGTGGACTTAAGCCAAATACCACTATGGAACCATGCTGTGAACAGACTAGCCCTTTAAGATTTGTCTCACTTGGTCAGAGAATGCTGCAGATGCACAAAAAGCTGGGTCCAAACCAAGAAAACTTCTAAACAGACACAGTATGCTTCAAAATGTGCTTAGATACTGGAGGGGGATAAGGAGAGAAAACCTCTAAACAGACATAGTATGTCTCTAAAATGTGCTTAGATGCTGAAGAAAAAAAGAAAATGGATATTGAAGTGATAGAAAAATAAATGGTTTAAAAATAATAAAGCAAAGTCTGTAAAGAAAGAGTAAAGTAATATAAAAAGAATTAGCTACATATGGATGGGAAATACCACAGGGCATGTGGATCATATATAGTGCTTTGTAAACTTTAAATACTTTAAATACTAATGAACAAAAAATAGCTGCTGAGAGATGAAGAGGAAACAGGAGGTCTGAGACAGAAGAAAGGTAACACCACATGACAGCACACAGACTAAAATAAATGGGTTAATTTAAGTTATAAGAGATAATTGAGAACAAGCCTAAGCTAAGGCTGAGCTTTCATACTTAATAATAAGTCTCCATGTCGTTATTTGTGAGCTAGTGGCTCAAAGAAAAATCTAACTACACCCATCTGTATGTCGGCTGCTTGCACTGTGATTCATTACAGAGGCAAAGTCACCACAACATGGGGAACTGTGTTAAAGGGTCACAGCATTAGAAATATTGAAAAGCACTGGCTTACAGAATGTCTCTCCTTACCTAACGTCTATTCAGGCTTAAAAATGTACTTCTAGCCTCCTAGTCTTTGTGAACTTTGCTACGCTTTAGCTACTTTGATAAACTGAGTCATATAAGAAACTGTTAAATTCTATAATGGTATACTATAAAAGGATCAGGAAAGTTCCCAATCTCTCTGTGGACTGTATCTATGAGTTAAAACTTTTATTTTGATAATAAAAGGAGATACAATTTGGAAATTGTTATTTTTAAGGCACAAATATAGCAGAGATAAGGCTTTAAAATCCTAATCATATAAAAAAGCTATCAATTTACTATAAATTGTTAAAGATGATTAAGACATGCAAATTAATGGATCAAATTATTTGATATATTCAGAACTATACTTGTAGTCATACTAAATACTAATACAATTAATTATAGGAAAAAGTTTTATTGAGCTTCCTATGTGTGTGTTTTCAAGGTTAAGCCTGACACAGTAACTAAAAACAAGCAAAGGTGGTTTAGCGTGGATATACCTAATAGATAATGATCCTCAAACTTGCCAGAGATCTGCTGAATATAGAACTTAAAATGTTAAATGCAAAAAAGGTTACCATAACAGACAGAGAACCCCCAGCTCCTAATGGTGACCCCATAGTCTCCAAAAAAGATGATGGGTCACAATGACTTCACCAGAATTGTGGTGACCCTTACCATTGGTATAACTTCTCCAATGCCCTAACTGCTGCCAGGACCCTACCTGTACTGGCTTGTTTTGTGTGTCAGCTTGGCATGCAAGGTTCAGTCATCAGAGAGGAAGGCGCCTCAGTTGAGGAAATGCCTCCGTGAGATCCAGCTGTAAGTCATTTTCTCAATTAGTGGTCAATGGGGGAAGGCTCAGCCCATGGTGGGTAGTACCATCCCTGGGCTGGTGAACCTGGGTTCGATAAGAACGCAGGCTTGCACCCAGGGCAGTAAATAGCACCCTTCCCTGACCTCTGCATCAGCCTCTGCCTCCAGGTTTCTGCCCTCTTTGAGTTCCTGTCCTGACTTCTAACAGCAATGTTAGAGTATAAGCTGAACAAACCTTTTCCTCCCCAACATACTTTATGGTCATGGTGTTTAATCACAGCAGTAGAAACCCTAAAACACTACCTAAACTGTGGACAAGCAGTACAAAGTTGATTGTGCCACTTTGCCTAGACAGAGTAAGGACAGTCCCTCACAAATTCCTCCTCCACAGAAGGTGACCAAAGATTGATACTGCCCTAGGATCTCGGTCCCCAACGAAGCCATCAAGACCACAGGGGCCTAGGATAGCTTTCTGGGTAACAGATAAGTCTCTGTCTGTTAAGTGGAACAGACCATTTGGATTATACTGGTTATAATTTATCCTCAGATCTCTGACGGCAATGATGGCCAAATTAACTGTAGCTTCATCAACTTGACAGCAACAGGCAACCAGTTTCCTCCCTAGAACTGCAGCTACTATGTCAATTCATTTCATATATAAAAACTGGGCTTTGCTTTTTCTAGATCTACTAGGTCTCCTATCGAGAAAAGGCAGACAGGTTTGCCTTGCTTACAGGCTTCATATTAAAGCATAAAAAAGAACTTGCTTAACAATGACTGCTCTCAGTAATCAACCACTTATGGCAAATGATTAAATAGAAAATGGTTTTAAATTTATGCAAATTCTGAGGGTCTAAGAAAATGATTTAAGACATATCAAAAATAGGAAACGTTTCAGATTTCTTCCATCTTGTGCCACTGAAATACTACAGGTTCAAAGTTCAGAGTTTTATCCTTAATTGATGAAGTTCTCAAAGCTCGGTAAAGCACTGACTAGTCCAGCTGTTCCGTTGACTATGAGCTGCTTTTTCTACAACATGGATCTCAGTACTGTGGTGATTAAACAAAAATTGCCCCCATAGGCCCATAGGGAGTGGCACTATTAGGAAGTATGGCCTTCTTGAAGTAGGTGTGGCTTTGCTGAAGAACATATGTCACTGTAGGGATGGGATTTGGGGTCTCAGTAGCTCAAGCCATAACCAGTGAGACAGTTCACTTCCTACTGCCTGCAGATCAAGAAGTAGAACTCTCTCGGCTCCTTCTCCAGCATTATGTCTGTCTGCATGCTGCCTTACTTCCTACTATGACGATAATGGACTAAACTCTGAACTGTATGCCAGACACAATTAAATGTTTTCCTTTATAAGAGTTGCCATGGTCATGGTGTCTCTTTACAGCAGTAGAACACTGACTAAGACAAATACAGATCACAAACAGTGGTAAAGCTAATTAATATAATCTAAAACTTTTATCTCCTTTTGTAAACTAAAAAATTCATGTAAGCTTCAGGGACTCGAAGAAATCATAAGACTTGGATCTACCTCTCAAATGGTAAACAGACTCCAGAGAAGTACAGCCTAAGTTTCCCAATCTGCCTATTCCTAAAGATGGAAATCGCTCTCTCCCCTGGTCTTGGGATTTCTCCCTTCCCCCACCTACCAGAACTATGAGCCAGAAAGTTTCAAATGTAAGGCTTTCCTTTAACTTTAACTTTTCCTAAACTTTAACTTCTGCCCCTAGTTTATTTCTGTCTCAGCAGACTTCCACTTGGCTGATAGGCACCATCCAGAGATCAGGAAAGGGCTCTGGACTTGCTGAAAATTGAAGTGAACCAGTCTAGCCAATGAAATTGCTCCCTGTCTCCTCAGTTGGGTTAGGGTGTAGAAGGCTGCAACCACACTCTCCACCATAGATGGCGCTGCACCGCCAGGTGAGCTAGAAAGCTCACACGTGTTGGTATTTTTCCACTACTCCCAAGGTATCACCTGGGACTGGGAGCAGTTGACCAATCCAAGAATGACACGTCCGAAGCAGGGTCTGTTTCCTATATAAGGGATATGGGTTCCATCTTATCTGGGTCTCCGCCATGTTGGCTGATGCTCGCTCTCCCAAGGGGCATTAAAGCTATTTCTGCAGTAGGATCCTGTGTCCCGCATGGTTCTTGCAGGCGAGAGGAAGCGCGGGACATTAGGGAACCAGAGGCTTTTGGTGAATACCCCATTGCCTGAATCTCCTCCCAGTTTTTGACTAACATTGTCCTTTCAAAACCCCATGTGAAGATTCCCTGGGACTGCTTCATCCTAGGGCTGTCTGTCCTACTAGGGCTGTCTGTCCCACCATGAGCACGTGGGTGTTGTGCATTCACAAATGACCACAGGATCCAGAAGACACAGACACTAGAAGCAAATGAGCCTGAGGTCAAATTCTGATTAGGCGACCTTCTGCAAAGTGCATTGCTACCCTGGACACAGTAGTCTGCTGGGGAGATAAATACTCTAAGTTGGCAGGGTAATGTTGAAAGAATTCAAACAAAAATGGGTGAGGCAATCAACAGTATGCCTGGTTCAGAAAGCAAGCCTGTCTGTATTTGGTAACCTGACAAAAAACGGAATATCAGGTTGTGACCTTGACATCCACCCAAGTGAGAATTCCCATTAATCTAAATCCTCAAGACAGGCAGATCAGGTGCCTTACTCAGCACCTTGGTACTGATCACGTGAGCCACCATCACCTGCCTGGAAAGCTGACTACAGTGGACAACAAAGGCAGTGTGGCCGCTCCTGTTGGGGACACCTCCCACACCTCCCAGCTACCGAGATGGTTTACGGCATGTGTGTAAGCAAGCAAGCATTCTCAGCTTCCGTTTCCATTTCTTTAAAGAAAAAAAAATGTACTTTCTCTTGTGGTTTTATTTCTTTAAAAAGTTTACTTTCTTGGCTCATTTGGTAGCTCATGTGTGAGAATCAAAGTTATGTTTTATGTTTTAATTACTGTGCCTAAGAGATCCATAAAATAAAAATGCCTCTAACCAAGAACAGATATTTCCTGAGGTGCCGGAGGCTGTTGTTCATATAAGATAACACCTAACTCAGCACCATTTTCAGGAGGCCCTGGAATGGAACTGGCTAATATTTAATTAAAGCTTGCTTTAAATTTGGTTCGCATTTGTGGCAGAGGTCTTACTCTTCAAAGTGGGATGAGCATGCTCTCAGAGACTGACAGAGGGAAGACAGCGAGTCTGAGGACGGGACGCGCACCACGCTGAAGGACAGCCTGGGCAGAGAGTGAGGCTTGACCTCAAAATAAAGAAAAATTAAAAATAATTAAAAAGTGCTTTTTTAAGAAACAATTTTACTGCCAAAAGAAAAATACATTTTACATTTTTAGACCTCAACTGGACACAGGTGAGAGAGCTGCAAAAAAAGGGTAGAATCCAAACCCCACCGAGCCTGTGAGTCAGAGGACTGCTGCATGCTAGACAGTTCTCTTTCCTCAGAGCATCCTTTCTCAGTTGGTCCACACAGCTCAAGAAGGTGGGCAACCAAGACAAGAAGGGAATGATGGCAGTTAGATTCACTGGATGCTCACTAAGTGTCTGGCACCACTGCAAACCCTAAAGACCTGGAACATTCCACCCTTGTTCCCTGATTCCACCATCTTTTCAACAATGTCCAGGGAAACAGGAAGTGATGTCACCATCACCATGAACAGGAGTGAATCCATCAGAATGATATGATGTCAGCCAGTGGTGGCACTCACACATGTGTGGTGATACTAAACAGATCACTGGACTGTATAGTCAAAACTGACCCACTGGTGGTACAGAATGTATGAATTATAACTATCATGAAAGCTTGGACACAGGATCACTCTTGGCCACATACTTGCCAATATGTCAACAAGTAAACACACATGAATGCATGTACCTTTTTTTGGTTTACTTTTTCTACACAATACAATTGACCATGGTGTGACATGGTTCTCTCTGACTCCTAGCAGGCCTTGTCATTGTCCTCTTCATTCGCTATAGCCCTAGCACACAGCCTGGTCCCTTCTTTATCATAGCTACATTACAACTTGAACCACAGTCCTACCATCCCAAGTCAAAGAGCACACCCTTACCCAGCTCTGTGCACATTCAGAACATAACTGCAGGATCAATGGGGATAGAAGTTAAATATGACAACCAGCAAATCCCCAGAGTGTTCTGTCATGGTGACCTACCATACTGCCTCTGTGGGCCTCAGCTTCTATACCTAGTACCAACCCAAGTACAAGACTCCCAGAGCCCATACTAGTGTTATAATTTTTGTTTTCATTTTTATTTTTATTCAAGGCAGGGTCTCACTGTATAGCCCTGGCTAACCTGGAATTCACTATGTAGACAAGGCTGGACTCACAAAGATCCACCTGCCTCAGCCTCCCCGGTGCTAGGATTAAAGGTGTGTGCCACCATGTCCAGCTCACAGTCATGCATTTTCAAAACAAGATCCAGAGGAAACAAGACAAAGAAACTGACCAAACTGAGATGGCTGCATCCCTGAGCTCAGAACAAGTCATCCACCCAGTGGCTAGACTGAAAGGCCCAGAGAGCAAGCAAGAGAAGAAAGCCAGTAAAAGTCTGAAGTGGCAGCCCACTGGGAGAAGAACACACAGGCCCAGACCATGTGTGGTGCCACACACCTTTAATCCCAGCCCTTGGGAGGCAGAGGCAGGCAGATCTCTATAAATTCAAGGCCAGCCTGGTTTACAAGAGCTAGTTCCAGAACGGCTAGGACTATTACACAGAGAAACCCTGTTTTGGAAAGAAAAAATAAAAACAAAGGCTCAATTCCAGCTCTGCACAATCCTGGAGACACTTTCCAGCCACAGGCAACAAAAACCAACCACAAAAAAATTAGGACAGTAAAGATGATTTTTGTTCAGAAAAAAGGTGAGAAACCTTCACACAACTAATGTTGAAATTCTGAAATATGTCCCTGGGCCAGGACCCTTCAAGGACAAGTATCATGGATAAACTATAGAGATGCCTACAGCACAGAGAAGGGAAAGAAATAACATCCTTGAAACTCAAGGTTATGGCAAAGTCTACTGCTTCAAGGCAAATGATACATTTAGAGAAAAAAATTGTGTTGAAAGCTCACTTCCTTATGATTTCTCAAGAATGACAAAGGATCAGGTCACAGTGGAAGAAAATAAGGCCACAGACCAGCACAAGACACCTCGATGTGAGTGTTACTTCCTAAGAGGAGACACAAGAAGAGAGCGAAGGAAAGTGGGTGCTCATGTGGAGAAAGCAATGCCAGGGAGGCTATACGAGATGGATGGAGTATTAAAATGCAGATGTCTGGACCTTGTTTGCTGCAAATTAATTTGTGGATCTGAATGAAGGTCTAAGAATCAGCATTTTATACTGAAAGTGATTTCTACACACAAAATAGTGTGAGGAGAAGAATGTGATTAAAAGAAAAATCCAAATGCAAGAAACCTTAGAAGCACCCATAGTATTCATGACTCCAGAAGTAAGCACAGGCAATGCAGTGAGGCCTAGGACCTGAGCTGGATGGAAGCTGGACTCTATCTACCTGTGTCTCATGGACTCCTGGCTGCTTTGAAATGAAGCTGACTATCTTCCAGCTACTGTCTACCAGAAACTCACCAGCATGGATGAGGAAGGCAAATTTTATACTTTGTATAAGGTGTGTATGGCCACAGTTGTAGCTGATGCTCTGTGTGCAAATGAAGACTGGATGATCTACACTGCAGGCAGAAATGACAAATGTTTCACCAAAGCAGGGTAAAGTAAGGACATTCCTATTATCAGGAGAGAAAAGTGGAGAAGTAAAACACAAAGAGAAGGGATGCCCTGGGGCGGGCAGATAGAAAGGTTTCCCCGGACAGACACGCCTTGACGCCTGTGGCCCAAGAGACTGGCAGACAGCTTTCCAGTAGCTCTGAGAAAGAAGGGTCGGACTAGCAGCACACTTCTAGGTGTGTCCATCATGGGGTTTCCAGAAACAACTAGACTGTGAGGGCTTTGATTCCTTGATTATTATGTGACAGCATTTTTGGAAGGGAGTAAAAATAGAACGTGGCTCATCTGGAGGGAACAGGTCACTGGTATGGGACTCTAGGGTTGAACCTTATCCTGGCCTTTTTCTGTATCCCTTCTCTCTGACACCATGATGTGAGCCATTCTGTCCCACCGTGCCCTCCTGCCAGGGCACCTAAACACATGCTTCCTCCCATAAGCTGCTGTGCTCCTGTACTTGGTCACAGCAAAAGCTAAATACATCCACCTACCTTCCTGTTGTGAGAAAGCTTGAGACTAGGGAGATCAGGGAGACCAGAACAAAATCAGGACCCATGGTCCTGCACCTTTTCACTGCATTGTCCCACAATACAGACCACCACAGTCTGCGACAGATTTAGCAGTCAGGCTCAACCTAAACAGGATGAACACAGCACAGCCCTCTCCCTAGGCTCAGGGATCTCTGCTGAAGAGAATGAGGGAAGAAGACTCTAAGAGCCAGGATGACTTTGAGGAAATTGCATTTGCCAGAAAATAGTGAGCATATGCACAAAACCTGCAAGAGTTCAAACCAAACAAAACCCGCCAGGGAGGGGAGAGGAGTCCTTTCCGTTTGATAGCAGCTAAGAGAGTCAGTTTTCTTCAATGGTGTGAACGCTGGTAGGTTAGCCACACCCTGAGCAGGTCCAATCCCCAAAAAGAGGCAAAGCAAATCAGACTTGATAATTGTTGGGTTTCTGGGGAGCGGGGTGGTTTGTTTTTAAAATTTAGTCTTTAAAAGTTGAAGTTAGATGGGTAGGGAGGTGAGGGTGGGAAGAGTGGATCAGAAGGAGTTGAAAAGTAAATATAATCAAAATACATTGAAAGAAATTTTCAAAGAATTAATAAAAGTTTTTTTTTTTTAATCCAGCACTCAGGAGGCTGAGGAAAGAGGATCGGATTTAAGGCTACCCTGGGTTACACAGAGTAACCCTGGATGGATGCATGCATGTATGCATGTTGGGGACCTCACAGTGAGGGGCATACCCCAAACCATCCAGCATAATTACAGTTAGAGGCCAATTACAACTAGAGGCAGGCAGAAAGAAGGGCTCCCTTGGCCTGTGACACACCAAGCCAGGAGAGCCAACACAGCCCCCCTTAAAGCTGGGCAAACAGGTCAGGGCTGACTAGACCACACCAAGTTCTAAATAGTCCCACATATACTAGAAGCTGAATGCATTTTTCTCCCTAGTAAGAAAAGGACTTTGACATATTGGGAACAATACCATGATAAATGGCAAGCCAGAGGCTATTTCAAAAAGTCCACAGAGATGTTCTGCCTTGACAACTTCCTTGAAAATCCTAATTATGTCTAGGAACCCAAACTTCAGTGCCATGGAGGAAGCAGACGGCCGGAAAAGGGGGAGTCTGGGGAGGGGGTCCCGTTCACCACACCAGAAGCCACAGGACTGAGCCTGACTCTGTCCTCCTCCAGTTGCTTTTGGTCATGGTGCTTATCACAGCAATAGAAAGCACACATTGGAGCAGACCAGCGGTAAACTAGAGAGACTGAGGAGCTGCTCTCTTCAGGCAGGTCTGGCCTTGTTGAAAATCCCAAAGCTGCAAATGCAGCGGTAGAGGTCCCCGTGGATCTCCATCCCAGCAAAGGTAAAGGCACGTGTTTCAGTGTGGCCCGAGTCCCCAGTAGCGGAACGAGGAGGCACAACACCAGCACAGGTGACACGCTGTAAAGAGTGTTGGCAGACATGATCGGTAAAGGCAGGGGACAGCAGATCACACGGCACCTGGCAAAACACAGAGCTGCATCTGCTTTTCTCAGGAGGGAGAAGGTCAGCAGGTTTCTGGGCAAAGTCATGTGACAGACTGGCACCCTGGGCAAGTGCAACACTGAGCTACATCCCATTTCTTTTAACTTTTAAGACAGGATCTAAGTTACCCAGGCTGACCCTGTACATGCAATTTTCCTGCCTCCTTCCAAGTAGCTGGAACTACACCAAGCCCAGCCACCGCTAGATTATCCAAAGAGTAACTGTCCTCGTCTTGTTCAATACATCAGCACACTCGGTCCTGCTGTGAAATCTTCCCTCGAAAGTGAACTCTACACTCAGTTCAGAACCCCGACTCTCAGTGATACCCCCAATCCTTCTCCCTCTCTTTTGCCAATACTTCTCTTATCCCATACTCAGTCTTTGATGGACCTTAGCACTCACTCTCCTGGAGGTCTCAGTCTGGTCGGGGCTCCAGACACACTGCACTTACAGCTCAGGATTCTACCCACGTGCACAGCCAGCTTAAGTGCCCCATTTCAATATAGGAAAACTGGACTCCACAGAGGTCAAGAGTCATAGAAGTGCTCTGAGTTCTGAGGAGACAGGAAGGGTTGCTTGGCAGGAGCCGGAGCAAGGTCCTGATGATTCCCTCAGAAGGACAAATGCTTTGAAGCTAGTAGAGGACAGAGGTAAAGCCTCTTCTGAATCTATCACTTGTAAGTTGTAGAATGTGTCCCACACACTTGGTTTATTTTACAGATTTGGGAGAAGCTGGTAGGGACAGTGGAGGCTGTGTGTGGTAATAAAATGGTATTGGGAGAACAATACATCTCCATTTGGGGATTAGTCATGAGTTCTCATTTACTTGTGGAACAATAACTTCTGCAGCATCAAGGTCAGGGGAAACACCAAACAGGGAACCCATGCAGCTCAGCTGCACCGCACTGCAGAAATCAGACATGGTTGTGCTCACCTAGAACCCTGGCATTCCAGCTTTTAATTAATTCTAACATTAAGGAGCAACTAGGTGTGTGTGGGGGGGTGTCAACATGTGACAGGACAAGACAGTGCAGAGGCTCCTCCACTGGTGTTCTTACTGAAGCCATTACAGGTTTAACTAGATGTTCTTGCTGAAGCCATTACGGTTTAACTAGAATTTGATCTCCTTGGAAAATTACCTAATTCTGTCTAGCAACTCAAGGTCAAGATGCCCCAGCTAACTTACCTTAGCTTCTATTGAACTGCCTGCTTGTACAAAACCTCCTTGCAACCATACCTCTACCTCTAATTTACTCAAAGTTGCTAAGAGAGATACCAGGATGTAGTTTTTGTCAAAAAAAAAAAAACTATTCTAAACATTCAGGGCATTCAGAGATATAATTACACCTGAATACAGTCCCAGCTGGTTTGAACAATTTCAATTGGCTGTAAACTCTGTCTGAGTGGCCATCTCCAGTGGTCTCCCCAAAACAAATATTCCCTGTAAGGAAAGTATCCCCTCCTTCCTGTAAGGAAAGCACACCCTTTCTGACTTATTCTGAAGCAGCGCAGGGGCACTTGGGCAGAGCCTAGCTGAAACCCCATCCAGGAAGTGTTATAATTAGAGCCACACTAATAAACTGCCACAACAAATCTGGAAGGAAGAACATGACTTCTCTCTGAGAACAGAAGACTGTCATTTCAAATGAAGTAACAGTAACAAATGGTGAGAAATGTGACTAGGGAGTGACAAGGTCTATGTTCCAAAATTTAGGAGAGTCCTGCCCAATAACCCTCATGCTGGGGCAGGTTCAGAGACACTACTCTCAGGAGAGGGAACTATCTCGATTTAGATAATGTCAGACCCCAGGTCTCCACTGAAAACTCACTCCCAGGAAACCCTCTATTCTGCACATGTGGTTGATACATGATTCTATCAGTTAACACCAGAGTTGACAATGACTAGTGAGATAGGTCAGTGGCTAAGGGTGCTTGCTGTCAAGTCTGGTGACCGGAGTTCAATCTCTGGGACCCACATAGAAGAGGGAGAGAACCAAACCCTGTAGGGTCCTCTGACCTCCACATCCACAGTCTAGCATGCATGGTGCTCCCTTACAAGAATGAATAGATGTAATTAAAAATGTTAAAGAACTTTGGTCAGTGATGGCACACACCTTTAATCCCAGCACTCAGGAGGAGAGTTTGAGGCCAGTCTGGTCTACAAAGCTAGTTCCAGGACAGCCATGGCTACAGAGAGAACCTCTTCCTCCAAAAAGGAACTTTAAACAAACTCAAGAGTCAATGATAATTGTCTTCAGATCTCACTTGGCTCCAAGAGAGGTCAAGAATAAAAGCCACCATCTTGTTACAAGAACCTCAACAACCTGAGGTGTTCTTACTCTCCACTAGCAGATCTTACATGCAGCAAGTGCTATGGCCAGCCATGAAGAGACTTTAGGCATATGAGAAAAGGACATCAGGTGGCAGAGCAGTTGCAACAGGAGATCTGAGGGCAGTGAGGGCCACACAAGTCATCTGCCTAGCACACACAAAAAAGCTGTGGGACAGCCCATGCTAGTGGCCTGACCTCAGACACATGGGCATGGAGGGTAGATGACAAACATTTCATTTGTCTGCAATTGCATGTGTAGACGTGTATGTATATATGTAGACATGTATGGATATGTGCATGCATGGAGAATTGTTATGTCTGTACCAAAAGGTACAGAGAAAAATATGAAGTGTCTATCCCCATGTTCCATTCATAGAGCCTGCGCCCAGGATATATGAAAGGTGTCAGGGGGACAGGGTTGCTAATCCCCATGCGTCTCACAGCCACATGCTTTTCCAAGAATGAGCCTACCAAATTGAGATAGACTCTAAGGCTGGCATAGCAGGACATATATGTATGGGAATGCATGGTGGAATGAAGGAAAGGTGTGGGTTATTTTTTAAATCGTGCATGTGTGTTTTATAACTGAGTGACCATGGCATACACATGTATCACAACTTAAGAGTTGGTCCTTGGCTTCTACCTTTGAGATGGGATGTCTTTATGCTTGCTGCTGTATAGCAGGCTTTGCTAGCTGGTAACTCTGGGGGATTTCCTATCTCCACTTTCAGTCTCTCTTAGGAATGCTGAGATTACTAATGCTGGCTTTCCATGGGTTCTGGGGATCTGACCTCAAGTCTTAATGTCTGCACACCAACACTTTACCCACTGAGCCATCTCCCCAGCCCAACATGTGGTTTTTAAAGAACATAGTTAAGTACCATCAGTCACTTCACCTGAGGTTGACTTTAAAACCAACTGTTCTGGTAGTAGGCAAACACCAGCACCTTCTAAATGGTACCTTACTATGGGTAGTCCCAGTGTGTTCTGTTGGTGATTTTTACCATCCATGCTGGAGAGAACCACACAGGAACAGGACAGGACAGGTTTATACAGTGACATAAAGTCTTAACAGTGTCCTACATACCCACATGACTCTCCAGAATACTTGGAACAAGTGGTTCCCCTGTTTAATAGAGAAGCACCCTGGTGTTCATGGATACTGAAGGACCCACTAGGGTTCCAGAAGGCCTTAATCAAGTCTGTGGACTCTTCTAAAGGGACCACCTGAGACTGAACACCTGACTATTCAACCTGGTCTAATGCCCTGCATGTGACTGGCCAAAATAAAGGACTTAAGTAAGGTACTAGCATCCTTAAAAATACAAGAAACCTCTATATATCTTATATAAAGATACAGGAGTATTTGGGGGCTGCCTGTAAATGTATGTGCATGTGGAGGCTAGAGGACAACCTTGGCTATCATTTTTCAGGCACCTAAATTCATTCATTCATTCATTCATTCATTCATTCAGAGAAAGCGTCTCTCAGTTGGCCTGTAGCTTACCAAGTACGCTAGTGTGGTTGGCCAGGGAGCTCCAAAAAGCTGTCTGTCTCCGACTCACTACTAGGATGACAAACACATGCCAACTGGGTTGTCTATGTTGAGAATTAGACTTGTTCTCATAATTACAAGGAAAGATTTCCTTTGCAATTTCATATCTGAGCTATCTCTCCAGTCCATGAGTTTTCTCTTCAGTCTACTAAGCCCCAATCATATGACCACTTACTCCAAGGTTGGCAAGATCTTTCTCAGGAAAGCAGAGTCACATAAAACAAAGGGCTAGTAAAACACAAATAGACAAAAATATAAACATGGAGATTAGCTTAACCTTTCGAGCTACCACGTCAGGTTAGGAAGACACCTCAGTCAGTGGCTACAGCATTTGCCATATAGGAGAAAGGACCAGACTTTAGATCCCCAGAACCCACTTGAATGCCAGACAGGTATAGTGGCTTGTTTGAAGACAGAGACTGGGGGAGGGGCACTCCCAAGAGTGAGCGGGCTATAGCCATATCAGCATTTGAATGAGAGACCTTCCGTTAATGAAAAAGGTGGAAGAGCAAACAAAGATGGTTCCCAACAACAACCTCAGGCTTCTATATGCATTGCACACATGTACGTGCACGCTTCCACACGCACAAAACTGTAAAAAAAAAAAAAATGAACCTATTACGTTGAAATAAATGCACTGCCTTGATCAAACCTGTTCATCCTCCCCAAGCTTTCCCTCTTCATTAAAAAGGTATTACCATAACTTTCAGCTGATATCCAGCATGACCTTGCTCTGCAGTCACACTGACATACTATGTCTGTCTGCTCCTTCCTAGACTGAAAGCAGCACAGCGGGTGCAGATGCAATCAAACGGGCAAGAATGCCCTCGCTTCCTGCTGGGCTAGATTTGATTCGGATTCACTAGTAATAATAATTTTAAAAAATTCTTTTTAAAAACCAGCAAAATCAGATATAACAGAACTCCTGGGACCCATGCTCTCCCCTGTGTGACTCAGCAGACTTGTCTTCTCTAACCATTGAAGGGGAGAGAACAGCCATTTTCATGGTAAAACTGAGCTATACACTATCAGCATCAGCACTCTGGCCAGCTACTGATTCCCAGGGGAGCTGGAGGCACTTGGGAGACTGCCACTGGCTGGCAAGCAGGAGTCCCTCTCTCCTCCAACCCTGGACTTGAACTAAGGACTAATCCCTTTCTAGTACCATTACAATCAAGGCATGTAGGGAGGCAGACCTTGTGTGACAGCACACATGGAGCAGACAGAAAAATAAAAACAGACAGATCCACAGACAGACTGGATCCTAGTAATACGAAGTTCCTGGCCAATCAGGATAAACTCATATCAAATCCATCATGAAACACTACTTTCATACACACCAGTTTTCAGGGATTCTCTACTCAGTATTAAGCCAACTGTCTTGCTTTGTCTACACCAGTGAATTCTAAGGGACCAACAGACAGACAAACCCTTGTGCTCAATAACCATCAATCTTCTTAAGAACCCAGGCAGTTTGTGCAGTTGCAATTGGAATCCTGGCTATTTTTTTTTTAAGTCTGGCCTAATTTTAAAACTCATCTAGAAAATGAGAAAAACTGCCATTAAAAAAATAAAAAAATAAACAGGAACTACTTCCAACACTCACAAATACTGCAAATGAAATAAATCACAAAAGAGCAAGATTTGATTAGGCAAAATAAAGAGAATGATTTTAGTTTAAAACTTGCACAAAAAATTAAGGGAAAAGATATTTGCCACAAGAAATAGTAACATAAATAAAAAGCACAAAACATAAATTCTAATTTTAAGTAGCATTTTTTGAATGTACTAAGTATGATGGCACCCACTTGCAATCCCAACACTTGTGAGAATAAATTAGAATGGAGAGTTGAGGGTCAGCCTGGGTTACATAATGAGATCCTGTCTCAAAATTTAAAAATCAACCAATTACCAACTGAGTAACTAAAACTACCAATGAATAGGCTCAATCATAAAACACAAGACAGCAAGCATATAGTCAATATATTTAGACAAACTCAAACACTGTAAAATAAAACCAAATGTACACTTAAAGAACTGAAATAATGCACACAAAGCTTTGGAAGATGAAGCAAGCATGCCACATGTGGCTACCATCCAGACTCCTTCTAGAAAGCCCACTGATTTTCTTTGTAAAGAGCCCTGAAGTGCCTACTTGGTCTCTTCCAGGAGCTAACCGCAGAGAACTAATCAAAACCCCATCCTAAAGTGCAGACATAGAGAGCCACTAGACCAAGACCAAGACTAAATAGAAACACAGAAAACAATACAAAGAATCAATGAGACAAAAAGTTGATTCTCTGAGGAAAAACAACAAAATAGACAACCTTTATCCAAACTAACCAAAAGGCAGACAGAGAATATCCAAATTAACAAAATCAAAAATGAAAAAGGGGACATAACAACAGACACGAAGGAAATCCTTTGAAAACCTGTACTCCACAAAATTGGAAAACTTAAAAGAAATGAACAACTTTCTGGATAAATATCACTTACCAAAACTAAATCAAGACCAGGTAAGCAAATTAAATAGACCTATAACTACTAAAGAAATAGAAACAGTCATCAAAAGTCTCCCAACCAAAAAATAAAATAAAATAATTTTTAAAAAAGCACAGGACCAGATGGTTATAGCTCAGAATTTACCAAGATGTTCAAAGAAGAACTAATACCAATATTCCTCAAATTTTACCACACAATAGAAACAGAAGGAACATTGCCAAATTCTTTTTATGAGACTACAATTACCCTGATACTCTGATACCCAAACTACATAAAGACATTACTAAGAAAGAGAATTACAGACCAACCTAACTCTTGAATATTGATGCAAAAAATACTAAATAAAATAATGGCAAATCGAATCCAAGAACACATCAGAACCATCATCCACCATGATCAAGACGGCTTCATCACAGGGATGGTTCAACATACTAAAATCTGTCGACGTAACCCACCATGTAAACAAACTGAAAAATAAAAACCACAGGATCATCTCATTAGATGCTGAAAAAGCTTTCGACAAAAATACAACATCCCTTCATAATAAAGGTCTTGGAGACAACAAAAATACAAGAATCATACCTAAACATAATAAAGGCAATATATAGCAAGCCAACAGACAACATCAAACTAAATGGAGAGAAACTCTCAGCGATCCCACTAAGATCAGAAACAAGATAAGACTGTCCACTCTCTCCATATCTATTCAATATAGTACTTGAAGTCCTAGCTAGAGCAATAATACACAAAAGAAGATCAAGGGGATACAAATCAGAAAAGAAGAAGTCAAACTCTCACTATTAGCTGATGATATGACAGTTTACATAAGCGACCCCAAAAATTCTACCAAGGAACTTCTACAACTCATAAACACTTTCAGTAATGTAGCAGGATACAAGATTAACTGAAAAACTCAGTAGCCCTCCTGTACACAGGTGATAAATGAGCTGAGAAAGAAATCAGAGAAACATCACCCTTCCCAATAGCCACAAATAGCATAAAATATTTTGGAATAACTCTAACCAAACAAGTGGAAGACTTATATAACAAGAACTTTAAATCTTTGAAAAAAGAAATTGAAGAAGGCACCAGAAAGTGGAAAGATCTCCCATGCTCTTGGGTAGGCAGAATTAACATAGTAAAAATGACAATCTTACCAAAAGCAATCTACAGATTCAATGCAATGCCCATCAAAATCCCAGCAAAATTCTTCACAGACCTCGAAAGAACAGTACTCAACTTCATATGGAAAAGCAAAAAACCCAGGATAGCAAAAACAATCCAGTGCAATAAAAGAACTTCTGGAGACATCACAATCTCTGACTTTAAACTCTACTACAGAGCTACAGTACTGAAAACAGCCTGGTATTGGCATAAGAACATGGTGCAGGAGAATTATCTGTATTCTGTCAATCATATTTTAATAAAACGCTGATTGGCCAGGCTGTCTTTGAACTCACAGAGATCCTCCTGTCTCTGCCTCCCCAGTGCTGGGATTAAAGGTGTATGCTACCACACCTTGAACTCACAGATCTGTCTGTCTCTGCCTTTCAGGCAGTATAGGCGGGAAAGCCAGACAGGAAGAGGGGTGGAGCAAAGAGACTGGGAGTATTCTGGAAGCAGAAGCTCTCTCTCAGCCATTCCTGTACAGACCACCGAAGAGGCATCATGTAACTTGCCCAGCAGAGAAAGGTACGGAACCATTATGGCTAACATAGATGAGAATAATGGGTTAATATAAGTTATAAGAGTTAACAAGAAGCCTGACCTAATGAGCCAATCAGTTTATAACTTTATGGAGTCTTGTGTGTGATTTTCTTTGTTGCTTGCCGGCTGTTGGGGTACTGGGAGGGACAGAAACTCCAACAAGCCAGCCCTCATACTACAAGAACAGACAGGAGGACCAATGGAACCAAACAGAAGACCTGGATATCAATCCGCATGTCTTCAAACACCTGATTTTTGACAAAGATGGAAAAAAAATCAAATAGAGAAAAAGAAAGCATATTTAACAAATGGTGCTGGCATAACTAGATATCAACATGTAGAAGAATGAATATAGATCCATATCTATCACCATGCACAAAACTGATGTGGGATTTCCCTCTGAATGCTGTGATTACCATTAAAGAATAAAGAAACTGCTTTGGACCTATAGCAGGGCAGAAGTTAGAGAGGCAGGGAATACTAAACTGAATGCTGGGAGGAAGACAGTAGAGTCAGAGAGAAGTCATTTAGGCCCTACTGGAAACAGATGCCGGAACTTTAACCAGTAAGCCACAGCCACGTGGTGATACACAGATTAATAGAAATGGGTTAAATTAATATGTAAGAGTTAGCAAATACTAAGCTAGAGCTAATGAAGCAGTGAATTAATTAATACAGTTTCTGTGTGATTATTTCAGATCTGGGCAGCTGGAACAAACAAGTGGCCATCCTTTCTACACAAAACTCAAGCCCAAATGGATCAAAGACCTCAACACAAAGCCAGCCACCTTGAATCTCATATCAGAGAAAGTGGAAAGTACACTTGAACACATTGGCACAGGAGACCACTTCCTAAATATAACCCCAGTAGCACAAACACTGAAAGCAACAATTAATAAATAGGACCTCCTGAAACTGAAAGCTTCTGTAAAGCAAAGGATATGATCAACAAGAAAAAAACGACAGCCTACGGAATGGTCTTTTCTCCAAAATATATAAAGAACTCAAGAAATTGGTCATCAAAAGAACAAATAATCCATTAAAAAAAAATGGAGTACAGACCTAAACAGAGAACTCTCAACAGAGGAATCTAAAATGGCTGAAAGGCACTTAAGGAAATACTCAACATCCTTAATCATCAGAGAAATGCAAATCAAAACAACTTTGAGAGTCTATCTTACACCTGTAAGAATGGCCAAGATCAAAAACACCGATGGCAACTTATGCTGGAGAGGATGTGGGGAAAAAGTCCCTGCTGCACAGGGGAACTCAATTTCAGATCCCCAGCACCCATGTTAAAGGGGGAGCTGGAGAGATGGCTCAGTGGCTATGGGCACTTGTGGCTCTTGCGAAGGACCTACATTGGATTCTCAGTGCCCACAGAATGACTCACAACCATGGGTAAGCCCAGTTCCCCCTGTCCAGGGGATGGAACAGGAGTGTGAATAAAATATCCATACACACAAAAAAAATAAACAGATAAATAACAAACAAGTTACATCCCTCAGAAGCGCTCATCCAAAAGGCTTCTTAGACATGACACGCAAGAAGCACTCTGGTCTTCTTGTCCCTTGCTTTCTTTCTTTACAATTGAGGTTCAGAGGGCTTTGACAGTAAATTTAAAATTTAAGAAGGTCTAGATTTCCAAAAGGACTGGAAACACCCACATTTGCAACAACACAAAGAAGGGACCCACATCCAAGGCCAGGTAAACAGTAAACACAATTCAGTCACACAAATAATGCACCAGTCTGCAGTCTTGAGGAACAATGAGCCTTGAGGACATTATGCCAACTTCTCCCACCACCCAAGCCCTCCATCAATGCCCTGCTCCAGTATTCAAGCAAACTTTAAAATAACCCCTAAGAGATCTCCTGAGTGTTTGGTTCAAGCAAGCAGATGTATTAACTGGTGGAGCACAGTGGCCAGGTACTCAGTCAATGAGATTTGTGTTAGCGTGATATGGGGAAGCCAGAGATATAAAATCAAAACCTACAGTACTGGGAAATAAATATGAAAAGCAGTTCTGAGTAATGTGTATAAGCAGAGGCAGCATATATTAAAAAGAAAGTGAGAGACAGTGTTTTAAATCACATATATGCCACCCCTCCAGGCAGGAACAATTCCCACAGGAACAGAAAATTGTACTTTTCCAATAACCCTAAATTGTTATTTATTTCTGAATCCTCACCTGTTACTATTTGGTTCCCTTAGGTTTCCACACTGCTGAGAGAACTATGATTTTAAGTCAGAATCTATATTCCAAACGCACACAGGCACACACAAATCGAATCTACAACCCATGTTGCCAGCCACCTTTTATTGTGTTTTCTGTTTTGAACACTGATTAATTTTCCTTTCAATAACAGAAGTGTGGCATGCCAATTGCTCCACCCTTTCAGCATCCCATTCTTCCCTGTGTGGAGTCTTGGTCAGAAGCCTGAGAGTTGGACTGCTGAGCTGCAGAGGACCTCCAGCCTCTGCAGGTGGAAATCTACACTAAAGGAGGGACCTAAGACTGGAAGGAGGGGCAGAGATGGTGATTTCCATAACAATGCCCCTGCACTGCAGCCAACTCAAGATACAGTCTGCCTATACTGCTCCCCAACCTGGAAACCCAAAACCACAAACCTTCAAAAAGAAACTGGATCATGCTTCCCAGCCAAACTTCAGATTAAGAACTATAGCCCTGAGGAGCACCCCACACAGCAAGAGGAAACACAGGGTGCACAGTACCAGCTGGTCTTGGGTGACTTCTGTCAAGTCTGGGGCACATGGGTGAAGGGGAACTCAACTATTTTTGTCTATCCGCCAAGCTCATTAAACACCAGAGACCGACAGACAGAGGAGGGAGGAAATGAGCTCCCCGTGCCTCCCTCGGTGATTTCTGTCCAGGGAGGACAAACAGCTCTCCATCACAAAGAACCCAGAATCTATAGGCTGGAGCAGCTGTGAGAGCCAAAGTTATGTTTTAAGTTTTAATTACTGTGCCTAAGAGATCCATAAAACAAAAATGCCTCTGATCTGTAAACCCCTTGTCCACAGATACTTCCTCAAATGCTGGAGATTGTTGTTTATGGGAGATAACAAGTGACATGTCCTTGCTCCCCTAAACAAGTTTGTTTGACCCATCTGCACTGGATGTGCTTGATCACATGTGGGCAGTAAGTACATGGGCAGGAAGTACGTTAGGGTACATGCTTGCACCTGATTGGACTGAATGGGAAATATGGTGGCCTACGGGTTTGCCTTCATAAGCCTCTGTAAAATGTGACCTGTTGCCATTTTCTGGGAAGCCCATAATGGTCCGGCCAGAGTTTAACTAAAGCTTGCTCCAAATTTGGCTCAAAAATTGCAGTAGTGGTCTTCTTGCCCATTGAATTAAACACTGCAACCCAACCCATTCTGATGTTACAACTGCTCAAAGCAACTTTACAAGCTGATGAACAAGCATAGGACCCTGAGCTCCATCTCCAGCACCCATGGAACCCAAGCTTGTAATTCCAGAGTTGGGGAGGTGTAGACAAGAGAATCTCTGAGGCTCCACTGAGAAACCCATTCTCTCTCTCTCTCTCTCTCTCTCTCTCTCTCTCTCTCTCTCTCTTTCTCTCTCTCTCTCTCTCTCTCACTCACACACACACACACACACACACACACACACAAACCCACAAGGTAAAAGTTACTGGGTAGCAATACCTAGGATGACCTCTGGCCTTCACACACATATACAACCACATAGACAAACATGTGAACACACACACAGTGAAAGACAATCCATAGGACTGGAGACAAGATCTGTAAATCATGTATCTAGTACCTGTGTTACATAACTCCTGCAAGTCAACAATAAAGAAGGCACACGTAACATTTACAGCAATGACAGACATGATAAGATGCTCAGTATGATGAACCAGCCTGCCTCCATCTTAGGCATAAAATCTACTTTATAGCAAAGACAAACTAGATTCATTCCTGCTTGTGATTAACCCTTTGTTTCTCAAAGATAAGGCAGGCTATGCCCCACCTAAACCGTAACTACAAACCTGGTCTGCTCCTGCTCTGCTTCTGTAGCCTTGCCTATTTATCAAATCCCCCACCTGGAAAGCCCCTGCCGAGCTACCAAACCTTGTTTTCTCCATATCCGATGCTGATTTCTTGAACCTTGCTTAAATTTAGGGAGAGACAGACTGGGTACACAAATAAAAAGCTTGCTTTGATCAAGTACTGGTTTTTTGTTTGTTTGTTTGTTTTTTTAAAGGTGGCTGGAGAGACAGCCGTGGGTGCTGGGAACCGAACTCTTATATTTTTGGTTGTGAGCCTAGCCTTTAACGGCTGAGCCATCTCTCCAGCCCAAGTACTTGTTTTAATCAATTTGCCCATGATGATTTGGATCAGTGGTCTTTTTCCTCACATCTTTGTGGATCAGTGGTCTTTCTCCTCACATCTTTGGAACAAACAAATATTGTCAGTCACAAGGAAAATACAAAACAAACCCAATGAGGTATTACAGATGCCTAAAAGAGGAAAGACAGTAAGTGTGGGCATGGATGTGGGGTCCTCAGCCAAGCCCTCACTCACTGCTGGCGCAGAAGTGTAGCTGTTTGAGAGAAGTATGGTGGCATGCTCCACGGTCGACTGTAGTAACAGGTGTATGATGCAATGAACATATTAAACCATCAGATTGTGTTCTTTATCCAGGTGAATCATACCATGTGAGAACTGTATCCTAGTAAAGATGGTTTTCTAAACCTCACAATATCTCTACAGCATACAGAACTGTGGAGACCAGGAAGTACAGCCCATTTCCTCCCCACCACCACCCAACTGGGCCGGGGCTCAAAGGGGCAAGGAGAGGATGAGCACCTCCCAGCCAGGACTAGGCAGATGAGGAAAGGCAAACACGGCAGAGGGATTTCTCCTGCCTTACTTGCTGAGGGGCATCTGTGTTAGCTACTGTGTCTTATCTTCTGGACCAGAGCAGAGAGGAGGGGGAAGAAAGGGGGGCTGGAAAGAGAGAGAGGGCCATCCCAAGGCAAGCTGACATCTGACTGATCAAGAAGGGCCTGAAGCAGCACTGTAGTGACATAGTCTAACACACACCATGTGAAAAGCAAAAGCCACAGGACCAGTGAAATTAACAGGGTCAGTCAGTGCTTTGGGTTATAGTTTATGAGAGTCATTTTTTGTGTTTTTTTTTAATCACAGAAAAAGAAAAAAGTGGTTGGTTGGTGGTGGCGCACGCCTTTAATCCCAGCACTCAGGAGGCAGAGGCAGGTGGATCTCTGTGACTTCAAAGCCAACCTGGGCTACAAGAGCTAGTTCCAGGTCAGGCTCCAAAGCTACAGAGAAACCCTGTCCCAAAAAACCAAAATAAATAAATAAGTAAATAAAATTTTAAAAAGTCTTTGACCAAAGTGTGTAGTGTCTTCAGCAGCAGATAACCAACTTAGTTCTGATTCCACTCCAAGAAATACATGCCTAGGTCTGTCTGTCTAGACAACGACCCATGGTTGGGGAACTCACAAGCCCAAGGAGTGGTATACTATCATTATTTTGTTAAACAGACACAGCTGCCAAACTGTACCTTTATCCATAGGTTAGCGTAGCTCTCAGACCTCACTGAAGAATTTCTTTGCACAGTGGACAGTAGTTAAGGTGGAGATTCACAACTCCATGGGTGGAGAACAAGTGTCAGGGGAGTACGGAGCCACACACAGGACATCCACACCACTACGGCCCCAAGGCTCAGCAAACAACATGAAGACAGGTCTGAAAAACTGTAAAACTCGGAGTTTAGGGAAGACTGGGGTGAAACAGCATCTTCTGGACATGACAGGATCACTGTACTCATGGACACAGCACTGCGCCTGCCTGTACAAGATGGACACAGCTGTGCCTGCCTGTACAAGATGGACACAGCTGTGCCTGCCTGTACAAGATGGACACAGCTGTGCCTGCCTGTACAAGATGGACACAGCTCTGTGCTTGCCTGTACAAGAGGGACACAGCACTGCGCCTCGCCTGCATGGACAAGGCATGCACAAGATGACGCCAGCTAACATTGAAGCACAGAACAGTAAGAGGCTCATCAGCCTCTACTCCTAGCTAAGGAGTTACTGGCAATTAATGGCTTTGGAGTAGGGAGTTAGCTTTCTCTGTGATCTGTGGTAGGTGGACCATATGCCACTGGATCACCTCACACTCAGAGGAGTTTAAGCATAGAAAAATTAGATTTGATAAGTTATTTTTATGAAAAAGTAAAAGGACACAAAGTTGAAAGAGGTGAGGTGTGAGAAAAAGTTGCTGGGAGACTGGAAGTCTGCTCAAAATACACTGCATGAAATTCTCAAATAATTAATAAAATAGTATTAAAAATAGAAAAAAATAATTGGAAAGTATGCTGCAGGTAAGAAATTACTGCATAAGCTCTAGGGACACCCATGTAAGGTCCAAAATGAGGTAGAGGACTCCTGAACTTCAAGTCCTTCCATATTAATTTGGTTTCTACCACTGTGATACAATAGCCAGGAGCAAAAAGCAAAAAGTTCGTTTGGCTTCTATATCCCCATCACAGTCTATCACTGGGGGAAATCAGGGCAGGAATTCAAGCACAGACCACAGAAGAATGCTGCTTACTGGCTTGTCCAGCTACCTTTCTTATGCAGCCTAGGCCCACCAGCCCAGGGATGAGACCAACCATAGTTGGCTAGGCCCTCTCACATTATTCAGTAATCATGAAAATGTCTCACAGACATGTCCACAGCCCAGTCAATTCCTCAACTGACACCCGCTCTTCCCACATATTTCTAAGTTTGTTAAAAATAAAACATATCTAACCAGCACACATTCTGAGCCACAGACTGTTTGGACTGTCTCATCTCGCTGATTGTCACAACACTCTCTGGACATGAGAAAATAGGCCATGTCTACTTTTCAGACCAGGAATATCAAGTTCAGAGAAACAGCCTACTCAACCTGAAGTTCAGAAGAGGGCATGCCCAGCCAGCCTTACTTAAGAGAAGAGTTTCTGGTTTCCTACACACACACACACACACACACACACACACACACACAGCATGCATGCACATGTGTGTGCCAGGCCTCACCCAGAATGAGAAGGAAGGGACCGCTGTGAACTACCAGAGAAACCCTGAGCTTTAATTCACCATGCATGATCAACCTCACCCTAACCCTGTTAAGTCACTGTAGCAGTGTGGAGAATTACATTCTCTTAAGCAGTCAGATTTCCTGAATTTTTTGACTACCCACTGTGAAGCTCACTGGGAGATTAAAAACAAAGCCATTCTTTGGTTTACCAAAGGAAACCTAAGCCTGGGACTCAAGCTTTTAAACAATATTCACTACTGAAGTAATTAAGCCATAGGAAAAACACCAAGGGAATTTCCACAGAACTACCAACACCATTCCTCTGTAAGAATCTTAAGCCCGTTAAGGCATTTTCAAAGACATACAGGCTTCAAAATTTGCATTGTTAAGATGCCTGGGGTTGATGGCTGCCCACCAAGCCTGATGACCTGGGTTCAACTCCTGGAACTCATATGGTGGAAGGGGAAAAACCACCAACTCCCACAGTTGACCTCTGATGTCCACATAGCTCTATGGTGCCCACACATGTGCACATACACAGACTAAATAAATAAATGAACGCCCCTTATAAAAGGTCCTCTAAAAAGTGTGTAGGTCAAACCTACCACTATAATGCATAATAGAGGTGCAAGGAAAGCAGAAGAGGGCAAGCTAAGTCTTCCTACTTACTAGAACTGGGACCACATCAATGCAAACGACCAGCACTGTCCTAAAAGACCTCAGATAAACCACAAAACCCTAAAAGCACACATGCGGGTGGTCACAGGAGCATGTCTGTGATCTCAACTGAGGAGGAGGACTGAGCATTCATAGTCAGACCTGAGCTACACAGTGTGTGACACAGGCAAGGACAAGGAGGTGGGTAGCAAAAAGGGGAAGGGGAAGGGAAAGAGCGGGGAGTGTTAGGTACAGAGTGGACCCTAAAAATGCCAGTGTTGTTGACAATATTCTAAATGACAAACTCTCACCAAGTAAACAGAAGGACTGCTAACAGATACACAAATGCCTACAATCAGCATGCCTCAAAACCCTGTGAAGCAGCTTTCTGCTTGATAGGACTTCCCTCCTTCCTACTCTTACAAACACAGCAAACTATCCAGTTCCCTAGCTCAAACAAACCTGTAACAAATCAAAGACTCAGGCATTGTGGCCCCAAGCCCTCCTCCCAAACTCTAGCTTCCGAGCTGTTCAGCTCACAGTCCCTACCTCTACCTCCTCAAAACCGGCAAGGCTCTCCTGCTTTTCTGCAGCTCTCTCTGCTGCCCACCCGACCCCAGACAGCCACAGCAGTTTAAACCTCTCTTTCTACCCATGGAGTGGCCTAATTCTGGGGTCTCACTTTGCCCTTGCTTATGACGAGGAGGGGAAAAAGATGTATGGAGGAGGAAGAAACAGGAAAAATATGTATCAAAGAAAAGAACAGGTAATTCACTACGACAAAATTCCATTCATAAAGAGAAAAAAGTCCACAGCAACTCAGGAAATAGGAAATAGAAATAGTAACGCAGCCTGTAGATGTGGTGAGAGCAGCCAGCAGCCCTCTCATAGGCAGCGTTTCAGAAGCACACAAGGCTGAAATCTATAGTGGAAGTAAGTAAGGCTGCATTTGAAACCACATCCCTCTAAATCACTAGATGTACTGCAGGGGCTCTGCATGCACGGCATTTCCTACAATATTTGTCGGCCGAAAAAAAAGAGTACGACAGAGTCCAACAAAGGAAGCAGGCTAAGAAAACTCTACATAAAGCCCCAAGGCTGAATATCACTCTGCTTTTAATTACCTCGCAGGCCACAGCAAAGGCTTCATGACAGACAAGGGAGAAAAGCAGGACGATTATGATCACAGTGTACAGAGCGTCTGCAGCCCAGGTCGTCTGGAGGAGCACTGCACCCTCTGACACTGACTGCAAGTGAACCCGACACCCCACTCAACCAGGGTGCGCCACAGCCAATTTACCTTTCTACCTAAGAGGAAAAAGGAGTTTTCCTTTCTTTTGGGGTCTTTTACTCATTTTTCTTTTTCATTTATGTTTAACATGCATAATAAAAACATAAAAAGTATATATGTTAATGGAATATATCATATGTTTCAATACAGGTATGTGTTCTAGGTGCTTAAATCAGGATATATATATATATATATATCAACTCTAATAATGTTTATCATTTTAAGACACAGTTTCTCTATGTATCTCTGGCTGTCCTGGAACTCACTCTGAAGCCCTGACTGACCTTGAACTCAAAGATCCACCTGCCTCTGCCTTCTGAGTGCTAGGATCAAAGGCCACCAAATCTGGCTGTTTATCATTTTCTATCATAACATTTCAAATCATTTCCTCTGGTTTTTGAAATTCGCAGTGCATTATTAGGGTCTGTTTCATCCCCCTTGACCTTTCTCCTTCTCTCCCTCCCCTTCTCAGCCTCTAGAAGTCATATCCTTACTCTTGACTTCTCTGAAATCAAATATTAATATCACATGACTAAGATGACATAATACTCATCATACTGTGCCTGACATATTTCACTTAATATTCTCTGGTTCCTTCCATGCTGCCACATCAGGATTTCACTCTTTTATATGGCTAAATGGTAACTCATTGTGAATACAGGTATTTTATCTATCCATTTATCAACTGATGGACACCAGGGTTGTGACCATTTATTAGTTATTTTGACCAGGGCTGGAATGAGTATGGGATAAAAGATGTCTCTTCAACATACAGATTTTTATCTAGAAACCCAGAAGTGGGGCTGCTAAATCATATCATAATTACACTTTTCATTCTTGTGAAACTTTCATAATGATTTCCATATAGATAGAGATTTACAACCCCTGCAACCTCTCCTTTAAATCCTCACTAGAACTACCAGACGTCAGGGAGCTAGTTCAGTGTGGTTTTTATTTCCATTTAATGATGAATGACTTGTCGTAGGGTTTCTCCTGCTGTGAAGAGACACCATGACTACGACAACTCTTATAAAGGAAAACATTTCATTGAGGTGGCTGGCTTATAGCTCAGAGGTTATCATCATGGTGGGAGGGAAGGCAGCACACAGACAGACAGGGTGCTAGAGCAGAAACTGAGAGTCCTTGGAAGCTGTCTGTCTCACTATGCGTGGTTTGAGTATATATGAGGCCTCCAAGCCCACTCCACTGTGACATACTTCCTCCAATAAGGCCATACCTCCAACAAGACCACACTTCCTAATGAGTGTCACTCCCTTTGAAAACCACCATATTTTTTTTTCATGTATTTGCTAGACATTTCACTTTTGCTTGCTGTTTTGGGACAGCTTCAGGCCCAATCTAGCCCCCAAATTATGAGCCTTCGGTCTCTGCCTCCCAAGTGCTAGGTTTACTGGAATATGCCACTATGCCTGACTTATGGTTTTCTTTGAGCCTATTGAGTCTATTCTATGGTGTCTATTCAAGTTTACTGCCTGGATTTTAACCAGGGTTATTTACTTTTGCTATTGACCTTTTGGAGCTCTTTATATGCTCTGGATATTGAAGTCTAGTCAGAAGTATGGCTTCCATACACTTTCTCCATCCTTCATGCTGTCTCTTCACAGTGCTGTTCCCTTTATCATCTAGAATCTACTCAGTGTGATGCAATCTCACTGCCTGCTTTTGCCTTGTATACTGTACTTTTGGGGTCTTATTTTAAAAATCCTTGCAGTATTATTTCATTTATGTCCTTAATCAGTTTTGAGATAAATTTTTAAACTGGTGAGAAAAGGAATCTAGTTTCACTCTTCTGTACTTACTGAATTTGCCCAGCACCATTTATTAATGAGACTGCCCTTTCTCTAGGTGTTCTCGGCACTTGATGGACATCAGCATGGTGTGGGAGAATTGTCTGTATTCTGTCAATCATATTTTAATAAAACGCTGATTGGCCAGGCAGGCAGTATAGGCGGGAAAGCCAGACAGGAAGTAGGGGTGGAGCAAAGAGACTGGGAGTATTCTGGGAAGCAAGAAGCTCCCTCTGTCATTCCTGTGCAGACCACCAAAGCAGCAATATGTGAGCTGTCACAGTGAGAAAGGTAATGAGCCGTGTGGCTAACATAGATCAGAATAATGGGTTAATATAAGCTTTAAGAATTAGTTAATAAGAAGACTGAGCTAATGGGCCAATCAGTTTATGATCTTATGGAGTCCTGTGTGTGATTTTATTTGGGATTTTCCGGCTGTGGGATACCGGGCTGGACAGAAACCCCAACAAGCCGGCTGTCATGTTACATCAGTAGGTTCTACATGTGGCTCACATCTGGGCTCTGGACTCTTCTCCATTCGTCCATTATGTCAATACATCACTGTACTATTTCAAAGTCAAGTAGTAGACTGTCTTCTGCTTTGGTATTTTTCTCAAGATGGATTTGGCTATTCAGTTTTCTATTGTTCTGTGTAAATGTTAACATTGGCTTATGTCACACTGGCATTTGGATAGATACTAAGGTTCATATAAGAACACATAACAGTGTGGACTCCTTGAGGTAGGAGCTTACTCTACCCAGGGCCTCAAGGTCATGGCACTCTTCCTGCCTCAGCTCTGAAAGCTGAGATGCAGACTTGGGCCATCATAACAACATCAATTCTTCTGGTTGTGTGTGTGTGTGTGTGTGTGTGCCCACTGTGCTTCATCAATGCTTTGAAATTTACACTACAGAGATTGTTCACTAAATCCTTATTCTTAGACACAAGTACTCTCTACTTGCAGCTTATACCAATCTGCTTTCTGTTGATGTAATAAACACTATGATCACATGCAACTTAGCAGAGGAAAGGGTTTACTTGGCTTTCACTTCCCAGGTTACAGTCCATAGTTGAAGTCAGGATGGGAGCTTAAGCAGGAACTGAAGCAGAGACCCCCAAAAGAATGTTGTTTAACTGGCTTGCTCTCTGGCTTGTATCTTAGCCTTTTTAGATATACCAGGCCTGGAGATGGAATGGGCCCTCCAACAACAGTCAAGAATATCTCTCCTAGACATGAACACAAGGTAATCTGACGGAGGTCCCCATTCCCAGATGACTCCTAGGTTAGTATCAAGTTGACAATAAAAACTAAGATGCTGGGTGGTGGTGCACGCGTCTAATCCCAGTACTCAGGAGGCAGAGGCAGTGAGTTCTGGGACAGCCAGAGCTACACTGTCTGGAAAAATCAAGCCAAACCAAAACAACATCCCCCCCCAAAAAAAAACCTAAGACACAACCCATATCAATTTGAAGTAGTTAATCAGTCAACTCATTTTGAATAAGGGTTTGCATTTTTTCCAACTTTATGCTAAGAAAGGTCACTCGCACACTCAAGGTCTATCGCTTACACATAAGCTCACAAATCTATTAAAATTGTTCATTTTAGGGCCTGGGGAAATTTCTCCATGGTTAAGAGAACTTACTGTTCTTGCAGAGGACCTGTGTTCAGATCCCAGCATCCACAGAGCAACTCAAAACTAATTCCAGTCCCAAGAGATCCAGTAGCCTATTTAAATAAAGCTGTTAGATTATTAAAATTGTCCACTTTGCAACTCAATTTGATCTGCCTCAATGTGTGCTGGAACTTCTTCTGTGGTTGAATGCACACCTCTGGCCCTCTGCGAGGGCAAGGAGCCATGTGCTAAGCAGGCTGCAAGAGGACAATGGATGGAAGCAACCTAACTTTTACACTGCTTTTGTTTTCCTTTTAATTTGGAAAGCCTCCAACAGGAGTATATAAACTACAGTCTTTGAGTAAAATCTGGGGTAATGCCAGTTTTTATTGATGAAGTTTTACTGGCACACAGTTAGACTTACTTGTTAACATAGTGCTGGGGCCTTTAACAAGGGTTTAGAAACTGACAGAGACCTGCCTGGCCAACTAAGCCAGAAACACCTCTTATGTGTCCATTTCAGACAAAATTAGTTGGACACTGTCCTAGAAAAAAAGTGAAGGCATTTTCCTGAGTTTCCCCATGGAGCCAATAAGCTCACTGTGAGGGAGCCCAGGGCTACCTGAGACATCAGCCACCTCTCCAGTGAAGACAGAGCTGCAGAGCTGACCAGCACAAGACACTTCTCTGGACTGGCCATGAACAGTCTCCCATGGAGATGGTGTGTCCACCACCCCTCACTTCACAGGATGTTAAATTTCCACAGTGAAAGGTCACTAAGAACATATAATATATTTTAATTGATAAAACATCACACAGCCTTCTTAAAGAACATAATTTCTCAAAGGGAATTTCCAAGATTTTTAAATGGTATCAAGGTCATGTGATCCATTTGATGTAGCACATCCGTGTAATAGCAGACTCACTCTGGGTCCCACTGGCCAATTGACCCTGGGAGATCAAGCTCTTTTTGGCTTTACTGTGTTCATAGTGTAACATGGACACAGGCAATATGCTTCCAGGTCAAAGCAGGGTCTCATCCCTACTCCCATCATTCAGAAACACAAGTATATGGTCAAACCATATTTAATGCACACACTGTTCAAGGCACAGCTCTGGTACTGATTGTGGGCACCAATAATACAAGTGGGGATCATGCCACCATGGAGCTCACAGACTGAGAGCCTGAAAAACAGTCAAAGAATAAATTAAAGTAACTACAGATGAGAGATGAGAACAGGAGGCAGAAATGGCAGTTCAGAGTAAAAAGGAACCAGATTCTTTCCTGACTAAAAGCTGGAAATGCCCTCCAAGTGTCCAGGGCTCATCCCTGCCAGAGGTCAGAGATGCCAGAAGTATGTCTGGTTTTACCATGGCCAGAAGGTGGAGATACCAGGAAGGCAGTCTGGTCTCCCTAATCTCTATTCCCAGAGGAGTAGTCTTTCCTGGAATCCATGTTGTAGAAACCTAAAGAACCTCAACCCCTGGAATGAACAGAAGACTGAGCAGCACAATCCCGTGCCGACTCCAGGTCTTCCTGCTCAACAGGAGCTCTGCCTTCTTTCTTTCCCAGCCTTGATGCCAGCTGAGTTTTCAGGACCTGAGTCTCTCAAGCTAAGCACTACAGACTAAGAAAGGCTCCTGTGCTCCCAAAGACACCCCAGTATTCCCATGCCGCTATGACATGTGCAACAGAGAACACAGCTAAGATGCTGGAAGAAGGAACTGTCAGAGGCTGCTGCCATGGGGAGGTCTCTGTGAGGAGGTGACATAGCCATGTTCAGCCCTAAGTAATGAGGACGCGCTAGTCTGGCAAGACCTTCAGGGTTGGGGACTGGTGAGCACCCATAGAGAGGGAAACAGCATGGAGCACCTAAGACTCACTGGAGGCCCTATAGTCCATTGTGAGGAGGTAACTTATGGGGGAAAGAAGTCTTTCTCCCCATAGCCTCAGAAGATTGGATGTATTTATTTTTGGTATATGCAGACCAAGGAGCAACCTTGATTGTCATCCCTCAGTGTTTTTGAGACAGCGTCTTGCTAGGACCTGGGACTTACCAATTAGGTGAGGCTGGAATGCCAGTGAGCTCGAGGGCTCTGTCTGAATCCACCTTCCTAGCACTGGAATTATAAGTGGACTTTATATAAAATTGTTTACTTTTTATATTTATTTAATTATTTTATGTGCACGGAAGTTTTGCCTGCATGTATGTATATCTATGTGCATGTCTAATGCCTGTGGAGGCCAGAAAAGGGAATCACATCCCCTGTGAATAGAATTCCAGACATGTGTGTGGACTTCCATGTGGATGCTGGGAATTAAACCTAGATTCTCTGCAAGAGCAATGAACATTCTTCATTACCGAATCCATTCTCCAGCCCCATTTTTTTAAATGCCAGAGCTAGAGATTGAACTTAGACCTTTGTATTTGAAAGACAAGCATTTTTTTTTCAGCTGAGTTATCTTCCAATCCTAGATCAAATTTCTGTGCTCCAAGCTCTCTCCCAAGGGTGATGGGGAGACAAGGACTTAGATCTGTCCAGTCCAAGGGTAGGAAAAGCATGGCATGCTCCCAGAATTAAAATGAGGTAATGCAAACAGAGAGGAGGCAAGGTCAAAAAGGAGACAGAGACAGGGCCATTAAGGTGAGCAGGAGACAAGCGCAGTACAAACTTGCAAGTTTGGATTCTATTTGGAAAGCAACAGGGGGCCACTAAAGGGCTTTAAGAAAGGAATAGGCATGGCCATATTTGCGTTAAAACACTACTGCAGAGGAGTGGGGCTGAGGATGTTGTGGTATTGAAATCAGAGCGACCAGGATGCTGATGGCAGAGGTTGACACAGAGACGGACCTTGATCTGGAGCCCTCCGGTATTACACTCCACGTGAGCCGTCACCTGGAACACTGTGCTAAGGAAAGTTTGTAAGCTTAAACAGGGACTCTGGGAAAGGGATCCTGATTGGTTAGTAATGTCTGCATGAACCCAGAAGGAAGCAGAAGCATCCACATCTCTCCTAACCTTGCTGACAGAAACTTCAAGTATCCAATGCCTCTTAGACTTCCACTACAACCCACTCAGCATGCAGGGTGGGACCCAAGCATCTGTAAGTGTAATAAGTTCCCAGACAGCCTGCTGATGCTGATGGTCCAAAACTCTCACCATGAACAGCAAGTAGCAAGAGAATTTACTTTTTCTCTCAGCTCCCAGGACCTAACACAGAAAGGCCACTTGACAAACACTAAATGAATTAAGCAAGTGGCACAGTCCACCCTCTGCGGGTTGGTTCACTGCTGCCAAGCTGGAAATCATTTGGTGGGGCAGCAAGCACCAAAAAAGTGAGGAAATGTCCTGAAAGGTGAGGGATGTGCAGCACAGAACGGACAACGGTGGGGTCATCGCCTGACCTCTTAGCTTTGCAAGACAGCAGGAAAATTATAAGAAATAAAAAAGAATAGCACCCACTGATGGCTCCCAGCAGGCAGAGTTATGAGAAGGTCATGCTTGAACAAAACCACAAAGCAGACCCAGAGTCCTAGTGCCCCAAGAGTTAGATTGCCTTCTCAGACACACTGAACTCAGCTCTAAACTAAGAACCACAGTCAGACTCTGCTACCTGAAGAGACAATCCACTGGCAGGAGTCCTCAATGTTAAGATACACTGCCCAAACCAGAGGCGCAATCTGCACATTCAACTTCCTGAACCAGTTCCCAAAAACAACAGGGTCTCACTATGCAGCTCAGGCAAGCCTATGACCTCCCAAGTGCTAAGAGCACAGGTGTATGTCCACTTCTAAGCCCCTTTCTAGAGTAAACACCACCATGTGGCTCCATGCTGACCCAGTAAGCCCCAGGGTTGCTGTCACTCACACAGCCCTTGTGTCCTTTTCTCTCCTTTTTGAACTCACAGAATTACAAAACATGTCAACTTTTAAAGAGTTTACCTTAGTAGCACACATTCATTTCCAGGCAGCCACTAAAAACTCATGAGCACACACTCCTACTGCAATGAATCATGTTCCTGGCAGCATATGCCTCACCTCTGGGTCTCTAGGCTACAGCATCCCAAACTCCCAGGCATTATGGATTCAACCTATTCTACACCATTGTTTGTGGCTGCACATTAACCTCAAGCATGCCAATACTTTGAGGTGCCCTCAATGCTGAGCGAGATTGTTCTTCAGATAATGTATAAGCAAGAGATGGAGAGATTGGTTGATTGATTGATTGATCGTCATCACTGGGATTAATTGCCAGGAGTAAGTGGGGTGGTAGAGAAATTAGTGGTATAAAAGGGAGCCATTGAGTCTTTAGATGTGTTCCTATAGAATACCCAAAAGGGAGGCCATCTAGAGACTGGCAAGTTTTGCAGGGCAAAACCAGAGCCTGACTCCTCTATCCTTCTCCAGGTTAGTTAGGGGGCAAGAGGGCTATTCACTAACACAAGCAAATGACTACCGCTAAACTATCTATGGCAAGGGCAGTACAGCAAATTGGGGTTGGTCTTTACAAAATGATGCAGTTTGTTTTGTCTTCAGGCAGTTGTGGTTGACCCAGAACTGGCTATGAAGCTGGCCTTGAACTCACAGAAATCCTCCTGCCTCTATCTTGATACAGCTAGAATTAAAAGCATGCGCCACCATGCCTGACTTAATAGATGTAATTTTTTAACAGAGGACAAAGATTTGACGAGTTCAGAAACAAAACAAATTCCTATATCAACACCTTAAATCTTCCAAATAGCTCAAGAAAGACCTCAACTTCCCAAACTGCCTGGGCCCTGCAGCTCATGCCTGTGCTAACCTGGATGCCACTGTGATTCTCACTCAGAGCCAAGCCCAGTGCCTTTCTCTTGCTGCCTAGGGCAGTTTTTGACAAGGTCTTATTACGTAGCTCTAGCTGGCCTGGTGCTTGTTATGTGAACTCACAAACATCTGCCTAAATCACAGAAACTGCACCCTGCTGTGCAACTCCCTACCCATCTGTGAGCTTCAGGGGTAGACACTGGGTCTCAGATTTGCATCCTGCATCAGGATGGGGCCTGGACCATAAGGAGAAGGAAAGAAGACAATAGGAGAAAGGGAGGGAGCCAGAGAGAGTACACTTGCCACATGTACTCAAATTCCAGAAGACCAATTGCTCCGAAGCTGTGGCACGGGGGTGCTGGGTGGAGGAAGGAGCTGCTTTCCTGGTCAACAGGTAAAAGCTCTGGAGTGCAGTATGGGGCCCAGTCAGAGCCTTAGCAGCTGCTGGGCCTCTCAGAACCATGAGGCAACACCAGAAAGCACTGTGGTGTGGATGCCAGCAACCCCTGACTGAGCCTCAGTGTGAGTCAGACCACTGCAGCAGGTGAGGAGGGTCCCCGCTGGGCCTAACTCCAGAGACCTCCACACCGTAGCCTCGTCACTCTGAGGAAGTGTGTGGCAAACCACTGCTCACCACCTGCAGAGCCTTAGGTTTTGTGCTCTCAACAAGAAGAGGATATCCACAGCTTGGCTCTAGTTTGCTTCCTGCTGCTGTAATAAACACCATGACTTCCACTTCCAGGTCAGAGTCCATCACTGAGGTAAGGAGCAGGACCTCAAGCAGAAACCACAGAAGGACACTGCTTGTCAGCTCACTCCCTGACTCACACTTAGCTAGCTTTCTTCTATGGCTCAGCACCACCTGCCTAAGGACGGCACCAGTGACAGGCTGTGGAGCTCTTCCACATCAATCATTAATCAACAAAGGCTCTCAGAGATATGTGCACAGGCCAAACTGATCTAAGCAATCCCTCAATTGGAAAGCCTTCAGATGAGTCTAGGCTGCATCAAGTTGACAGCTGAAACCAGCAAGGACAATCAGTGGCCTGAAAAGGCTAGTCAAGCATCTAGAAGAAGACAGCATTTGGGCTGGAGAGAAGGTTCAGAGGTTAAGAGCATTGCCTGCTCTTCCAAAGGTCCTGAGTTCAATTCCTTCCAACCACATGGTGGCTCACAACCATCTGTAATGAGGTCTGGTGCCCTCTTCTCACCTGCAGACATACACACAGACAGAATATGGTATACATAATAAATAAATAAATAAATAAATAAATAAGAAGGCAGCATTCTACCAATCATAAAAGACTTCAACCAGATCTGGGCAACCAGCCCTACTCCTCACCCACCAACATAGGAAGATGGGAGGGGCCACCCCAAGTCAATATCAGCTCAACATAAAAGCCCAGTCCAGTCGCCACACTGTCACATGGTCTTTCTGCAAATTATGGAAGAAAGCACCGGAAAGTCAACAATCCTCAGGTGAAAGGCACTGGACCCAGATGGCCATTCTACTAGAAGGTGACAGAGTTCTCACAGGGCAAGGGAGAGTAGGAGGAAGTCACTCTTGAGATATGATTGATCCCTGTTATTTCCTCCTGCTTCCTGACTGCTCTGACATAAGTGGGGTCATTCATGTGTGCTCCATACTCTGATGGTCTACCCCACTGAAGCACAACATCCAAGAGTCAACTGACCGCAGACTAAAACCTCTGAAACCGTGAACAACAGGCTCTTTCTTCCTGCAGGCAGGCTGCCTTAGGTGTGGTATTACTGGAGAGAGCTAGCACAACCACCCTGATATGGTGCTATCTGTAAAGGTTCCAGAGGAGCAGTGTGTTTGGGGCACACCAAGAACAGAAGAATGGGGTGGGGTAAGTAGCAAACAGGAGGGACCTAAAGGAGAATACACACAAATTAAGAAGACACAGTAACTGAACTGAACAAAACTCAAGCGCAACAAGGACAGCCAGGTTTTAACCCTTTCTTCACGTGTACATGTGTGAGCAGTGCATGGGTGAGTGTATATATGCATATACATGCATGTGGAGGCCAGAGGACAATTTCAGCTCTCCTTCCTTAGGTGCCATCCCCTGTGAATTTTAGATGGAACCTCTCATTGGCCTGGAACTAGTCAGCAAGCCCCAGGAACCTGCCTGTCTCAGCCTTCCTAGGCCAGGATGACAGGCACACACACACACACACACACACACACACACACACATATATATATATATATATATCACTATGCCTAGCTTTCTCCACATGGATTGGGGACTGAAATCAAGACCTGTGCTTATAAAGCAGGCACTTCACTGACTGAAACAGCTCCCACCAAAGTTTTTTTTTTCTAAAAGCAATGGCTTAATAGTAACAATTGTCTGTAACATGGCCTGATATACCATATACCACAAGTGCAAATCCAGCCTGGAGCTACACATGGCTTTGTACATATTAAGAGAGCAAGGGATAGGAGAAGGGGGATGAGTGGGGGAAACAGGAGAAAGAATGCAGAGGAAGCAGAAATCAAGGGAAAGCCTAAACTCCTCACGCCTGGACCTTGGAGAAAAATGTTTGCCAACCTCTGGCCTTTGGTCCACAGGTATAACAGAGATCACATGATGACACAGTGTCATCTAGAGATATAGCGAGGTTCATGCACCCTCTGCAAGAAAATCACACAGGTCAGGAGACTGTGATCTACCGCAAGCTCACGACACGTCATGAAACAGTGAAGAATTCACCTACATGTCCTGCACTCAAGACAAACAGGACAGAATCCAAATAAATAACAAACAGGAGCTGCAGATGTAGCTCAGCTAGCAGACACCTGCCAAACGTGCATGAATCTCTTAATTTTGATCCCTAGCACAGCATGAAACAGGTACAGCAGTGCATGCTTGTGACCCCAGCATTTAGGAGATGCATATAAGAATTCCAGGTCATCCTCTGCTACAAAGCAAGTTTGGAGTCAATTTGGGATCCACAAGACCCTGTCTGAAGGAAGGAGGGGAGGAAAGAATGAATGAACCAACAAACGAATGAACTAACGAAGGAGAAGCTTGTGCTTGTGGGCTGTGATTTTGTGGAAAGCCCTGTACATGAAGGTTTGAGCACTATTTTGAAGGGCAGACAAAGCACTTCCCCCACACCATCTATCACCAGCCCCCAAGAAACCTGACACTATTGTCTCACTTCCTAATCTGCTGTGTGACTTAAGCTAAATTGTTTCCTCCTTGGATGAATGAAGATCATCATCACACCTCACAATTCAGGACAAACATGAAGCTTAAATAAGCACATGCTTCTTAGAGCTGAGCCTGGCAGCTGGCATGCTGAAACGTTAGTCTCCATCGTTTTTATTGGCCTTTCTATTTATTAAATGGTTCAGGTCAAAACCGAGAAGATGGGAGAGCTGACTCCCAACATCGTAGGTGAGTGGATCTGAGAGTGCAGGGCCAGAGGTCGCACCTGCAGTAACTAGCTCACCTCTTCTTGGGGGCTTTAAGGAGAGGCAGAGCATGTGAAGACCTGTATGGAACTGGACAGGTGGAACAATGTGTAGAGCTTACGTACAGCATGACACCACAATGAGCTGGATGGGCACTCCCTCCTCTTCTGTACATTCCCCACAATTATACCAAGAGAAGACCAGGCATAGTAGTACAGACTTGTCATCTGAGCCACTCAGGAAACTAAGGCAGGATTTCAAGTTCAAAATCGGCCTGGACTATAGAACAAGTCTGAGACCAACCTACACAACTTTATGAAACTTGCCCCAAAATAAAAGTGCAAAGACAGCTAGGGTTGAGTCTGTGGGGAATGCTTTCCCAGTACATGTGTGGTCCTGACTTCATCTCCAAATCTGAAAAGCAAAAAAGTGAACCTAAGCCAGGCATGGTGACATGCCTAGAATCTCACGTAACCAGGAGATTGAGACAGGAGGGTCACAAGTTAAAGGACAGTCAAAGATATATAGAACCTTAGAGAAGGTACCAAGATAAAATCCAAGAAATCAGATAGTCCTCATGGGCCTTGAATCTGAGCCCTAGCTGTGCTGTGGTTCCATTAACTCAGGTGGCTGCCCCAGCCCCAGCCCCAGGACCCTACTTCCTGCTCTATCTCTCCCTTCCTTACACAACACTATCTATGTTAGCAACAAGCCTGCCATTCTCCACAAATATCTGAGATTACTACAGCGTGCCTCGCAGAAAATGCTGAGTGAACAAAACTAAAGGGGAAAAAAAAACCTTCTGCATCCCACGATTCATATATGGGCAAGAGCGACACACAGTCAGTTGCTGGTGTTCCTTTGCTCCCTGCCAGGGAAGAGTGGCTGAGCAGCAAGGCAGACTGTCCGGGAGGCATGCCTGCTGTGCACACAAGCACATATTTATTCATTTTTAGAAAGCCTGCAGTGCCCCCCCTTTTCCCATGAAACCTGACCATCCTACTCAGCTGCTATTCCTGTCCCTTGCTCATTTGCGTAATTTTAACACTGCAGAATATAGCTAGCCTAAGAATATTTTTTATAATTACACCCATCACAGGAACTGTCAGTATCTAATGAAGGATAATTTCAGCTATTATAAGATGCTTAAAAGATCATTTTCATGAATAATTCGTAATATGAATCATTAAATTCAAACAATGTCAGAAATTTCAAAAAAAAAAACAGAAAGAAAAGAAAAATATTTTAGGTGCTTAAAAGTCACCGTCCCTTTAAAGGCAGAATTCCATTTCTTGCGTGCTCGGAAACAAGCTAAGACGCGGGATTGAATGGCACTGGAGAGGAAGCAACATGGAAGTTGAATTGGGACATTTCTTCTGACCCATCTTTCTCTCCAGCTCAGCTCAGTCACCTCTGCTCCTGCCACCGCAGAGCCCATGCAAGTCCTAAGTTCCAGGGCATCTACGTGACTGTACCTGCCCTCCCTGCCTCTCCTGCCTGAACAGGAAACACCTGGTCTGGAAACAGAATGAATGTATACAGCGCTGGCTCTCCTGGCACACACACCCAATCACATCTGTACCCCAAGCTCTTCGGTTCCAGAAACACCACACGTCCTTGTTGCTAACAGCTGGTTTCAACTGTCTGCTAAAGGTAGGGGAAGTTAGTACTATAATAAAACTGCAGGCCTCAATAGACCTTTCTAATAGGAGAACCACAGTTCCCATGTTTAGTCTGGGCCAAAGCCAAGGAAGCAGAGTGCAGGCTGGCAGGTGGGGTGGTAGGTGTGTGAGTGCTGGTGAAGGAATGATCAAGATGTGGATACAAACGACACCCACTTCCAAGGAAGGTCTGTCCCTGTAGGAGGCAGAGGTTTTCGCTGACCCCTACCTGCCAGCCGGCACTCGGCAGCGCTCACCCCACCGGCACATGCAGAGAACGAGCTGTGAACAGACAGTATACCCATGGTGATTCCAATAATCTGATACAGAAAGGACGACCCAGAGAAGTTCTGTTGAGGGACAATGCTACCTGGAAAGGCAAGGCAGGTCTGGGGCCTCTAACGCCCTCCAAATGTCAGGTGATAACTACTTTGGAGTGTGAGGACCCCTGGTCTCTGCTGGAGCTATTCAGTTCTATCTATTACTGTCTCATGAAAACGGGTATCAATGATACAACAAATGGGTATGGGCATGTCCCAACAGAACGGGAAGGAATGGAGAAACAGTTCAGTGACTAAGAGCACTCACTGCTCTTTCGAGGACCCCAGTTCAAATTCCAGCACCCAGATATCAGCTGACCACTCAAAACTCTCTTCCAGCCTCTATGAGCACCGTGAGTGCATGTGCTACAGACATACATGCAAGCAAACACACAAAATACCATACAAACCTGGATTTACAAGCAAGACTGCCTGTTCAAAACAGAGCTGGTCACTGGATCACGTGGGGGGAACACAAAGCAGGCGAGCATGTGATTAGGACATGATGTTTGCATATGTTTACATACATCATTTGGTTTGGTTACCTAAGAGGTAGAGATGGGTGACTGTGCATCACCATATTACAATAAATTCCATCCTCGCTTCCTGAAGACAAGCCAACAACATAGACAGGGCCGTTTAATACTTGTTCCCCTGGTCTGTGGCCCACTGTTAACTGAGCTGGCAGTTAGCGTCAGGTTTTATGGGGAGGAGGGAGGAGATGGGGTGGGATGGCGTAGGCTGAGTCTGTGTCCCTTCCAAATGACACAACAGCAGGCCGTGGGCCTGAAGGGTTTCATCAGACCACTGATAGACAAGACATAAGCCAAGGTAAGTCCAACCTTCTGTGACACCAATGCACACTAGACAAGGACAAGGACAGTTGGCCACTAAGAACAAAGAGAAGGACACCTCTTGTTCCCCAGTGAACCAGTCGTCTGAAAGTCCCACCGTACCCAATGGAGACTGTCTTCCTATCCATTCTTGCTGTCTCCCCCAGACTCACAGCACTGCTCATGGAAGTCACCAGCAGCACAGTGGCAGACGCTGCCCATGGCGGAAACGAGCAGTATTTCCATACAGCTGTTCTTCATTCCGTGGGGTTGGACACCAAGGCAGGAGACATAAGACACAGGTGCTGCTTCCCAGACATCCACGTAGCAAAGTGACTACATGACAATGTCGTGGGCAAACCACAAAACTTTTAAGGGTAACTTGAGCCAGGTGAGACACATACCTGTAATCCCAGGGATTATAGCAGGGGAGTTCTGAGGCAGGAGGATGGTAGTTTTGAAGCCATCCTAGGATACAAAGTAAGAAAGATAAACAAACATGAACTTGAAGTCTTAGCTTAGAAGCGATTCCAAATGAAACAGCATGGGGCGGGGGTGCGTAGTTATGTGGGGCATGCTGGGTAATGTGCCCAAGAACACAATGCTAGTGAAAGGCAGCATTAGAACTTTCTACACCAAACCCACAGCCTCAACGCTCATGCCACAACCTCTCCAGCCGGGGCTACATAATGAATGAAGTGGTCAGCATGCTGCCATCCTTCCCACATCTGCTGGGACTGTCTGCCATGTTTCTCACCGGCGACCAGCAGACACTTGACATTATTAGCCTTCATACCTTATATACCACTTCAATATTAAAATACCTATCAACCATTTGTTGAGCTGTTGTACCATCAGCTTTCTTCATATCCACATAAAAATTCTACTTATCAAGAAGGGAGTGGTCACAGGCAGAGGACATTTACTCCAGAGAACAGGTTACAGCACAAAGCCATACCCAGATCTTGAAGTTGTCTTCCAAAACAGTAAGAAAGCTAGAAGGGTAAAGAGTTGCTCCCTTATCCTTTGTATGTCTCTTCTTTCTTCCCAGTGCTGCTGCTGCCATTGTTTGTGGCAGGGCCTCACTGTGTATCCCTGACTATCCGGGAACTCAGTAGCCCAGGGTTCTGAGTTGGCTTCAAACTCAAGCTCTTCCTACCTTGGCCTTCCCATTGCTGGGGTCATGGATGTAAGCCACCAGAGATGACATTTTTGTTCGTTTCCTATTTTGTTTTGGTTTTCTCTGTATTTTCTAACAAGGAAAGAAACTGTTTTTGTGATGACAAAGGCACAGAAGTCCAGGAGGCAGCTTTTGGCTCAGAGGTAAACATCCCTCTGCTGTCTACTCTGAATCCTTCATTTTTCACAGGTGGCAGCCAAAAGGAGAGGCAAGGCCACCCAGCAGCACCGGGTCCTCCTAACTACCCAAAAATGGAAGCCACATGCTCCTAACAGTGTTAAAATGAGACAATCCCAATATACAATGCAGGCAAGAATAGTTCAAGGCAATGTGTGCCAGGCCTGACCTCATCTGGAGGAGTTTAGAGAGACTGGTTCCCTAAACCAATGATGCTATAAGGAAAGAATCAACAAAGAATGGAGATGAGTAAATGTGGAGCTGAGGAAGCTTGGCTCCAGCCTAGGCCTGGAATGCCTGGCAGCAAGTGTGATCAGTGCTAGCAAACAGCACGTCCCTCATCCTGTCTGCCACTCAGGCCAATACACTCGCTTCCCACTTCCCAGCTGGGTGTCTGCCTAGAACCTAGCTCTAACACTCCAAGTGTACTTGCACACTTGAGCAGACATTTGATAAGATAACATAGCCTAAAGCATACACACAAGGCAAGAAGATGACTTGAGCACAGGCTGGCTCACTGTTCATACCTGCTCTACCTTCAGCAGCTGCTGCATCCCCGCCAAGTCCCAAAGACCAGAACAGGCCACTGTGCAGACCTAGCAAAGGTCCTGGCGGACAGGGTTTGCTTCACACTGACTCCTTTAAAATGCTCTTTAGTCATTGTATATTCATGTTCCCTCCCCAAATCCCAGCAAAGTCCCCACAGGCACTCGTTCAGGAAGTTGCCAAACCAATTCAGGAAGCTGCACTCAGTGCTAGAGTACTTGCTGGACCTGGACACAACAACAACAAAACTAAACTATACCAACAGGTCAGTCTCTGTTTCCATCTTGGCAAATGTTTCTTGAATATGTCGAGAAGAAAAACAAACAAGAATTTTAACCCATCACTGCAGGTCCTAGAGAAATGCCGAGTGGTTAAGAGTGCTCTGTGCACTGGACGCCCCTGTTCCACCAGAGGCCAGCCAGCGATCAGAAGTTCAAGCCCTGACTTGGGTGGGGACCTTCTACTCAACTGCAGGCCCCTCCAGCAAGAAGACCAGAGGGGAAATAGAAACCAAGGAACAAAACACTTATCCAACAAAGACAAACCCAGAAATCAGCATCTAGACCTATGATCACCCCAAACCCAGGTGCCTAAACCCCAGTGTAAGAACACAAGAACAGTTAGGATAATATGCCACCACCAGAGCGCACTACAGTCATCCCTGAATAGTTCAAGACATCTGGAACAGAGGAAAATGACTTTAAACCAGTTTTATAAAAATGATAATAGAGACTCAAAGAGGAAACAAACAAACCCCTTAAAGAAATCAAGAAAGAAACAAAGAAAACAATGAAGGGCAAATATAAATCCTTTAAAGAAATCCAAGAAAAAACAAACAGTTGAAGGAAACAAATAAAACTGTTCAAGACCTGAAAATGGAAATAGAAGCAATAAAGAAAATGCAAACAGGGAATTCTGCAAGTGGAAAATCTAGGTAAGTAAACAGGAACTACGGATACAAATATCACCAACAGAATACAAGAGATGGAAGAGAGAATCTCAAGTGTTAAAGATACCATAGAAGAAACACATACATCAGTCAAAGAAAATGTTAAAGCAAGTCTCAATAGGGACAAGAAAAGTGAAGTAACCCTCTACATCCTATCATACAACCACAGATTAAAGCTGGATTTCAACAACAAAAAGCCTACAAACTCATGGAACCTGAACAACTTTTTACTGAATGGCCACCAGGCCAAGAAAGAAAATTAAATCAAGATCAAAGAAACAAATTAAATAGACCTATTAAACAGACCCCTATGGAAACAGAAGTAGTCATTAAAAGTATCCCAACCAACAAATATCCAGGGACAAGTGGTATAGTGCAGAATTCTACCAGGATTTCAAAGAAGAGCTAATATTAATACTCTTCAAATTATTCTAAAACATAGAAACAGAAGGAGCATTGTCAAATTCGTTTTGTGAGGCCACAATCACCCTGATACCAAACTACACAAGGATTAGTCAAAAAGAATTACAGACTCATAACAGTGGAGCAGGGGCTATCTATCTCTGACCCTTTTGCCTGCTTTTGGGACCCTTTCTCTCCTACTGGGTTGTCTAGTCCAGTCTTCATATGAGGGGATATGGGGATATGCCTAGTTTTACTATAACTTGACATGCCATGTTTGGTTGAGACCCCTGGGAGGCCTGCCCTTTTCTAAAGGAAAAGGAAGAGAACTGGATTTGGAGAAGAAGGAGGGGAAAATCATGGTCATGATGTAATAGGAGAGAGAGAGAGAGAGAGAGAGAGAGATTAATTAAATTGGGGGAAAGCAAGAAAAGCGCTCTGTGCTGTCACAGAGGCCTTGGGTTCGGTTTCCAGCACCTACACAGTGGCTCACAACTGCCTATAACTGCAGTTCCAGGGAGGTTGATGTCATGCATACACATGATGCACATAGGCAGGTACACACATATACATTTTTTTAAAATTATGTATCAACTGGGCAGTAAGAACAAACTTCTGAGAATGAAAAACTGGAGAAAATGGCAACAGAGAGAGCAGGGAGCACCTGCGGGGGAGGGACCATCTGCCTGGAGGACAGGGTGCCAGACAGGAGGAAAGTTCTAGGAGAAGGGGGTGGGCTGTGGAGCTCAAGTGCAGAGGACAGGGATAAGAGCACGAGCTGAAGGAACCTAGCCAGGGACCGCTGCATCTCCTCAGGAAACAGTCTCCAGTCTTCCCGAGGAGAGCAATCAGACAGGCCACTCTGCTGAGGCACAGGAGTCTGTCTACCCACTCAAGTACAGCAAAATGACCAGTTGCCTCAGGAAAGCTGTAATCAGAAACTAAAGCAGAGTGGTGTTTCAAAACCAAAGTGGCATTTAACAGAACAAGCCAGGGAGAGGCTGACTGACAGGCTGCAGACACCAGTCAAACTGGCAAATATGGAGGGGTGAGCATGCTAAAGAAGGACCTTTGCTTCTTACAAACCATAAAAAGGAGCAAAACCCAATGGATCCTGGGTATTTCCAGGTAACTGTTTCTGCTCTGGTTTGGAAGAGGAAAACGTCCTGCTGGGGCTGAATTCAATACAGCAAATAAAATATCACCCTCTCCCAGGTCACCAGGACATTTAGGTAGGTCACTTCTGAAAGCAGAGGCTGGATTCCTCTGCAACTATGACCATGAGTATTTGCTGAAAATATTCCCTGACATGGTGACACAAAAAGTGGCTTGGAGCAAGGCCCCATCCCTCGCAAACAACTTCCATCAGACACCCCAAACCCACCAGAGGCAAGGATGCTGGCTGGCCTTCCCATCTCTTACTTCCACCTGCCAGGAATATGGATGTGATGGCAGAGCCGCAGCCATCTTACAGGTGACATGAGGCAGTCATACGGGCTGGAGAGATGGCTCAGTGGTTAAGAGCACTGGCTGCTTTTCCAGAGGTTCTGAGTTCAATTCCCAGCAACCACATGGTGGCTCACAACCATCTGTAATGAGATCTGGTGCCCTCTTCAGGCGTGCAGGCATACGTGGAGGCAGAATGTGGTATACATAATAAATAAATCTTTAAAGAAAAAAAAAAGAGTAAAAGACATGCATCAAGAATAAGAAGAGATGCAGCTTGAGTGTCTGTGGCCAGAAAATATCCACGCTAGCCCAAGCTACTTCCAGACAGCTCATGCAAGAGAAAAACTATAGGAGCTACTGTGGTTTCAGTTTTCCTTTCAGCACAGCCAAGCCTCATCCAATCCAACATGGTATCCTAAAGCCAATGAAGGGCATGCTATGACAATGAGATTGAGATAATCCTGCACACATTCCTCCAGCAAACATCTACCCTCCTAACAAAAATGCTGAGCACACCCACTGCAGAGTCAATCGAGGGCCTGCTGCCATCCACCCCTTCCCTGACAGAATCTGTCCCTTTGCTTCTGAGCCCTCACATTGCCTGTACTCAGCCCAGTCAGTGTGTTGCTGTGGGGCTACTCCCATCCCACGTGAGCCTGACTTGACCACATCCTAACTGCCCTCTGCTAGATATTTTTCCTTAAGTGACAACCTCTCCACTGATGCAAATAATCTCAACCAGACCAAATCAGACCGAGTTAGAAGATGGCCATGTTTAATGGCTGCCAGCACTCCTGGGTGGCCCCCCAGAAAAACATGGAGAGTAAAATAGAGAATCAAAAGACCATGGGAAACAAGGAGACCACCAGAGAGAGAAAAGGGGAGACCACATGTTCATTCTCTGGGGGGCAGTTTAAATAACCTGTGGGAGTGGTCTTGACCTTCCCTGGGGAGGGGTCACTATTTGGAGGGCTTTCTTGGAGGTGGAGTTTAGACTGAGGCAACTCCCAGGGGAGGGAGCTTATGCCAGGAGCTGGGGTGAAGCCCCCAGCTAAACATTCCAGACTTTTTTGGATAAGCATGTTAGGAGCTGAGGTGATATTTTTAACTAAACATTTTTAGACTCCTTGTATTTATGGATGCCAGGGGGCTGGGGTAAAGCTCCCGACCAAACACCCTCTCCTACTTCACCAGGTCCCAGTGTTAAGTAAGGGATATACAGCATCTGAGGTGGGCCAGAGTTGGCCTGGCACATCTGTTGGTACAACCCATAGGGCATTTTCCATGATACTTTGAATTTTCAATTCAGTGACAGTGAGTTTGTCAACTTGACATGAACTAGAATCACCTGGGAAGAGGGACCCTCAACAGAACAATCTCCACTAGACTGCCTGCAGGTATGTCTGCGGGGCATTTTCTTTTCTTTTTATGGAGAGGAGGGAGCTCAAGATGGGGTTTCTCTATATATCCCTAGTTATCATGGAATCACTCTGTAGACCAAGCTATCCTCGGACTCACAGAGGTCTGCCTGCCTCTGCCTCCCCAGTGCTAGGATTAAAGGTGTAAGCCACTATTGCGCAGCTTTTTCTTTATGGCTGATTAATATGGGAGGCCCAGCTCCTGCAGCAGGTAATCCTGGGTTATATAAGAAAGAGGTCTGAGCAAGTCAGGAAAAGTGAGCTAGGAAGCAACACTGTCCCACGCATGGTCTCTCTTTCATCTCCCACCTGTAGGTTCCCACTTGACTTCCTGCTCCAACTTCACTCAGTGATGGACATGGAAGTGTAAGCCAAATCAACCATTTCTTCTCTAAGTAGCTTTTAAGCAGTGTTTTATCGTAGCAGCAGAAATCTAACTATAATGAATCCTTTTTTAATAAAATCTGAAATATGTATGGAAAAATATAAAGGTGTTAACCCTCAGAGGTGAATATGGAGAGTATTAGCTATATTACTCTCTAGGCCTTGCCAATAAGTTCAATCTAAAAAGAAAAAAAAAATCAACCCTTTGATGTCTGGGAACAGAATTCAGTAAAATGCAAGGAGTGAGCACAGTGCCACATGCTTGTAATTCCAGCACTGAAGAAGCCAGAGCAGGAGGCTCCCCAGAGCTTGCTTGTCAGTCTAACCAAATCAGCTCTATTTCAATGAGAGAGCCTTTCTCAAAAACTAAGGTGGATGGCAGGTGATGTGGGTCAGCAGGTAAGGACACTTGCTGAGCAAGCCTGGCAACCGGAGCTCAATCCTTGGAACCCACATGAAGACGGAAGGGGCTAACTGACTCTACAAAACTGTGCTCTGACCTCCACACATGCCATGGCATACACACCCCACACCTATACACAAAGTAATAACAAAAGGTTTAACAATAAAGCAGGATACACACATATGTCAACCCTTTAAGTGGATGTGCCACTTGGAGGCTAAGACAAAAGATCAGTTGAACCCAGATTCACAATCAGCATGGGCGATTACAATATAATATCACCCCTTTCTCTCTCTCTCTCTCTCTCTCTCTGTGTGTGTGTGTGTGTGTGTGTGTGTGTGTGTGTGTCTGTCTGTCTGTCTGTCTGTCTGTCTGTGTATATTCTCTGATCCATGGTAGCTGCTAGGACTTCAACACTTCAGGCAGGCACTAGAACCACTTTACTATTTTATCAGGATAATGGCTGCATAGCTTTCAGAGAGGTTCACTATACAATTATCACCATAATCGCTCACCTTTTACAAACTAATTGACAGGTGTCTGCTAATTTGTCTTGGCCCTCAACTTGGATCTTCAAAACATCACCAACCCTATTTATAATGAAAATTGTCTGCTATTTGACATGTCCCACCGCTTGTTCCGTGCACGCAAGTCCAGAAAGTCACTGTCATTATCTTCAGCCTCCAAATTAACATCAGAAACTTTGAAATAACTGCCAGCAAGAACACAGTCATTAAAGGTAACCAGTGCAGAGATTCAAGCCACAGCCCTCAGGCTGCCTTGCCCTTTCTCAAGGATCATGATTTCTCCAGGTTCCCTCCCCAGTGGTATCTCTTTACCAAGGGAAGAGAAGGGTTCTCAGGAGGAGGAAAGGGCATGACTACTCTACACTCACCAACACCCATAGCAAGCATGTCTGCTCAAAAAGCATGCTAAGCAGTGTTGAGCTGAAAGGTCTGATGTCTGATCCAGGAGGTCCCCTACCCTGGTTCCCACTAGACAGACAGCACACGGTTCAGGCGATCCAGAAAGAGGATGCCCTCCCCCTTTCATGTCTTTTTCTCGGAACAAAGTTAAGTAGTAAGGTGAAACAGCAGAGCAGCCTACCCAAGCAGAGTCTACACGCCCAGACCAGCACTTCAGCGAGCTCAGCACACAACACCCAGGCTGGGGACCCATACACCTCATGATCTAGAAGCCGATCACACTTGGAGGAAAAGAATAAGTGCTGGACCTAGTAGGTGAGAGCAGGAATCTTTGTTTTGTTTTCATTTGTTTGTTTTTCAAGACAGGGTTTCTCTGTGTAGCACTGGCTGTCCTGAGACTTGTTCTGTAGACCAGACTGGCCTCTAACTTACAGAGATCCACCTGACTCTGTCTCCCAAGTGCTGGGATTAAAGGTGTACACCACCACCACCAGCTACAGGCAGAAATCTTGATTCCTACATTCTGGACAGTGGCATTGATGGTTATTTTGTGTGTGTGTGTGTGGTTTTTTTGATGGTTATTTTTATATCTCAATGGTGACTGACAATATGATTGGAACCTGGAACATGGTATACAGATATTTGATAAAATACTAATCTAATTGTCAACTGTGAATGTCTTTGTCAGCCTGTATAGTATAACCAGATTTCACCCAGTCGAAGGCCTTAAGGTGGAAGAAAAGAGAAGGCCTATGGAAAAGATATATCAGAGGATTCGGAGTCAAGCTGTGACATCAGCTCTTCCCCGGTGTCTAGTCCGCAGGACACATTACAGATGGTGGGGCTGAAGGATGAGCCAGTTTCCTAAAATAATCCCTGCATACGCACACACAGTCAGTCTGTATCACTGTCGAACCCTGGTGTGTGTGTGTGTGTGTGTGTGTGTGTGTGAGAGAGAGAGAGAGAGAGAGAGAGAGAGAGAGAGAGAGAGAGACCCGGCACGCATCCACCTTTGGGGTGTTGGTTCTTTGCATGTACAGAATGGCAACAGCACCAGGGAAGACCCTGGCTGAGGGTTTAACTATCGATATTTGACCTAAGAACTTCTCTAGGTATTCTCAGGTTAAAACCATCTCACCGCCCTAGAGATTACCAAGTTAGCTAGTCTGGATGGCTAGTAAGACTGAGAAATCCCCTTGTCTCTGCCTTGCATCTCACCATGGCTGGATTTCAAGTGTATGCCACCACAACCAGCTCTGTAAGTCAGGGTCTAGGCACTGAGCTCAGATCCTCAAGTTTACGGGGCACTTCCTCACAGAGCATCGCCCCAGCTCCCGGGCTGTACATCCATCTTGACTCAGGACTTGAGCTATATGCCAGAGGGGAAATCAAAAGCATGGGAGTCAACGCCTGCTTCCTAGTCATACATGAAACTGTTTAACACTGGTTCCCTGCAGAGTAGGCAGGACCCCCTTAACCACAGAGTTGGCATTATGCCCATGAATGCCTAATTGTCAAGCTGGTTCCTAGGGTGTATGGTGGCACTTCTACCACCGCTGTAACAATGCAGGATGAAGACAAAGGTGACACCCAGAGCAAGAGCCAAAGCAAAGGCAGGGACAAGCTCTCACAGACCTCTGTCCACAACAGCCACCAAAGCCTTCCTAACAAGTGAGGAGGTCACCCCAAATTCTACTCCACGTTCCTTCTTCACAGAAACAGAAGAGTGGAAACTTTGATTTGTACCTGTAAATTTGAAGGTTGTTGACATTATATTTTAAAAGTTAATTTTAAGTTGTTTATTTTTAAAACCTGGAGGAATGTGTCCATAACAAGAACATAAGGACAAAGGTGAAAGTCCCAGGAGAGCCCTGAGGAGTACTGCCAACTGCAAAGCTCGGGGAGCTAAAAAGATTCCCAGTCTCTTCCCTCTAATGAGTTCACAGCTGTCTAAGTCACTGTTGACAAAGATTAAAAGATACTTTATGCTTACACTATGAAAATGTGTTCTCAGTTCTCTCCTATAACTCAGGAATTCAGACATTGCTGTGTCCATCCCTGATATCAGACGCCAAGGGCCATCATGAATCCGATGGCAAAGCAGCCTTCCTCCAGGTTCCAAGAGCCTGCAGGCACCGGGGCCAGGCAGTGAAGAGGTGGAGAGTAGGAATAAAGCAGGAAGTTCCGGCCTCTCAGGAGGAGGATCAGAGCTTGGGAAGAAAGCACTGCCTTTTACAACCACCTTTTAAAAGGAACACATCAACACACACGCTTATGGAGCACCACGTGAGTATCTGTTATGTACCTACACGTGTGTAATTTGCAATGCCAAAATCAGTGAAAAGACTGGAGGCTGGAAACAGTGTCTTGCTATGCAGCTCAGGTTAGCTTTGAACTAACAAACCTGTGGCCCTAGTTTTGAGTGTAAGGCTGTCTTCATGGTGCTGGCACACTGTGATAATTGTGGCTAAAAGGAGAGAACCGCAGGATGTCATAAGCAGCGGCAGGGCAGCTGATGTGTGCCCACTACTGAGCTCAGCCCTGAACGCCTGCAATGTGAGAGGACGCCCAGGCACACGGCATAGGAGAGCCTGGAAAGCGGCTGCCATCTCACTGCAAGTCAGCAAGGGTGATCACAAGTGCATGCTGAAAAGGCTTACACCAGCTCTGCTTCAGAGCACTCAGGCTGCCGTGTGAGAAATGGAACTTCTACTGCAATCTGTACACCACAGGTTCTGCTTGTGCATTTGGGGAGAAGTGCTCCAAAACTCCTGGCTCAGAAATGCATCTCAGAGTGCTGTGCTTTCTAAAAGCAAGCCCAGGGCCTGGGGCAATGGTGCAGCTAGAAAAGTGCTTGCCATGCACGTATCCCCAGCAGCCGTGTCCAAAAAAACCTGACACCATGATATATTCTTGTAACCCCGACGCTGGGGAGGAGGAGACAAATGGGTCCCTGGAGTCCATTAACCATCTAGTCTAGTTAACCGGTGAGTTCCAGGTTCAGTGAGATACCATGACTCTAATAATAAACACCATAGAGGTTGGTCTCTGGCCTCCATATGCAAATGCTGTAGGTCCATAAACATAGGAGGATACTAGCTGGAAAGACAGGGATTTTCAGGAGTGAGAGGGTAAGAGAGGGGAGCAAGAGTGAATACGATCCCAACATATTGCACATATGCATAAAACTATCAAAGTTAAAATATTAAGTAATACCAACAGCCAAGCATTACCTATTGGCCATTCACATCAACTCAAGTGGCAGGGAAGCGTGTCCCTGCCATGGGCAGATACTCCTTGTGCAAACTTTGTAAATTCTCAAAGGCAAGTTTCCATCCAGGCCCTGCTCCCAGACTTCCTTAATGACCCTAATGGCTTTAAGGGTCATTCCCAATCCTATAATAGAAGAGTAGCTGGGCCCCACCCTACCAAAAAAAAATTCCCCCAATCCCCGAGTTTGCCAAAATAAGGCCACATAATTCCTCCAATCCCAGGTCATCTGGAAACTCCCCCTTCCCTGCAAGAAACCCAATATAAACCCTATGTTCTGCTCGGGTCTCTGCTGTTTCTCACCCGAACAGAGGTAGCCACCCTCCTGGTTTTTTCCCTCCCAATAAATCTCATGTGTGATGTTTGTTGTGTGTTGTGACTTTGTGGTATTCCTTGGCTTCCAACTACCAGGATGCGCTTCCATCTGAGCTGCACCATTTACGTTACCCAGTACCTGTCCTGTGCCAATCCTTGTGCTGGTATACCTAGTGCCTCGCAAAGCAGGTACTGCCAACTACCCCATTTTACATATGAGAAAGCTGAGGTCGGATCACAGCCCGACAACTCTAAGTCCCGGAAGGTCTGATTCTTCACCCTGCCTACTCTCTTCTGCTTACATCCCTGGTCTCATGTGAATCAGCCATTCCATAAGGCTCACAATAATCAACCTAAAGTCCATAAAAGTGCCCAAATCATAAAACTGTTGCTAAGTCTAGTGAGCCTTAGTTTTAATTTAGCAAAAATACCAGCAGGATTTTCTGTCTAACTCTGTTTTCTGGAACCCCACCAACACCACTTTTCTACCTCAGTGGAGTATGTGTTCATCCGCTCCTGGAGCCTGCCCATCCAACAGTCATTCCCTCCCCCATGCTCAGCTCCACCTCACCTTCAGCTGTTTGACCTTCTCTTTTCAGCATCTGGACAGCTCCTACATATTTCTTCAGCTGGACTTTGAGCACCTCGTTTTCTCTGCAGGTATAAAAATGTTTAAAAAAAAAAAACAAATTTAAAAACTGACACTTTCCACCCTAAGCAGGGGAGGGATCTGTGTGAGGAAAAGACACAGTTGTGTCTTATCAGTGCTAATGTGCTGTCCTGTACCACAGCACTGAAAATGACTGGGCATACTTCTGGGACTTTCTTTTAGGAATGTTGGTGAAGGCCAACTGGTCCCTGTGCCTACAGACTTGGAATGCAAGCATATGCTATGTGAACCCACCAACCTGCCAGGTGCCATTCTGGGTCAGGCCCTTGATAGTGTTTTCTCCAATGACAGGCACACTCTACACACAGTTCACCTGCACCAGCTACTGTGTATTGTATGACTTGCCTAATGCTAAATGTTTATATATGATCCCAGGAACTAGCACAACTCCTACTTTGTAGATGGGGCAACTGGGACACCAGGAGGAAAATCATGACCAAATCCATCCCCAACCCCACATAAGATCATACATCTTACAATGGAACACAGACACACACTGGGCTACAACCACACCCTACTTCCCAAATCCATTCCTCAGGTACACTGGCTGGTCATGTGACATGAGGCTCCAGAAAAAGAAACTGACATTTCATTACCATCAACCATATATAGCTTGGCCCTTGAACACGTCAGCTCACCAAATCACACATGCATGCATTCATCCATTTTATCTATCACATAGATCACATAGTTTGGACCCATATAAGCTCACTGAACCACATACACGCACTTTCTTCCACCCATTATTTGTGGAAAACTCACAATGGACCTGGACTTGCCGCAGTCTCCCAGTTTGATAAGAGAGGAGTTTTGACAGATAATGTCTCTGAACAACAAGATCACATGGCCAAGGTCGCCAGTAACCCCCAGATCTCTCTGTCTCCAAGACAGATTTTCCTGTGTCCTTCTAGAGACCAAGATTTAGTCTCTTACCAACTACACCACAAGAGGCTCCTTGCCCACATTCTATTTCTCCCCTTTCACTTCCCACCCCAGGTCTCCAGTGTATTGTTAAACACACTGAAATGTTCTGTCTTCACAATAAAAAGGGCTCAAACCATATTTCTTCTATGACTATACAAATAAAGACTCACTGCAAAATATTCCAACAGTTAGAACACATTTAAGAAGGAACACTTAGCTGAAAACACAGCACCTGGAGAGAAAGCCCATCAATACTACCCTCTCTCCTATCACACGGGGCATGTGCAAATGAGAAAGCTTTATGGAAGAAATAACCAGTCATGTTCCCTTAACATTTCTGGCTAGAAGGAAATCATGTTCCTTGTCATTTTCTCCAGCTCTCCCCACTCCAGGGAAAACGGCAAACCTGGTGTGCACTGCCATGCCCTACAGCATGCACAGCTAACCACTCCAAACCACGCATACTCCTACAGAGACCAGCATATGGTGCAGGGCCACAGTGAACACTTTCTGCAACCAAGCTGTTTCCTTCAGCTGCACCACGGCAAGCGCTCAGACTATTGACAGGAACAGGTTCCTTAGTGTAATGCTACACACATACTTAGCTGTGTGTTTCCAGTGCCCACACTACAACACAGTCTATAAAGACAGCACTTCCCTTTGGGGACAGAGAATATAAGGGTCAAACCCAAGAAGCACCAGGTGCTTAGAAATTGCCATGGTGAACATATCAGCTTACTAGATGGCTATCTTTGGCAGCTGCCAGTTTAACCAGCTGGCTTTGCCCTGGTGAGAAATTAACACTTTCACACCTCTGGGGCCTGAAAAATCTCAAGTGAGAATGTGTTCATACTTTTTTTTTTTAAAGGATAAAGGCCTGGTGTGCTGGCCAGGGGGTCACTGGCCACTGATCCCTAGGAACAACCAAACTGAGTTATTGTTTTAAATTTTTATTTTGAAATAGCTGAAGATTTGCAGAAAGTTAGAAGAGAGCAAGAGGCCCTGCACAGCCTTGACCCAATTTTTCCCAGCGGGTACACCTTACATAGCTACAGGACAGACGTCATCACACCCAGATACCCACTAGGAACACAGTGTATGATGAGGCCGTCTTCATTATTGTAACTAGCCTTGAACGTGAGGTGAGCCCTGAGCCTTTGTCTCCTGAGTACTGGAACCACACACCAGCTCATAGTGTGTCTCTGAAGAGAGATAGAGACTTCAATGACCACAGCAGTCAGATAGGCTATGCCAGTAAAAGAAGCCAGGTAAGTATTTGGGACTCGGGGATGGTAGCAATCAAAGGAGTTCTTGTTACTGATGTCCTCCACAGATCTGGCTCTATTGAGAGGTAGTGGAAATTAGCATCTAGGGCAGTGGTTCTTAACCATCCTAACATTGGAACCCTTTACTATAGTTCCTCATGTGTGGTGTCCCCAACCCCAAAATTGTTTAACCACTACTTCATAACTGTAATTTTACTACAGTTATGAATTATAATGTAAATATATGCTATGTAACCCCTATGAAAGGTTCAACCAACCCCCAAGGGGTAGAGATCCACAGATGAGACCCATTGGCCTAGCAGAAGGTCTTCATCACTAGCTGAGTGCCCTTGAAGGAAACAGTGGGACCTGGCAGCCCCATCTGTCCACTTCCTCTTCTGGCCTTACAGTGACCGACTTTGCCCCACCAGGAAATGCTTCCTCACTACAGATTCAAAAACAGTCAATAAATCACGGACTAAAGCGTAACAGAACTGTGAGACCAAACACCTTTTTCTCTTCTTTGCTGACTGCCTCGGGTTTTTGTGACAGTCACAGAAACCTGGCTCATTTAAAAGGTGCCTTTTCTGCTTTTTCTTTCTTCTCTTAAACTTCACATATCACTAGCCCAGGAAAACAATTCTCATAGTTTGGACAACTAATTAACAAAAAATTTAAAAAACTGAATAATATTTTTTTTATTACATTTAATTGTTTACTTGTGTTCGTGGATGTGTGAGGGCACACACCGACACTGAACACCACTAGCTACTCCCTGAGCTAGCGTGTTCATCATAAGGAAGGCCTTAACTTGTAGTCAGAGAAGCCATTTAGAATGCATATTCTGCTCACTACCTAATCCATACTATGATTATAATATATTAATACCTGACACTTGACTACCAGTGGCACTGGGGTTCGAATCTCAGCTCCTGTTCTGACCAGTTCTCACACCCTTAGCTGAGCAGTGACAGCAACCTTGGCTCCTGCTCTCAGACACTCAGCAATGACAGTGACAACAGCTCTCCCCCTTTTTCATTTGTCGCTCTCTGGTTGTCAAGTGATAATTCAAGTGGTTCATAAATGTCTCACCCTGTTAACAACTGCAATATTTGCTTCCTGGGGGTCAACTGGACTTCTTCACTCCCTCTAGTGACAGAAGTGTCACGTGTCACTTATGGGATCAATTACAAGTAGACTACAACAATCCCTTTCTCTAAAAGGTTCCCATCTCTTATTCCCAGCCAGCATGTGAGAAGCCACAGAGCAGAAAAGAGGCCTCTTGGCAGCTTCGTGAGTGAGCCTGAAAGAACACCTTATAGCCCCATCAAGCCTTGAGTAGTGACTAGAACCCCAACCAACACTCTGGTTAACTTCACATGACTCTGGCCAGAGGGACCAACTAAGCCCTCCCCAGGCCTCTACCCTCTGAAACTACGAGGGATTGGGGAAGGCGGTACCTACATTGAACCTAGAATCTCAGATGCCAGGTGAGCATGTTACCGCTAAACACAAGCTACAGTGCCAGCCTAATTAACTAAATTTAAACTGATCCATGCCACTTTATGTGCATGCATTCACTTTATCCCCATGGTAATCCTATGAGGCACTTTTACTCCTGATGCTGAGCCTAGGAGTGGAATATAGGAAACAGAGGTAAGATTTTCAGAGGTCAAATAGCTTGCCCAAGGTAATTAACTTTCTCTGACCTCCAACCTTCGTTAAAGTGGAGGTCAAAGCCCTATTTACATCCAGCTGAGCACAGAGGAGGCCCTCTCTGCACCTCACTTCACTTCCCTAAATAGCAGAACTCAAGGAGCTCTGAGGATTGGCACAGCATGCACAATTCTTCCAACAACCACTTCTCTGGCCTTCACGCAGGTGCTGAGCATCGTCAGACACATGATGTAGGGGCACAGGACAGAATGCCCACCGCCCATCCTCACAGAGGTGGGATTCACAAAAGAGCTGTAACCTCACAGGTCAGCAAACAGATAGTGGAGTTCCAGACCACACCGCACCTTATAAAATTGAAGGGGGGATGGGAAGGAGGGTGCAGGTGGTGGAATGTTTTATGGAGGGTCTACAGGGCTGTTCTGAAAGCTGACAAACCTGAAGGAGGTTTAAGATTCCTGCTTCCAGAATCAGGATGAAGGACAGGGTGCATGGCTGTTAAAATGCAAATTTGATTCAGAGCCAGGGAGCAGAGCCTGGAAACCTGCATTTTTTAGTGTTCTAGTCAGGCTGCCAGACCCAAGACCAGAGGGAAGGGCTGGGAAAGCCTAGGAAGCTGGAAAGACTAGAACCAGGCCCAAGTCATGAATACCCCTGAGCCAAGGCAAGGACCAAGAGCACCCAAGGAATGGTGTGAGGGGGACACAGGGGCCATGTGACCTTCTAGAAGGAAGCCATTGCAGTCATCCATTCAAGAAATGGTGGTGGTCAGGACTGGAAGGCCTGGCAAGTAGCCACAGAGGAGGAGAGAAATCACAGCATTTCTACAGGAGTCCAGGCTGCCGGCCATGATCTGCCTGCTGGCCACCCTGCAGTTTCCTTTGAAAGCTCAGGGAAGATGTAAATCATAGAGTAGGTGGCAGCAAGTGCTTCTCCTACAGCTTCCAGTGACTACAGTAATTAATGTGCGCAAGTCAAAGCAATTACGCCTGCTGGATGTCAGAATAAACAACCAGCAGCCCCAGACAGCACCATTCAAAGGATAATTACTCAAAACAAAACCAACCAACCTCTTAAGTGCATTTGGTAATTCACAGGCAACAAAACACCACAATAAGACACACCTACAAAAATCTGTTCTCCTGGGCCAGATGAGAACTTGGCTTAGGGTACCTCAACTCTACTAGCCACTGATACTAAGTAAACACTACATCTAGCTACACCAAACTTCTAGAAGACGGTGTCTGAGGCCTGGCTACACAACGCCATGAGAACTACCTAAAGAGGGTAGTAATGGACCAGCCTGCCTCCATCTTATAGGAAAGACAAACTAAGCTCATTCCTCTTTATAATTAAATCTCTGCTTCTCAGAGGTTGGTTCTGCACTGACTGTTCCAGGAAACAGCAACCATGCTTTGTTCAAAAGATTATTTTGGTCACCTGTTGTGACTCCCTTAAGACCACCTTGCAACCACTCTTTGTTTCAAAAAGCTGTAATGACCATCTAGCAACAAAGGTAGAGACCTTTGTTTCAAAAGCTTGTTATGACCACCTTGTTATGTCCTGTTTCTGTAGCCCAGCCTATTGTGCCCACCAAATCTCCCACCTGGAAGACCCCTCCCCCGAGCTATAGAAACCTTGTCTTCCTCACATCCAGTGGGAGCCTCTGGAACCCCACCTTAGGGAGAGGCAGCCTGTGAACATGAATAAAAAAGTTTGTTTGATTAATTTGGCCATGATGGTTTGGGTCAGTGATCTTTCTCCTTCCAGTTTTGGGGTTAATAGCAGGAACAAAAGGCACCTAGTTTAATGGTATTGAAAGCAGCTCCTAAAACCTCAAGATCACTATAGAATGTACTATCAAAGCTACCTGCATATCTCTTAGTCTCCTCCACTCTCCCGTTGTGGAGGCTTTCTACTCCGGAGTCTACTGTTACTCTGAGTGTAATACATTTTTGTAGTTCTCTACAGAACACTGTTGCAGTCCAAGTTCCTACAATAAGCAAGGGCTGCTGTCAATACTCACAGACTTAAGTGCCCAAAGAGAAGCTACATAATTTCCCTAGCAAATGACAAGAGCTAGGATTCAAACCTTGTAGTGTGATTCGAGTCAGAGGGGGACCAGACCAGTCTTCCATACTGAAGATCACCAGCAGTATAGGAAGCTACTACACGTTCCTCCATAAATGTACTCTACAGGTTGGACCCTCACATTTCCTGCCTTGCAGCTGTCAGGGCTCCCAGGGATGCTCAACCAATCATTCAACTCAACCCCTACACTGCTGTAGAGTTTAACTTACCACGGCCCCTCCCTGTGACATGCCTTCTGACACCTGTGCCATTATTATGGCTGACCTGATTTTCTGTCTACATTCAATACCTCGGCAAACATCTATAAAGTGCCCAGATATCACCTCAGGAAAGATACTCAGAACACAGGATAAATGGTCAAGGACATCCCAGAATGGACCTGAGATGTCTGGATCTCAGCAATTCAACCCATCCAACTCCTGAGAGGGGTAGAGCAGGGAGCAGGGTCTTCCCTTCCTGAACTATTCAGTTCCAAGGCCAGTAGTGGCAAGTTACTTAAAGCAGAACTGATCAAATAGCCAAATGTAGCCGGGTATGGTGGCCTATGCATTTAATCCCAGCACTCAGGGGGCAGAAGCAGGTGAATCTCTGAGTTTGAGGTCAGCCTGGTCAACAGAGTGAGTTCCAGTTCAACCATAGCTACATAGAGAAAACCTGCCTCAAAAGAAAAAAATTAATTAAAAGAATAACCAAATTCATCAGAAAAATTCATTCAGGAACCAGACTCCTGCTACTGAAGAAAGGAATAACAAATATGTAAGGGAAAAGTGGGAAGGTCAAAATTCAAGAGATTGCTTTGAACTCATGAGACCATCCCCAAGGAACACAGTAGCACCATCATCACTAAGCAAAGCTAGGGCAATCGGACCACTGAAATAGTGAAAGAAATTACTTATGAGATAGTGAATGAAAAAGAAATGGTTAATATAAAAATTAAAAAATAAAAAATTAATTACAGTGGAATATCCATAGCTCCAAAATCTTCTTCACAAAATACCATTTGCAAAGGGGCAAAGAGTAGCTTCAGCAGAGCTCTTGAACTGAGTGTGGATGCAGGAAGTGCAACACCACCTACAGAGGTGCAGAGGACCTGACTCACCAAAACGATAACCCTACCAAAGATGCACGAACTGAATCTAATCATAAGACAACAAATAAAAGCAGCAGGACATTTTGCAAAGTAAATAGATATAATCTTTTAAAATGTCAAGGTCATAAGAGTGAAGGCTAAGGAGATATAACTATTGCGTACAACAATGATGGGTCAGTCACTCTGGTGTCCATCATTCTGCAGGCCAAGAAACGCCTAGGACAAATGGTGAGGGTGGGCACAGCATGAGGCTATGAGCAGCCAAGTGTGAGTGTTGGCTTCTGACTGCTGCCACTACACTGCAGTGCCAAGGACAAGGCCTGCCCGTGGCAAGCACACGTTAGTGTATGAAGGACGAAGTTAGAAGGAGAAAGCAGGTTCCCAGACCCCTCTTGGGAATCACATGCCCTGGAGTAGGACCTGGAGTCTGCACTTTAATAAACCACCAGGACACTCTGCCCTTGCCCTCCTGCCATACCAAGGTGGTGACAGAGACCCAGCGGGGGCAATGCTCTTCTTCCACTGCTGCCCCCAACACAGACATAAGAAGTTTTGGGCCAGTTCCTTTTCTCTCCAGTTCCCTCAAATAAGAGAGCATCAAGGGCTGCTAGGGAATTTGAACTTCTCCCACTGCTCTGTGGCTTGAGATGTGTAACAGCATCTCGAGTTTGGGGATACTGGGAAGACCCATCTCCCCATCCCTTCTATAAACCCCACCTGGTAAATTCTACTCAGAATGTCAAGCTGGGTCCTACATTTCAGATCCCAGGCACGGAAACAGATCAAAAAGCTCCAGGAATTCATAGAGATGATGAATGGCCTATGACACACCTCAGAATATCCTGAGCACAATGGGAAAACCACAGGCTCTCTCAACTCAAGAGCTGAAACCACATTTCACTTACTTCTAGCCTCCAGAAGTTAGTTACTAAAGATATTCATATGACAACCTGGAAGCTGACTTCTTACACCAGGCAAGACCATGGTCTTCTTTCTGTGATCCCTTGGCCATGTAAAGAAGAATCAACGTATCACTTGCATTCATAATGGTACCTCACTGGTACTCACTTCCCGTTGTTACATCCTTACTGCACTCATGATAATACTGTACTGGTGCCAACTTCCTGTATGTTACATCTATACTGCATTCGTAATAATACCATACTGGTGTTCACTTTCTGTATGCTACATCCATTCTGCATTCATAATAATACCATACTGGTGTTCACTTCCTGTATGCTACATCCATACTGCATTCATGATGACACAGCACTGGTGCTTACTTCCTGTATGTTATATCCATACTCATAATAGTACTGCACCGGTGCTCACTTCCTGTCACACTTTAGTCAGAGTGTTCAAGGACATAACATCATGATGCTTGCTTTTAACTTAACTACATGCACTAAAAAAGAGCCTATGTATGTATATAAATAAGACACAGAGATATGTAGACAGATAAATGTGTCCCAGAGATACTTTACTATCTTTATGATTATTCTACAAGTCTAAAATTACTACACAACATAAAGTTTAAAAAAATGTATTCCTTGACTCAGGATGTGGCTTAGTTTGTAAAGTGCTTGCACACAAGCAGAAGGACCTGCTTCAGTCCCCAGAATAACATAAAAAGCTGGATGTGGGGGTAGGCACCTGAAGCCCTAAGAACGGGAAAGCAGAGACAGGTAGACACCAGAAGTTTGCTGTCCTCCTGGCCCAGTGATCTGGAGAACGACCGAGGAAGACCCCTGATATGAACCTCAGGCTTCCACACACATGCACACTAAAGCTCACAAACATAAATCCCTTGGGGAAAGAAACACCACAGCTCCCACCACTACCCCCTTGCTCCTCAAAAGGGGGTTTATAATGATAGTTTAAACAGAAGAACTTGGAGACGAATGGAATATCTTATACTAAAAAGGATGTTGGCTTGGCAAATATAAGCACAGAGTAACAAACTTTAGGTGAAGTCAGGGAATACAACCCAGGTCCAAAGCTACAGTTCCCTCTATGACAATACAGGCTGAACCATTCTAACAGAACCTGGAAACCACTACGTAGCAATTGGGAGGTCGGATTGTCCTTCTTATCTTGCAACCTGCACTTTAGAAAGGGGGAAATGGCCAGCAGGCTGGGGATGCAGGCTTCTGTCGGTGTTGGTACTGATGCAATGTGGGCAGACTGAGACATAGTGTCTGAATAACAAACAGTCTCAGCCTCTTGAGACTACAGGCAGCAGACTGGACTGTGAATGAAGGAAGAATTTTAAAACAGTAACAATAACAAGATGCAATAAAGGAGACCACAAAGCAAAGACACAGAAATGCCACTGAAGAGAGCAGATTATTACAGCTCATGAATTGGAACTGTGGATTAAAGGTTCCCAGGCTTATGGAAGCCTCAGACAGAGCAAGGAGTTTCCAATTAGGTGCAAACAATTCCAGGCTACTTCACTTAAAGGTCTAAGTTCCTCCTGAAAAAGCCAAGAGCAAGAATTGCCTTGGAAGCCTTGCAATGGCCATGGGTCAGTGCAGAGTGACTGCTGCCCCTTTAGACAAGGAAAGTGCTTCCCACAGTTCCTCCAGCCACTTCTTTATCTCTCACACTCAGACAGTGCCTCACTTCTGTTAGACCTGGTCTATGGGCATTCCAGTCTGGGACGCCTACTGTACAAACTCTGCAGTAAGACAAGTTCCATGAACAGCACTGGGCTTGGAATTTCAGGAGTAAAACAAGAGCTTTGGTATAATAACCTTGGATACAAGTTCATGCTGACAGTGCCCTGTGATAGCTTGGGGCTGAGCCATTACAGCCTAAGTGACTATAACGTGGCCACTCACTGCACTACTCCAAAGTCAGCCCCAGGAATCTAACCAGGTGAGCCACATTTCTAAGGAAACAATTATTTTCCTCTTGACATTTAATGACTGTAAGAACTGACACAGCAAAAATAAAACCAACCCCCTTCAGCAGTTTGTCACTAATATTAGTCAATACACAATTAGGCCCCTTAACACTGTGCTCCCTTCCACCCCAAAACTTGAGGACAAATTATTGAAAAACTATAGCAGATATTCCTACATAGAGAAATGTGTGCTTCTGGACTCCAGGCTGACAGAATAAGGGTGCTGTGGGAGCACATTCTGTTTCTTCAGTCTATAGCCTTTAAGATACCAGCCCGCTTGGGCCTGGCTTTCATACCGTAAAAGCAGTGGTAACCGGGCAGGTGCCTGCTCTCTTGCTTCCGGTTCCCAGTTCTGGCTGCTAGACTCTGTTCCTGTTCACATAGAACTGTTGTCTAGGACAGATTCAGAAAAAAAAAGACCTATAAATGGGTCACAGTGTTGGATAAATGTACGTAGGCTAGGGAAAGAGAGGGAAAAGAGTATAGAGAGTTGAAAAGGAAATAAATCGTTAAAAAAAGTCTTTAAAGAGACAAAGTACAGACATAGATTAAAAGAGTAAAGAAAAATAAGCCACATAAAAGTGGAAAATTCCCAGAGAGTCTGGATTATGTGTATTATTGTGTTATGTTTGAATTTTTTGACTGTGAAGGAGCTAAGTACAGAGAGACATTTCATTGTATGGGCTGCTAAGCTAAACCAGCATATATGTTCTAAAGGTATCTTGATTCCAAAATTTGAGTCTAAGGATATGCTGCTTTGGAAAAGAGGTTTTTCTTTTGTTTCCACAGAAGATGAGAACCTGTGGAATCCTTCCAGACCCTTCTGAAAGGTCACTGTGAACACCCTCAAAAAATTACTTCACCCAACTGCTGAATGAGTTGGCACATCAGGGAGGTTAACTCTTTATCCATTATGAGTTACACTTCTTCTTCAGTTGGAACGCCCTCACACACTGTTTATGTGTTCTGCCCTCAACACTTCTGTTGTTATCAGATTGTTACATTTTCATGTTTTAAATGATGTCTGGACTTTGTCATTAGATGCTAACCCTTCATGGCTACTCTTTGTTCTAACAGAGTAGCTAAAAAGTTCAGGTTGGCCCCATTAAAATAGCTATGTGCATTTCTAGGCTACCCATTCTAGTACACAGGATATACCATGAAAGACCTGATTAACAGCGCCCCCAAGCAGCAGGAAGCAGTATGGACAAAACTACACCCATATTCACAAGTATTGTTTATAAATGTTCTTTTCCATTTAAATGGGGATATGATATAGATATGAATAATTTGCATTGGTATGAATCTTGTTTATTGATACAAATTTAAGGTCAATTTTGTTATATGTATATGTATTTTTGATTTTGATCAAGGTATTGCGATTGTGTAGTTCATTTTTAAAATGTAATGTATAATTAAGAAATATAGGTTAATAGATAATCCTCTATAATAGTCAAGTTTGGAGTCATCCTAGTTAGATTTTCTAGATGTATAGAGATATATTTCAGTTAGTTAGATATTCTTCAAATCTTTCTGAGACCTTCAGAATATGGCATTTAAATGTTTTAAAAATTTAGGACTTTTCATGACAATATGACATGTCTGCTCCTGGGAGCACCAATCTACTTCAAAAGGAAGATGGGCATTGAAGAAGCTCCTTATGGAGTTTGTTAGCCATTTGGGCAAGAAACTGCTCATGTCTGAACTGCTTCATGGTGTACTGTAAAAAAAAAAACAAAAAACAAAAAACTGGACATGCAGAATCCACAGAGAAATGACTGCTGAACTTGCCTAAAGGTGAGACGATCCTTCGGGGTTCCTGTTTCATGAAAGAGTCTGTGAGACATTCTACAGGACACATAAGAAAGTGACTGGCAAACTGCCAACATAGGCAGACCTGTCTTTGAAATTTCCTACTTCATGGAAAAGTCTGCTTTGTGTCTGTAGGCTGAATATGAATGCCCCAATGGTACAGAAGAACTTTGGGTAACTGTTCAGGCAGCAAGATGTCTCTGTCAATTCTAGAGTTTTGGAAGTTGTTTACAATGTACTTCCAGTTTACATAGATAATATTATATCCTTCTGGAGTCTTTGATGGAGTTGAAGAATTTATATTTATAGTTTTCCTTACTTATGATAAAAGATAAAGTAGATATAAATATTGTAACAGTAATTCTTGCTTGATAATTATTTTGTTATATGTAACTTTACTATGTTAAAGTTAAAGCCTTCCTTTTTGTTTTTTTTTGTTTTTGTTTTGTTTTGTTTTGTTTTTTTGTTTTTGTTTTTGTTTTTGTTTCTCTAGACAGGGTTTCTCTGTGGCTTTGGAGCCTGTCCTGGAACTAGCTCTTGTAGACCAGGCTGGCCTCAAACTCACAAACATCCACCTGCCTCTGCCTCCTGACTGCTGGGATTAAAGGTGTGCACCACCACCGCCCAGCCTTCCTTTTTGTTTAGACAGAAAGGGGGAAATGGTATAGGAGACCCTTCTGTCTTTGCGTTGCTTTCATTGGTTAATAAAGAAACTGCTATGGGCCTGTTGATAGGGCAGAACTTAGGTAGGCGGGGAAAACTAAATGGCATGATGGGAGAAAGGAGGCAGAGTCAGAGAGAGATGTCATGGCTCTGCTGCCAGAGATAGATGTGCTGGAACTTTGCTGGTAGACCACAGCCTCATGGTGATTAATAGAAATGGGTTAAATCAAGATGTAAGAGTTAGTCAATAAGAGGCTAGAGCTAATGGGCCAAGCAGTGATTTAATTAATACAATTTCTGTGTGGTTATTTCGAGGCTAAGCTAGCCAGGCAGCCAGGACAAACAAGCGGCATGGCTCTCCTTGCAACAGGGAAGCCAGCACCATGGGTTTCTAATGTGACTGGGATGGAAAGGACACCAAGAAACCAGTCAGGCACTGTGGGTTTGCAGCCCACGAAACTGGCTAGCATCTGTTCGAAAAGTGAAATGAAACTCTGGAATCAGGCTGCCAGTAAAGGGTCCTATGAAGTCTGGCTCCTTAGTGACTTTATAACTTGTTGCCTCTTGACCATTACCCCCTTTAAAGAATGTGGGCTCGCCCAACTCTAAATCCCCAACACAAAGCACAGTGCACCAAAGGAACTCAGGCAGAAAGTCTGAAGGCAACCCATAAACCTTGTCCAGCTCCTGAATGAAAAGTGGAAATCACTATAAAGGACACACTAGGAACAATTAGGGAACTGTGACTGTGAACTATGGCATTGCTGTCAATCATTTGAAGCATGAAATAATGTAGCAATGCAGAAGAATGCCCTTGTTCTAGGAGATAAATGCTGGCACATCTAGGGGGCAAGATTGATAAATGTGGTGTGGTTGGTTTTTTATTTTGCTTTTGTTTTGTTTGTTTGTTTGTTTTTCTTGGTCTTGGTTTGTTTGTTTGTTTGTTTTGTCAACTTGTTAAACAAGCCAGGGTCATTTGGGAAGAAGGAACTTTGATGAGAAAATGCCCCAACTGATAGGCCTGTAGGTAAGTCAGTGGGGGAATTTTTTCAATTAATGGTTGATGTGGGAGGGCCCAGATCATGGTGGACAGTATCACCCCTAGGCAGGTGATCCTGAGTTATGTAAAAAAAGAAGGTTGAGTAAGTCATTGAGGGTAAGCAAGGAAGTAGTGTTTTTCCATGCTTCTGCTCAGCTCCTGGTCTCCAGGTTCCTGCCCTGAGTTTCCCAACATCTCTTCCTGATGGATTAAGCTGTAAGATGGAGTGAACCCTTTCCTCCCCAAGCACGGCAATAAAAAGCAAACTAGGACAGTGTGGAAAACTTCAGACATTCAAAGAGTGGCATGTGCGCAACTACACGTGTTTATTTAGTTGGAAAAAAGACAGAAAATGAAGTCAAACGTGTAAAACATAAACATCCGGGCTCTCTGTTGCCACCACAATGCCTGACAGAAAGAACCTAAAGAGGAACAACTAGTTTTGGCTCACTAATTTGGTTCACAGTTTGAGGGAATTTCAGTCTACCACGGCGGGTGACACATGGTGGGGTTCACTGTGGCAGTTACTGTTCACATCAAGGTAGGCCAGGAAGTTGAGAGCAAGATAAGAGCAAGAGGTGAGTATACCCTTCAAATGGTCCAGGTGATCACTGATGGTGGCCAGGCCCCACCTCTGATGTCCCCCAGCCTCCCAAAGTATCACCCACCACCAGCTGGGGAAAGGGCAAGAGCCTACAGGGAAAGCCAAACCACAGAGCTGGTAAACCTAGGCACAACCTTGAAGTCTCCAAAATAAAAAGTTGTGGACATTTTTAACATGTTGTTTTATGTAGAAATTAACCTATAGGCAAAACTCATGACGACCTTTCTCTGTCCCCTGAGGGTGGAGCAGCAGAAGATGCCGAGGCTGGGGGGGTTGGTGGCTCCTGCACTTCACTCCTGACCCAGGGGTGCCCCAGCAGCTACCTAGAGGCCCTGGTGGGGCAGCCACTCTGGGAGCTCCAGAGCAGTCACTTCTAAGCACAAGGATCTCTAATCTTTGGTAATTAGCTGGCGCATTACCAGCTGCCTGTCTGCATTCCATTTACCCTCACTGGTAGCTTCCTGGCATTGGGCTTTGTCAGGTGGGATTATTATTAACGGAGGATTTAGGAGTATTATTAAAAATGCCTATTTAGAAAGGGATTCTGGGAAGACAGCAATGACAGCAGAATTTTTCAATAACTCTAAGTTCCTACATTAGAAAAAATAACAAAAGAGTAAAACCAAAGCATTTACAACAGAACCAGAGGTGGAGCCTTCCATGCATACTTCAAAGTTTAAATAGGTCAAGGCAAACTCACAGCCACAGGCCTGGGCAGCACCTGTACAGATGGATTCAAACACGTAACCACTTCCAGCACAGATGAGGGGTTCCCAAATCAGCTGGCCAATGCAGGTAAGGCTGCAGGAGAACCAGAGGTTCTCCCTCTCCAAATAACAGTGGAGTGCATGCTAGTGGTAACCCCCACTCGCCACAGTTCCCTCTCAAGACGGGCCACAGACTCTCTCATATGACAATGGAGCTCCAAGTGGGGGACAACCGCTTAAGTGGAGCAGCAGCAAAACAGTGAGGGGAGGTGCTGGAAGCGACGAGGAGAAAGAATCCAATGAGGGAGGAGGGCAAAGCCCAGTGGTTCCAAGAAGCAAGTGGTCGGGTTCCTGGAAATGATACAGGAGGGTCCTCATGCCTATAACAGCAGGTGCAAGGTCAGACTGACTACACTTGTTAGTCCCAGGCTACCCTAGGCTACATAGCAAGACTGACTTAAAATGAGAAGAGTTGGAGAAGAAAGAGAAAAGGAAAAAGGAAGAGGAGAAGGGGGAACATCATCGACAGGTAACCAAAAATACCCATGTAACTGTAAGCTTCTATTTCAAGACAACGGAAGCCACAGAAGAACAGTGCAAACCACCACTAAGAAAACTCAGTACCAAGGACAGAACATAGAAAACCCAAGAAAACACCTCAGGAATGAAAACAGAGAAGGTGAAAAAAAGCTGTCTCAATAAACTAAGAGGAAATGAAGTGATAGAAGAGAGATCTGAGACAAAGCAGTAAAGGTCAGCATACAGAGACGGGAGCCTGGAGAGGAGACCATAGGAATGGTCACCCAACAACACTTCATGCAAGCGCATTTGTCACAACAAACATTTGGAGCCGCCAGCTACAGAGCACTGGCTATACCAGGAATACTGACATGAGTGACAATGACAGGATCTATTCTAAAAACTTACCTGTCTCAGGGAGAAGACAATTCTGCAGCCAAGTGCTCTCTAAAGAAGGAAAATAAGACTAACCTCTCTGATAGTTCACTTCAAATAAATGCAGGGCACACTTTATGATACGAGAAAATGGGATGTGAAGATTGGGGGTCAGCAAAATTGACTTGAAATGGAGAGAACAGAACCAGCACCAACAGGTAAGAACTCCGGGGAGGTCACCACGGGCTCCACTGCAGATACAACTACAGAACAAGCCTAAGGAAAGCAAAAAGCTTTGCTTCTCACACACGGCAAAAGTGATGCAACCACAGAGCATAAACATGTCAAACTGTGTGCACCACGGCTGATGGTAAAGCAAGCACACATGGCAATGTGCCCGGGAAACGGCACCTAGAGGACAGAGGAGGCATATGCAAGACACGCTGTCTGTCTGAGCAATCATTAGCATATTGGGATAGCAGATTTGATACTTTTCTCTGAGACTTTATAAGTATCTATGCACAGGAATATAGATACATATATACATATGTGTATAGGTGTGTATAAACACATACTTAATATAAAATTTTCCATGATTTCATCTTAAAATTCCAAATTCAGTGTGATAAGGTGGTTTGCGTAACCACTTACATTGTGGCAAGAACCTTCACCCACCAACTGGCGTGACCAGCCCAATCTTTTATGTATTTGCATACCTTTTCCCCTCATACAAGGACTCCCAGGATGATATCATCAGGACATAATATACCAACTCATTTGCTTTAAACCATATACACAGGTATTCTCAGAACAACAATACCAAGTCTCTATGATAGCCAAGAACTCAAAAAAAGTTAGTGTCTGTCCTGCCACTTTACAAGGAGAAGAAAGCACTGCTCGTTAGTCTGAACTTTACAAACTTCTAATAACACGGTGTCCACACAGATCACCACTACCTTTGCTATTCTATCTGAGAAGTAACCCTTCCCTCCTTAGCCTGCTTTATGCTGGGTGCTCTAGCATAGCAACAAGAAAAAGGAACACAGCCAGCAGACCCGATGATGGTGGAGATGAGGCCTGGGGCAAAGAAGACTGGATAATCACTAGAAGTCAAAGAGGGAAGGCCAAGCATGGCCGCACAGCACTGGCCTGTCTGTGACGGCTGACATGTCATGCGTGACGCTGCTTGATTCTTGTTTCTAATGACAAGCACTCATCACAAGGTGACTAAATGTGCTAAATTATGCACTTATTCATTTAAAAGAATGACTGAAAAGGGGGCTAGAGTTGTGACCCAGTGCGGTACAGAATTCACTAGATGACCAAGACCACGGATTCCATCCCAGGAAGAAAAGAAAGAAGAATGGTGGGAGGGAAAGAGAAAGGAGAAAAATATAAAAAATATTAGCAACATAAATGTATTTAAAAACTTGACCTGCATGTTATATGGCTGATTTGTAACATATGTGACATATCTCAATAAAGCTACTTTTAAAATAAAAAAAAATGAAAATAATTGAGCACTATAGTGATACTTTATGTTTTAATAAATAAAGCTTGCTTGAATATCAGAAGGGTAAAGCTGAGCCACTAGAAGTCAGGTAGTAGAGACAGAGTCAGATGGATCTCTGTGAGTTCAAGACCACCCTGGGCTACACAAGGTAAATGCAGAAACAAATTCAGGTGGGTGAGGCTCACGCCCTTAATCCCAGCACTAGAGAGTCACACGCCTTTAATCCCAGCACTAGCGGGAATATAGAATGGGAGGAGAGAGGCTTAGTCTGCTTAGTCTGCAGTTGCCCAGCCTTGATAGAGATAAGACTTTTCTAGTGGCTTGGCTGCGTTGCTTTTCTGGCTTTCAGATTGAATCCCAATATCTGTCTCTGGGTTTTTATTATTCATGCTACAGAGCACTACTACAGACCATGCACCGAGACAAGACAAACCATGGGGAGTGAGAGAACAAGGCCAGTGGGGACTGCTGTGAAGCCAGCATCTTTATGTAAGATACTACCCAACACACACCCACACTAAGAGAGAAAGAACACAGGACAGTCACATCTGGAATCAAACAGAGCCTTAAGACCCTATTACTGGTGTCACCGGGCTCAGCTCCACTCCATTCCAATACACAGCTAAACAAACTGCAGCTGTGATGCCCCAGACACTGGCCTGTGACCACACCCAACAGAGCCAAAACTGTAATGAACCCCACAGTCTATCCTCGAGCCAGGAGACTTCCCTACCCACCAATGCCTAGGTCACAAACCCTGAGATCAAGACCCAGTGTGTCATGGTTCAAACTAAAGCATCATGTGCACTATTATGTAATATATAAATAATATTACATCAGATATATATTATATATAACACCTGGGACATATACAAACCCATTCTACGGAAGATTATGACTTATCCCAGGACTCAAACTAATAAAGAGCAGAGCTTTGGACCCAAGCCTGAAGAAAAACTATGAGGTGTCAGCAGTGTAACAAAACATCCAAGGCCGGTTGAGACAACCAGCACTTGTTTTTCACAGGTCTAGAAGCTGGAAATCCAAAACTCAGGTATCTGATATGATTCCCCTGGGGCCTCTCTCTCTTTCATCTTCTCATTGTGTTCCCATGCGACCCTCTCTGAGTGTGGACCTTGGCATCTGTCTCTGCCTGTACTATAAGGACAGTTCAACTAGGTATAAGCTGTGCTGTTATAGCCTCGATTAACTTTATCTCATTATGTGACCTACCTCCAAATACACTCACACTGGGAGGTGGGGCTTCATATATGATTATAGTGGGCAGAATTAATAACAATCAGTGACCAACATCTAGCAGAGGCAATACCTGCTGTAACTTTACAAGAGAGGAATCAGCAACTTAGTAACAGCACAGAGACGATGCAGATGACCCTGGAATACCAACTCCATAAACAGAGGGACTCCCAAAAAATTATTCCCAAACCAATCTCCTTTAGGAAACTACCAAAGCATCAAGTTAAAAATAATTAGAATTTCTTATTAGACCCCTCAAGAGAGAGCATGCTAAGCTATTTACTGCTCCTCCTTACTTCAGGGCCAAGAGAAGTAGTCTTTTTAAAGGCTAATAATATTTTGGGTTTATAGAATCATTTTCTCCCTCCAAAGAGAAAACCTGCCAGACACAAAATCCCCCTAACATGCTGCTTATTGAAGAGGAGCAGAGTGCTGAGCAGCTGTCCAGTGAGCCACAAGACACACACTCCATCTCCAAGTCTTCTCATTACACATTGCTCACAAATACCCACAGGGTTCATGTGTGTTCAAACACTGCCTTCACAGTCATCAAACAGCTCACAAGGTCAATCTGTCTGTCTTGTCTGTCTGTCTGCGTTAATTCCCTTCTTAAGTCCAGCCAGAGTCAACTGTAGTTCAAGCTGTTGTAGAGCTGGCCAGAATCCAGTGACAAATTTGTCTACCCCCCACCTGCATGGCATTGATTCTCTAGACAGAGGCCAAGACAGAAAATCTCAAAGGCCTGCATCTAGTCAGGACGGGACCTTCTCTTGGCCCCACTTAGAGTCGACAGACTGATCACAGACTAACTGTGGGCCCCTTGCTTCCTTGATGGGTGCCATGCCACTCACTACCTTACATGTCCCATAATTCCAGTGCTCAAGAGCACCAGAAAGATGTTCTGCTACCTCTTGGGAGATGACTCCAGAGTGGAGTGGTGTGGGAGGTCCTTCTGTATATGTGTTGTTTTTACTGGCTAAGGAATAAAGCTGCTTTGGTCTATGGCAGGGCAAACTATAGCCAGGCTGGAAGAGATAGATATAGAGTGAGTAGGCAGAGTCAGAGAGACACCATGTAGCTGAAGAAGGAGAAGGACACACGGGAACCTTACCGGTAGGCCACAACCTCATGGCGATACATAGATTAATGGAAATAGGCTAATTTAAGATGTAAGATTTAGTTAACAAGAAGCCTGAGCTAATAGGACAAAGAGTATGTAATTAATATTAAGCCTCAGAGTGGTTACTTCATAAGTAGCTGCAGGAGCTGGAGAGTCTTGGAAGTGACAGTGGAGGCAGCACTGTGTTTCCAGAGAGGCATGGGGAGGACTGCTAATGTGCCCCCCTAGACTCAGAGCTCTTGCCAGCAGATGGAGAAACTCAGATGCACCTTGTTGCGCCTTCAAACAGCAGTAGAGGGGCAGTGACACCACTTACAGAAACCAAAACTCACAAAAACGTAAGAAACCTGTCCACAGCCATCACAGGGATTCAGAGCCTGCCTTCTCCAGAAGCAAGGAGGTGTTGACTCCTAGGTGCACACCAGATCCTAACTGGTACTTAGAAGAAGCTACACTCAGATGGAGAAAGGCACAGATTCAAGTTGGAACCCAACACTTGCCACTATTTTCCTAGCACCATCAGATTTGCAAACTGCAGCCCACAGGTCGCACCTGCCCTTTGCCTTTTCTCACTGTGCTAGTTAGCTGACACCAACTTAGAAATAGCTGGGAATAATTGCCTCTACCAGACGGTTCTGTGGGCATGTTGTGGGCCATTCTCTAGATTAATGATTGCTATAGGAGGGGAGGGTCTAGTCTACTGTGGATGGGCTCACACAGTAAGACTCTACCTCAAAAACTGTATGGAGAGCAAGCTAGTAAGAAGTTTCATGTCATGGTTTCTATCTCTCCTCCTGCTTGAGTCCTGCCTTGGCTTCCCTCATGAAGGGCTATGATGAGATAATGTGAGCCAAATAAACCTCCTCCTCCACAGGTCACTTTAGGTCATGGTATTTATCACAGCAACAGAAATCAAAGGAGGACACTTATTAACAAAGTTTCACTAAAACACAACCCAGATCTGTGGCTACTTCACACTGTAGTCGCAGAGCTGAGTTCTAACAGAGACCAATCTGCCTCCAAACCTAAACTTGTCCTACCCATCCCGCACATGCACTGACTAAGTCCTGCTTTCTGATACCTTGGGTAAGTCTCTTTATGTCTTTTGATATCATGTCAGTGGTAACAATGTCAGGGCTCCTTAAAATGAGTACGCATAAGCATGGCCCCTCCTCTCTCAAAGGGTTACAGAAACCAGATGGTTCCTGAAACAGTTAAACCAAGGGCTTTGATGGCATTTCAGTGAGCTCTTCCTATCTGCCAAGTGGATCTAGGCAGTTAGCACTGATCACATGACATCATCCTTGCAGCAACCATTTAAAAGTGATATGATCTCATATCACAGAAAACACTGCGACCCAGACAACTGAGGCTTGTGGTTAAAGTGGTACTTCAGTTCAATGGAGCATCACCCTCTTCTCTCCCTGTTCTCAAAGACACAGAGGTGCTATAACAATGGCAGATATTACACTACATAGGCACCCCAACATCTCTCTTATCCCCAAGTTCACCCCTCCTTTCCCTGTTTCAGCTGCAATTTCCACTTAAAAAACACAGCTACTAGGAGTCACCTCGGGCGCCAGTCTGTGCTTCACCCGGTCACACTGGGAAATTCCCTTCTAAGACAGGGACCAGAACTCCTCCAGAAGCACTCAAGGGTCTCTATATGATTTAGAGCAATGGGTGTGTGGCTAAGGATTCAGCCCCTGACCTGCATGCCAGCTAATTTCATGTCAGAGATTCAAGGGTCTCATGGGACAGTACAAACCACAGGGCCTTGTCTGTGCTCTGGGTCCACAGGGTACCGGCTTGCACTCATATAGCTTTGCCAGGGACCCTCTCTAACACTGTGCACCATCAAGATCTACAGTTAAAGCATCTTTAAACTACATGAACGCTTCTAACTTTCTAAGATATAATCTGCATCACTACTGTAAAGCTATCTTCGGATGGACACACTATTATCCAAAAGCTGGGCGTGATGACTGCTCATTCCCTCACAGAAGGACCCTCACCTAAGTAACCAGTCACCACTCCCCAGCCATTTGTATTCCACTTTCCTGTATTTTTCCATGTATTCTTGAGATGTCACCCCATAAACTTGTAGGAGCTGAGGTGAAGCAGGGATGTGGTTGAGCTTCCTCCCTGGGGAGGGAGAAAAGCAGCCCTGAGCAGTCACCTCTCAGGACGCAGTAGCACAAGAGCGGGTAGGACTCCAAGCCACTCACTGCCCAGGGCACCCGTCAGCCTACTACGCCCAGGGAACTCAACTTGGGCTGGGGCAATTGTGGCAAGTCAAGGATGGGGGCCTCCGCAGCAGAGCAGAGCAGGAGGCAGGAAGAAGTGCAACACACAGAGCCAGACAAAGTTGGTTTGCTTCCCTGTGTGGCCTTGCTGCAGGACTCTGACCAACCGGGATATTTAAACCAAGAAGACTTAATGTTTCCTATAGCTTGTTCCTCATGGCTTATTTCACACCATAAAAGAACATTTTTGAGGTATTTAAATTTAAGTATAAAGGCCAGAAAATGGGGATAGGAGAAGAGCCATAAGGAATAATTCACTTAACAGTGTTAGTCAAAACTAACAAAATACTGTTTGTGGGCTGAAGACATGGCTCAATAAGAACACGTGCTGCAGAGCATGAGGACCTGAGTTCAAATCCCCAGCACCACATCAAAAGCCAGGTATTGCCAAGCACAATGCTGTCCCAGTATGGAGTAGAGATAGGAGGAGCACTAGGGATTGCTTGCTACCTGCCTCACACCAGAATCAGGAAGAAATGCTATCTCAAAGAAGTAAGGCAAGTAAGTATTCCATATGGTGAGATGCCTTCTTCAACCTTGGTCCAGGAGGGGAGGAGCTTGGCCCTGTCTATGTGCTAAGCTTTGATGATTCCCATGGGAGGCCTTCTTTACCCCTTTGAATGGAGGAAAAGAGAACTGTGGTTGGTGTAAAAAATAAATTTTAAAAATGATGAATAAAAAAAGAAGTAAGGCAAAAAGTAATAGAGCAGGCCACCCAATGTCCTCCTCTAGACTCCACTCATGTACACATATGCACATTTTTATCCCCAACCAACTCAGGAACTAGAAGCACCTATGCTTGTGGGTTCCTTCTGCCCCGAGCCCCTTCACTAGCTCCAGTCCATGCTGTTCTCTTAGCCATGGCCAAACCCCCTCCCTGAAGTTCAGAAGTGTTTTCACCTTGGTGGCTCTTAACTCAGCCAAGTTAACTTGGTGGAGTTAACTCAGCCAAGGACAAAGCAGAGAAGTGAACCAGGGACGGAACAAGACCTCCAAGAATACAGACCTTCATAGGACCACAGAAGCTCTGGGCAGTCTAGATGTCCAGACAGGTGACCTTCGAGTCACCTCTCTGTGAACGACCCATCTGTGTGTCTGGCAGAGCTCAACAAGGACTGTGAAATGGCTCCTGGGCTGAGCAAGAGTCACAGGCCACTGGAATCAGATCTCTCAAGAGTCAGAGAAACGAGGGAAAAATCACACAGCCCTTCCATCCCTGAATGGGAACAGTGACTTTATCATCTGCAAGACATTTGGCAAACTGAAATCTCATCACAGGGTCCTCCAGAAAGTAAAAAAATTCCTCTGGACGTAGATGAAGCATCATATGTCAATGAGCCATGTTGTGAGTTGTCACAATACCCCTGAGGTACCCTCAGCCTTAACCACTTCCAGATCTCCCAAAGCAGAGCTCCTAGACAAAGGACAGAAACTTTCACCTTTATGGTTGGCCTGAAATCACAGATTGCAAGAGTAACAGATATAAATGGACCACAGGCCATTTATATGTATACATGACTTAATTCACGATATTCAGTTAGACTGGTCTTCCTCATTCTAAGCACCTCCAAATACACTGCTGGTGAAGCTAATGGTAGGAGTGATCACACAAATAAAAGCAGAACTTGAAGCAGGAAATGCACATAGAATTCTCAGATTCTCTGGCATTTGTGTCTTTACAACAGTTTGTTTTTGTTTGTTTTGTTTTAAGACAGGGCTTCTCTGTGTAGTCTTGGCTGCCCTGGAACCAGGCTGTCCTCAAACTCAGGAGACCTCTGCCCCATGAGTGCTGGGACTCTAGCCATGCACCACCACAGTCAACTGTGTGTTGGTCCTCTCTTACTTGCAGTGACTCCCTGGGATATAGGTGGGAAAGACTATGATAAAGTGGCTCAACGTCAAGATCAGCCCTGACCAAATTTAGTACCCTCGCTCTGGCCCTCTTCCCTCCCCTCCTCTCCAGCTGGCTCCTTCACACCTCAGCATGAAGCCCTGCCCAGTACAACTTAGGGCAGGCTCCTTCCACTGTGCTCCAGGATCAGCTCTGGCTAACATCCCTCCAGGCACAGGCCACTCTGCACCCTACCCTAGTCCCTTGTCACCTCTTGCTGCTCTTTGACAAGGCCCTACCTGTGATTTCTGTGGACCCAGCACCTTTCTCTGTGGCTGTCACACATATGATATTCCAGAAACATTTGTTCTACCAAGAAGTTTTGTGATCTCCTAACTGCATTCTCAAGCTAGCCTTCTATCTTGACTGCTGCTCTCACCACTACTGACAATATTGTCACTCTGGATCTTAGATGGGGTTGGAACCCATACATACACTCGTAGTAAAATATATGGATGCTTAAGTCTGTTCTATAAAATGGCATAGTGTAGAGCAAATTCTAATTGGTCTTAATAATAAAAACCCCGAGTCAGATATAGGGGTAAATGCTGAAAGATCAGAGAAGTAGAGCAGCCAGTCACTAATTCTTACCTCTACGAAATCCTCAGACCAAATGGGTGATCCTGTCTCTAGGAATCCTCAGACTGAATGCCATCTCTACAAAACCTCAGACTGAATCCTGAGCTCCTGTCTCCTCCTACCTTATATTACTCTCTCCTTCCAGCCATATCATTTCCCATCTCCACCTCCCAAGTGCTGGGATTATAGGTGAGAGCCACCACTGCTTGACTCTGTTTCTCTTTTAGACTGATTCAATCTCGTGTAGCCCAGGGTGGTCTTGAACTCACAGAGATCTGTCTGATTCTCCTGAGTCTTGGGATTAAAGGCGATCACTGCCTGGTCTCTATGGCTAACTAGTGTGGCAAGCTTCAGGCAAGCTTTATTTGTTAAAGCACAAACAAATTATCACCAGAGCATAGTACGTGCATACACCCTCCTGTATGTCATCTGTGATTGACTTTTAAAGCCCTATACAAAGGAAGAGCTATAAAAATATTATTATGCAATACTACTTAGAGAACCAGAAAAAAATTGCACATGTTCCGTATAGACACAATTTTTGAGTCTCCCAAGCTGGCCTAGAAATTTACTACGTAGTCCAAACTGACCTCCTCCCCAAACATCTCCTCCTCCTGCCTCCATTTCTCAAGTACTAGGATTATGAGCATGTTCCACCACACTTGCTTTATGTGGTGCAGGGGATTGAAACCAGAGCCTTGTGGCAAGCACTCTACCAAGTGAGCCACATCTCCCGACCACAAGCTTTTGTTGCAAGCTGAGGAGCTAGCTGTCTTTCCCACTAGATATAAACCTGAAAAGAAATCAAGTCACTTCATGCCACCCCTGCCCAGAGAAGACAGTCTGGGACCAAACTCACATGGAGAGAACAAGGGGATCATGCCTGAACCAGAAATGTACCTGTGTCATGTGAACCTATTTACCCCCTTTCCACATCAGCCAACTTTCATTCTGTTTTCTGAAACTAACATCCATGGCGTTAGATGACACACGGTCCCCTCCAAATGAGAACCAAAGCTTATTTAATATCGGAGTGACTGAAGAGCCCGAAACAGTCAGCTTCAAGTGCATGGATCTGAGTCAGCATTCAGAAGCTGGTGCTCTTCCACGTGCACGTGTCACTCTTCCTTTGCACTTACGCACAAACGAGCTGACCTGAGACAAAGTGACAGCGAATTGTCTTTTCAGGCCACTGAATCACGGACTAGCTGACAGGCCTTTGCTGTGACACTCAGACACTAGAAAGCAGACTGTGGTAAGGAATGTGTTTGCAGATGGGAAGTCACTCCAGCCAGTCTGCACTTCAGATTGACTGACTAAAGGGCCTGTGTTCAAGGTAGAGCACAGGCCTCTGTTGGCACTCGGAGAGGTTCTAGTGCACATTCCCGATTTGTCCTGCCAAAGACTATTCACTCCGACTACAAAGTCAAGGACAGCAGTGGGAGGAGTTAAAAGCCATGAACGAATGTGTTCTGTGTGAACTCCACCACCCAAGAAAGAAAACCCATGGCTCAAACAGGTCAAATGCTCAGGCTGCTCCCTTTGAAGTCCAGCTCCCTTCCAAGTGAGAAGCTGTCAGTTAATGAACACACCTGACAACAGCAGTAAGTACACTCAGTTATACCAGCCCCAGGCCATAGGAAAGCACCATGGCTAAACTTCTACTGGGCTGACAATCGACAATCCTACTGCCTAGAATATTGTCCTCCTCTCCTGCAGATATTGGAGAACTGGCTCCTTCTAGTTCTTCAGATCTCTGTGACCCTACCACCAAGATACTGATCCACACTGCACCTGGGGAAAATGCTTCTCTAACTACATGAGTTACAGTTCTGCATCCTTAGTGGCATTCCGCTTGTACAGGACAATGATCAAACCTCCAGACACAATATGCAGGACTCGCTGATATGGCCTCTGCCCTGTCAACCCCTCTTGTTCACCTCCACAAGTCTCCTTCCCACACTCCTAGAAAAGTCTCCTTCCAGCAGGAAGACCTGAGTCTGAATGCCAGCAACTTCAAGAAGAAGAAAAGAAGTGTGGCCATGTGTGCCTATAATTCTGGCATTGTGGAGCAGAGACCGGGAAGCTCCCTGGACAAAACACTTGGCTTGGTGTCCACTGAGAGGCCCTGTTTCAAGACAGTAAGTCAGAGAGCAACAGAGGAAGACATCTGATGAACAACTCTGACCTCACACACAAAAATAAAAGAAATAAAAAAGCGGCCCCGACACCACCTTTCCAATTGACAAACCCTAACCATCTTTTGAAAGGAAACTTGAGGGCATCCCCAAGAAGGCTGGCATCCATTGTTTCATAGAAAGTACCACCCCTGGGGTCCCCACCTACCGTCAGAACCAATGAATACATAAAAAGCAGGCCCCTCCACCCTCCAGGATCCCCAGAACAAGGACTGTCTTCTTTCACTATTGCTGCCACTGCCCAGCTCAGCGATTAGCACAGATTCAAGAGTATCAGCCACAGGGCAGGCCTACCATGGTCTACCACGTGCCAGACTCTATTACACTGAGCCCGAAGTCAGCAAATCAAGCGAAGTCCTGATGCGAGGGAGCTCTAGGACTAGCTCGGGGATGAGACAGCCCATAGGCCAACTTCACCCTGTTCTGCCTTTTCTTTCCACTGATTTTATTCACATATTAATTTACCTACTATAAACTTCTCCCTGCCTTTCTTCATATTCACTCCCTAGCCTTTTATAGGAAATGCATGCCAACCTCTGGTATCTCAGGAAAGTAAGATGCCCTGCCATGTCCAGAGAGCCAAGTCAATGGATGAACATGCTAGAGGGTCAAATTGCTATCAAGAAAACAAGGGTGAAGTGGGAGAGCGGCCTGACAAGGCTCCTCAGAGGCAATGACATCTGTGCTGGGCCTGGTACCCTGAGCAGGACCCAGCTGTGCCAGGATTTGGAGGACAGCATTTGGGAGGCAACCATTAAATGCAAAGTCCGGAGCAGGCTGGCATTCGGTCACAGTCAAGCAGAAAGCAGATGGTACAAAAGGGAGGTGATGGGACCTAACAAGGAGACCGCTGACAGAGGGGTGAAAAACAAGGGGCAGTGGGCCTGGCAATGTGGAAAGCCCAAGTCCCATACGCTGGCCAGGCCTGCAGGTACGGGTGCTAACATGGCACAGGCAGCCACGCATTTCGTAAGATGTGGACAACTGTGGGAGGCAGGAGCACCAGGGAGAACCAGAAGACCCCAGCAGCTCACTGAGCAGGAGCCCAGCTGAACCACAAACCCTAGCTTAAAGGAATATGGTGACAGAAAAAAGATACCTGAAGTCCTCCTCTGGACTTCCACAGGCACAAGCGCACAACTCAAAATTAAAAAAAGAAAAAGTGTGCACGTGTGTGTGTGTGTGTGTGTGTGTGTGTGTGTGCAACTTCAGCATTATCTTTTCAAAAAGGATGTTTAATCCAAGATATTTGAGGCCAAAGCCTTGAGAATGAAGTGGCAAGAACTTGCCAAAGCCTCCGGCGGCTGCTCAACACACAGCAGCGTTCTGATGAGCAGGAATTGGTTCGTGCTCAGATAAGTGGCCACCATTGCTGAAAGGATGGCGGGTGCGGAACTCAGCCAACTCCTGGGACTCAGCAGGCTGTGTAGGCTTGGGCGGGGGGAGGCTAAGCCAAGGATTGGCTTGGCTGGGAGTCTCATGCACCTGTGCCAGCCATTGCTGGGAGCCAAGGAAGTCCTTTGTTAGACTGGTGTCCTCATCAGGGACACACGGAACCTTCACTCAAGCTAATTACTAAGACAATCAACAAGCCAGGCCTTTCGGCATGTTCATTAAAGGGCTGCCCTGGCAGAATGCATGCCACAAATCTCATTCTCCAGACACTCTCAACCAGAGGAGCAACTTCAGTCCACAGGAAAGGAGATGTCCCTTCCAAGTCAGAATCAAGCCAACAATACTATGCACAAGTTACAAAAGTGTCAGAAATCAGCACAGCACCCATTCCATCTCCTCCCAGTGTCCTCAACTTCCAAATGAAGAAACAGGTACAAAGACACCTGGGCTCACAAAGCAGACAGTGAGGGAGCTCGAGGTGACTCCAGTATGCACTGTGCAACCCTCAGTGCTGTTCTGCCTTGCTGCTACAGCCAGTACACAGCTAGGCACATTGTGTACATTTGAGAGGGGCCTGCAGGACTAACAAGGGACATAAAAATACTCCAGAAGTACAACCGGGTGGTCACACGGATAAGTATTTTACAGCAGGTGTTCACTCAATCCACTGGAGGTGGCTACTATTTTTTTGTATCCGAGATCTCACATTTAACACAGTCAGACAGCACAGTGCAGAAGGTACCCATCATAACAGCCGGGGCTGCTAGGAAGATGCAGAGGATGAAGTGCCAGGAGCAGTCCTGGAGGCTTCTCAGAGGTGGTGACATTACACTTGGCTCTTGACACCCGTGGACACAAGTGGGAAGGCACACGCAGATAACAGAGACACAAAGGGGTTTCAGAGGGCAGCCCTGCTCTCTATAGAAACGCTGTGCTGACTGTTTCCATGTCACCAGACACAGATCCTCACTTCACAGCTCACACGAACCTGCGCAAGTCCTGCATGCTGGTGACATTTTCATCTCTGGGACAAAACACCCCAGACAAAGACAATCTTAGGGAGACAGGGTTTATTTGAGAGTACACAGACTAACAGGGAAGCAATGGCAGCAGGAGCCCAAAGTAGCTGGTCACACTGCACCCACACTCAGGAGCAGAAAGACATGAGTGCCAGGAATCATCAGCTCACTTCATGACCCCAGCCCACGGACAGGGTCACCCACATTCAGGAATCATCAGCTCACTTCATGACCCCAGCCCACGGACAGGGTCACCCACATTCAGGGGTTATCAGCTCAGTTCATGACCCCAGCCCACGGACAGGGTCACCCACATTCAGGGGTCATCAGCTCAGTTCATGATCCCAGCCCACGGACAGGGTCACCCACATTCAGGGGTTATCAGCTCAGTTCATGACCCCAGCCCACGGACAGGGTCACCCACATTCAGGGGTCATCAGCTCACTTCATGAACCCAGCCCACGGACAGGGTCACCCACATTCAGGGGTCATCAGCTCACTTCATGAACCCAGCCCACGGATAGGGTCACCACATTCAGGGGTTATCAGCTCAGTTCATGACTCCATCCCACGGACAGGGTTACCCACATTCAGCATGTCTTCCCTCCTTAGTTGAGTATCTCTGGAAACGCCCTTAAAGCACATCCAGAGGAGTGTCCTCTAGGTGACTAGAAATCTATTCGAGGCAACAGTGAAGACTGGCCATCATGATAGAAAGCCAAAGTTTCTATTTGCTGACTGAAAAATCCAGAAAACAGTCGGGTGGTAGCACACGTCTTTAATCCCAGCACTTGGGAGGCAGAGGCAGGCAGATCTCTGTGAATTCGAGGCCAGCCTGGGATACAAGAGCTAGTTACAGGACAGACTCCAAAGCTACTGAGAAACTCTGTCTCAAAAGAAAAGAAAATGGAAGGAAGAAAGGAAAGAAGGAAGGAAGGAAGGAAGGAAGGAAGGAAGGAAGGAAGGAAGGAAGGAAAAAAAGAAAGGAGGGAGGGAAGGAGGGAGGGAAGGAAGGAAGGAAGGAAGGAAGGAAGGAAGGAAAAAAAGAAAGGAGGGAGGGAAGGAGGGAGGGAAGGAAGGAAGGAAGGAAGGAAGGAAGGAAGGAAAAAAAGAAAGGAGGGAGGGAAGGAGGGAGGGAGGGAAGGAAGGAAGGAAGGAAGGAAGGAAGGAAGGAAGGAAGGAAGAAAGGAAGGAAGGAGCAAAGATTGCTTAATAACCTCCTTCCAAGGACCCTGCATCGTGTCCAGGCAAAGGTTTCAGAAGACCCTGGCACACTGCCGCTGAGCAGCAAATGGCACTTGGGATGGGTACCATGAACCTCCCCAACCCTGGCCAGCAGCTCCTTGGAAGCAAAAGAAGTTAAGTGAGAGCTGGCGTATGGCTCGGGGTAGAGAGCTTCCCTAGCATGAGTAAGGTCCCAGGTTCCATCCCAACACCTCCAAATCGGGAGGGATAGGAAAAGGGGTGTCTGAGCATAATGTGTCCATGTCCCTCATCTCGAGCCTACCTGTGACTTCACACAGCTGTAGATGGCTTATTTCCTGCCCTAAACACCAGGGAGTCCCTCTGCTTCCTGCCTAATGGTTTTCTCCAGAGAGAAAGGAATCAGACACCAAGTAGGGCATTCTGAAAGTCGTTAGCACCCAAGGGACAATAATAAGTCAATGGAAGATAAGGCTGTGGTTATTGTCCTATTCTGTTCCTCAAGGGACCCTCCAGCTGCCCAGCCTCACCCATCCCCAAAGTACCCCGGACCCATCTACTCCGCAGGGGGTGGCAGCCTACTTCCTATAACTAGCATGCGAGACAGCCAGGCTGGCCCTACACACCAGGATCCCAGCTAGGACCTGCCCCACATCTAGTTTCTCTGAGCTTCCTGATAACCCTAGAGCATGAAGAAACAGGGAGGGAAACTGAAGCAATAGGAACCATACAGTTTGCATGGGAATAAGCAGGTCACCTCCCAGAGTGGCCCCTTCACTACAGCACTGTCACCAGAAAAGGACACTCCAGCAGGGTAGACTAGACAAAGTCTCAGTCATCAGCCCCTTTCATGTCCCACCAACCTCCTCTCAACACCTCTCCAAACCCATGTGTTGACAGCTCCACAGGTCTCTCCCAGACTGAACCCAGCAGGGCCTCCTTCCATGTTCCTAAGGCACAGTCTGCCTGGAGAATCTATGGCTTCTCCCTGCTCCACTCCATGTGTATATATGCATGCAGTATACATGTGTACATGTCTGTGTTGTGCTACTTGACGTACATGAGTGTGTATGGAGGCCAGAGGTGTGCGGGAGGTCTTCCTCTCGGACTCTTCCCTATTATCATTGTTGTGTAAGTGAGTGTGTTCATGCACACACCCACGGGGCACAGACAGTCAAAGGACAAATTCCCAGAGCTAGTTCTCCTCTACTGTTGGTTCTGGAGATGGTTCTGGTTACCCTGCTGTACAGCAAGCACTTGGACCCACTAAACCATCTCGTCAGCTTTCTTTTTCTTTTCTTTTTTTCATTTTTTTTTTACTTTTTTTATTTTTTTGAGACAGTCTCCCACTGATCTCAGAGTGTATCAGTACATCCAACTAGCTGGCCAGTCCCAGGATCCTCCTGTCTCTGCACCTCAGCTCTATTACAGATGTGTTACTACACCCGGAGAACAAACTCCGGTCTTCAGGCTTGTGCTACAAGTACCCTGCTCACTAACCCATCTCACCTGCCCATGTCTGTGGCTCTTCTTATGATAATCTCACTGCCATGAGAAGGGGTTTGCCACCCAGGTAAAGAGGTTTCCGGATCTGTTCTTGAGGCAGGCCCTCTCCTCCACCTGCTAGTAATCTCATCCCTGTTCTCTCAGGAAAACATTCTCTGGCTCTTAGCCTGAGCGGCTCCCCCACTGGTAGGCTGTTGTATTTCCGTGTACAGATAATCACAAAATTACACTATTACAAATCTTTGAACCAAATCCAATCCCTCCTGAGATGCAGCTTTTCCTTCTGATGAGCACAGAGCAGGGGAGTAGCGAGTGTAGGCAGCAACAGGAGTTGGACTAGGAAAGACTGCAGATCAGGGGCATGCAGCACAGAGCGTGGTGGGGGAGCAGGAGCGGGAGCATGGAGCAGGAAGACAGGCCTCCCTCGAGCTACACTCATTCACTCCCCATATGTATGCCTGTGACACACTAGGATCTGGGTTCACACTCTGAGGATAAAGAAACGGTGTCTAGGAACTAGCTAGGAGTGCTTTCCCATGAGATTCAAGTTGAGCAGAAGAGCCACACCCTAACCACACAGAAACATGGAGTTAGACACAAGCCACAGTGAGTGCTATTGCCATGATCAGAATCTGAAGTGTCTCCACAGCCTCATGTTCTGATCACAGTTTCCCCAGCTGGTGGCACAGGTAGAAAAACTATGGACCTGGCTGGTAGGAGAGGGCCACGGCGGGCAGGCCTCTGAAAGGGATACCCTCCCTGGCTCTAGTCATACTTTTCTTGCTGGCACAGTTTCTGACTCACCCACCACCACCATGCACATCCAGTCTGTCACAGCATCCCTGCTGTGATTGCTGGAACCATCCAAATCCAGAAGCCAGAACAAGCCTGCCATTCCCCAAGCAGTGAGAAAAACAAAGAGACAACTGTGAAGAAAAGTGTTAGGTCTCAGCCGGACAGAAGGCTTGAGTGTACCTGGCTGCCAGGTTCTCCCAGCATCCCTCATCCCTATCTGTCACAGGATGAGGCTGGGAAACCCCATCCTCTACCCTGAACTCTTCCCCCAGAGGCTCTTCCCTATACAATCCAGTCATTTTGGTTAACTGCCCCTTTTGTACCTTAGGTCTTCTGGATGCTGCACCTGGTTCCCCTCTTCCCTTCCCCTCCCCCCTTCCTCACGTGGGTTCAGGAACATCACCACTCTGGACTCTCCCAGAGGTCCCTGCCTCTGGCTATGCCCTCCAACTTATCTACAGTCTTTCTCCTCCACCAGTCCTGGGAGTAGCCATGTCCTTTCCTTTTTCTTTCTTTCTTTCATTTTTTTTTTCTTCATTCAAAAAGACTGCTGGAATCAACTCTGCTGGGTTTGGGGATTTTTAGATGTAATCGTTGGTGACACTTTACTAGAACATTCTCTAATAAAACCTGTCCCAGCACCTCAAGCTTCCAGCAGGAGGAAACCACTGCCATCACTGAAAGCTGAGGAAGACAGAACAGGACTGCAGCACATCAGACAAATTGCCTTCTGTTTGTCTTCAATTTAGAGCCCAACAATTTGTCTTCCTGTCATACTGCCTGGCTACATGAAACCACATTTTTAAGAAAAATTTAAAAAGCCACATTTAAAAGTTCATTGCAAAGACTGAGGGGGAAAGGCAACCCGCAGGAAATCAAAATCTTCACAGGCGTCTTGGGACTGACTGCTGAAGCAGGGCAGGAGACCACGGAAAATTTAGAGGGAGAGCAGGCTCAGGATCTGCAGGCTACAAGAGCCCACCCCAGCCCCGGAAAATGAGGGAGTGGCTTCTGTCCAACTTCTCACTGTCCCTGACTGGAAACAGCTACAGCTGAGTCAGAAAAAGAAAGAAAAGATGGTAGTAGCAAATATGGCCACAGACATATTCCATGGCAATCCTAGAACACTAAAGACACCCTGGTGGCCACAAAGCAGATGTCAGTCAGCAGGCAGACAGACAGACATCCAAACTCAGCCATGCCACTGAGTGCAACATCCTGTTCATAACACTTAGTCTGCCACCTCCCGTAACTTGAAGAAACAGCAGCCCTGGCTCACTGCCACTGTGGGGCTAACTGAGCTGGCATACATGAGACAGAAGAATCCTGGAGCACAGAAGGTATTAAAAATTAACACACACACAATCTTGGGAGCTGGAGAGATAGCTCAGTCTTTATGAGAGCTTAATGACCTAGCAGAGGGTCCAAGTTCAGTTCCCAACACTCATATCAGGCGACACATGTCCACCCCTAAGCAGCTTCAGCAGGTCCAACACCCTCTTTTAGCCTCTACAGGCAAATGTAGTCATGTGTATACACACATTACACACATATAATTTTTAAAAGTCGAAAGTAAATCTCATTTGTTATGAATCCCTGAAACCGTAGCATGTATGAGATACATTCAACTAAGCCTAATGCACCTACCAAGGTTCAGAGAGAGAAAACCATGAACACCAGGCTGCGGGCTAGGAAAGGTAGCCCCAGTGTCCATTCTCCTCACACAAGCACGGGAAAAACACCAATGTACCCCTTCTTCCTGGGCTGTAAACGAGCTTTTGGTCCAAGTGAGAGAGGTGGTGGTACACAAATGAGATAAGGGGAGAGAAGGATCAGAGAGCTGGGGCTGAGCACTGGGGATGCCTGGTGGCAGTCCTCACTAAGGAGAGGAAGTCAGCCTATGGTCAATGAGAATACATGGAAATGTACTAGAGGAAACTGTGAGGAAATTCAAAGCTGAATGGAGGAAGAGGAAACAAATGGGAATGGAGGCACAGTTGCTTTGAAGGGTAAAGACGCTCTCTCTTCAAAGACCACTAAAAGGAAGAGATCTGAGGGTACCAGTTATGGGCAGAAATGTCACAGACACTCAGTAGGACACTTCCTAAAGCAGGCAGGTCATGGAAGGGAGTGCAAACCAATTCCTAAGTGCAAAGGAGGGCTTCATGCATGACAGTGGTATGCGCTGATTTGCACGGAAAAAGTGACATCAGAACCAACGACAATAGGACCACTGTAAAACCTTCAGACACAGTACCTGGATGGCTGCTAATTTCACTGCTGACAATAAAGCAGTATAGTATATGTATAATGTACTATATAGTATAGTATACAGGTTTTCTACTTGCTTCTGTTTTAGCAGTACAAGGAATTGAACCCAGAGCTTTAAATATTCTAGGAAAGCATTCTATCACTGACATCTAGTTCTGTCCCCTTCGTTATTTCCTCCTTAAATTCTTGCCAGTTAAACTCATATGTAACTGTGCTGCTGGGGTAGCTCAGTAGCTTAGGGTACTTGATAACCTGAGCAGCTATACATGTAGAGGAAAAGAACTGACTCCAACAAGTAATCCTCTAATCACTACACATGTACCACACATGCATGAAACACACATATACAATGGTATGTACACATGAAAATAAGTAAGGATAATAAAGACTTTTTAATTCAGCTGGGCATGGCAGCTCACACCTTTAATCCCAGCACACAGGAGGCAGAAGCAGGTGGACCTTTGTGAGTTCAAAGCCAGCCTGGTCTACACAGTGAGTTCCAGGGCAGTCAGAAATGCATAATGAAACCATGTCTCAAAACTCATATTATCACCAATAATTTAAAGGTAAAACATTTAGGTTGCTCTTTAGGTACTTGTTTAGGTACAAGCTACTGTTTGGGGAGGCTATGGAATTTCTAGAGGCAGAGCCTGGATGCTGGAAATAGAGAACTAGGGTCAGGCCTCTGAAAGCTACAGCCCAGCTCAATCCAGATTGAGGTCAGCTGCCACAGGCTTCCCCTGCCATAGTGGAGGGGAAAAGAGCCTCTTGCCTTTGAGCGACCTCTGTCAGGGACTGGGTCATAGCAATGCAAGAGAAACTAATGTAGTTCTCTAGCCAAAAAGCTAAGGAAAGCATGGGACAGGCAAAGCAGGAGTGATACCTTAGCTAACAGTGCTAGGCCGACAGGGCCGCAGAGGCTTGCTAACCTAGTCCATCCACAATTTTTGAGACATTCCTGAACAAAACGTTAAGCAGCAAGAAGAAATACTAAACTCTTGGGTTAAGGATCTACCTCAGTGGAAGACTTGCTGAGCACATACAGGTACTGGTTTCAAGCACTCTTCAACTTAAACAAAGTGGGGCTCGGAGCTGAAAAGTCATCTCGGCTGGGGTTATGGTCTTCTGAAAGTCAAGGTCACATGCCCACTAGTGTTGAAGGAAACACAGTATGCTCCAGATTGCATCCTCCATCCTTCCTATCAGTTAAAGAACATTATCTCTTGTGTAACAAGGCAATTCCCCCTTCAGATAAAGGAGTCAAGACAAATTAGCCTCAATCTACACAAATTAACCCAAATCACAGGCTGTGACCCAGCCAGTGACCCAGGAACAGCCACTTCTTCACAGCCTGAAGCCTCTTGACCCTGTAACCATGGTAATTGCAAAGGACATAACTATTGTAGGCTATCTGGAGATGTGCTCACCAACCAAAAATTAGCTCATTCACCAACACCTTGGCCATGACACCACGTCACAGGGCCTGTGTTTCTAAAGTTGTAGCACTGACTCACTGTGCTAAGAGCAGATGCTTCACAGCCCTGGTTAGCAAAGGGGCAAGGCTCCCATGTGAAGAAAATAGCAATCAGTTCATACTAGCACTAATGAGGACCTGGGTAAGATCTGGTCACCCTATTTCCAGCTCTATACAAGTAATTTGTTCACATCGTGATTATACCCACTTAACACCAACAGCACATCTGGTGAGACAGTTCCTAATCCAAGAGCCATACAACTAGAGCCAGTCTTAAAACTACTGGCTCAGCCAAGCAGTACTAGTGCATGCCTTTAATCCCAGCACTGGGGAGGCAGAGGCAGGCGGATCTCTGTGAGTTCGAGGCCAGCCTGGTCTACAAGAGCTAGTTCCAGAATAGTTAGGACTGTTACACAGAGAAACTCTGTCTCGAAAAGACTACAGGCCTTACCCCTATCCTCTGGAATGCTTCAACCCTGCTTAAAGCTAGGCTCCTCCCACCAGAGCCCTCACCCTTCAGCCCACACCCACTTCTTCCCTTAGACTGGCTTCCTTCTGTTCAGGAACATATAGCAGGGAACCTGCACTCAGATCAGAGCAGACAGCTTGGCCCTGTACATCTTGTGCCAGGCTTCTGTTGTCTCTCTGCTTTCTGATACCCTAAGGATGTCTTTGCTTCACCACAGACTCAAAAGGAATGGAACTATCACCACAGACAGAACTTCTGAAACTGGGAACCAAGACAGATTTCCTTCCTTTACTTTCCCCAGTGACTGCCACAGCTGACTAACAGTCAACTCCTCACTAGGACTTGTGGGACTGTCTTCAGTCCTTTTCTTACTCCCCAGAAGCACCCTGAACCCCTGGGGTTCATATAAGCTACATGTGGCTTCAGGATAGCCTCTACTTTTGTGAGGTGGGATTCTCCTCTGCTTCAGCCTATAGCAGGGCAGAATATAGCCAGGCTGGAAAATATATATATATATATATATATATATATATATATATATATATATATATATATAGAGAGAGAGAGAGAGAGAGAGAGAGAGAGAGAGAGAGAAGGCAGAGTCAAAGAGATGCCATATATAGCCGCTGAAGGGGAAAGATGCTGGACAGAACCTTACCGGTAGGCCACACCCTCATAACAACACAAAGATTAATAGAAATGGGTTAATTTAAGATGTAAGAGCTAGTAAGGAATATGACTAAGCTATTGGTCAGATAGTATTGTAATTAATATAGTTTCTGTGTGATTATCCAGGTCTGAGCGACCAAGAAACAAAGGAGCAGTCTCGGTTTCCAACATGGTGTCACACATGGGCCTACTACATCCACATAAAACCTGAGAGAGCTTGGGAAGGAATTCTAGACACAAAAGAACAGAGTTAAGCATAGCTTCTTGTTAACCACATTTTTTCAGATAGGCTCTGCTTTCTGTAGGCAAACAGAGGCACGGATCCTTTAAGAGAAGTCTTCCTGACTAAGTGCTAGCAGCAAAAAATTTCACAACTTCTTTAACATCTATCTTCCTGGTTCATGCTGGCAGAACAAACTCTGGTTCTTTGGAGAGATCCTGGATTTAAATGGGGTCTGTGAACAACATGTTACAAATTGCTTAATGACTACATAGACCAGCTTCATCCCTGGACCTGGGGCTGTGTGCATGGCTTGTAGAGGCAGTGAACATGCCTTCGCTGTGTTGGACTGGGCAGAACAAACAGGCAGGGTCACAGAGTTAGTCCTAGCCATGATCACTTAGCATTATAAAAAAAAGTGTTCCTGGTCAGAAAATGATTACAGATATACAATAAAGACAGATTCAGATGAAAAAGACCTCTGAATGGGTCACAGTGTTGGATAAATGTATGTAGGCTTGGGAGAGAGAAGAAAAAGAGTATAGATATTTATAAAAAGAAATAGGTTTAAAAAATAAAACAAAGTCTTTAAAGAGACAGTAAAGGTAATATAGAAGAGTACAGACAGTCATAGATTAAAGGAGTAAAGAAAAACAAGCCACGTAAAGACAGAATGTGCACAGAGAGTCTGTATTATATGTATTATTGTGTTTTCTTTCTTTGAATTTTTTTGACTGCAGAGAGATATTTGATTGTGGGGGCTACTAACTTAAACCAACATAAAGGTATCTTGACTTCAAAATTTGAGTCTACATATATGTTATTTTGGAAAAGAGGTTCTGCTTTTGTTTCCACGAAGGATGGGAACCTATGGATTCCTTCCAGACTAATGTGACTTGATGGAACAAGACCTCCCCCCCAAAGGTCTCTGTGAATCCTAAAAATACTCTGTCCAAAAAACAGCAAAAAGCAGTTTAGAGAAAACTATGCCCAAATTCCCAAAATGATTATTTATAAATGTTTGTTTTCATTTAAAGGGGGATGAATTTAAGTGATTAATGATTATAGTCAATTTCTAAAGAAAAAATAAGGGGGATATGATATAGAGATGAATACTTTGCATTGAATCTTAATCGATTGATACAAATTTAAGATCAATTTCATTACACTGTGTATATGTATTTCTGCTCTTGTTTAAGGTATTTTGTTTATACAGCTCATTAAAAATTTAATGTATAATTAAAATTACAGATTAATAGTCATTTATAATAGTCAAACTTGTAATCATGTTAGGTTTTCTAGATATACAAAGGTGTCTCAGTTAGATAGATAATCTTCAACACTTCAAAGACCTACAGAATATGGCATTTAAAAGGTTTTAAGAACTTAGACTTTTCTGTCAATGAGACATGTCTGTTTCAGGCAGCACCAAACTACTTTAAGAGGTTGACGGGTACTGAAGAAACTCGTAATGGAATTTGCCTTCAATGTAATAAGGTTAGCCATTTAGGCAAGAAACTGCTCTTTCCTGGATTGCTTGATTACAGTATGTCATATGATCTGGACATGCAAGACCACAGAAAAGTGACTGCTGAACATTCCAAAAGACAGGATGGTCCTTCAGGGTTCCTGCTTCATAGAAGAAACTGCCAGACATTCTGTAGGACTCAGAAGAAAGTGACTGACAAACTGCCAAAAGGCAAAATAGTCTTTCAAATTTCCTGCTTCATGGAAAAGTCTACCAGATACTATGGGCCTGTAGGCTGAATATGGATGTCCCAATGTTACAGAAGAACTTTGGGTAACTGTCCAAGTATCAAGATGTCTCTGTCAATTCTAGAGTTATGAAAGTTGCTACAATGCACTTCCTGTTTATTTAGGTAATATTATATCCTTCTGGGGTCTTTGAAGAGTTGAAAACAGATAGTTATAGTTTTCCCTAGTTACGATAAAAGGTAAATTAGATATGAAACTTTAGACTCACAAAGAAATATTGTAACTGTAATTCTTGTTTGATACCTGTTTTGTTATATGTAATGTTACTAAGATAAAGTTAAAACTTTCCTTTTATTTAGACAGAAAAGAAGATATGATGTGGAATGCCCCTCTGTATGCTATGAATATGTTTTATTTCCCTTGGTTAATAAAGAAGCTGTTTCAGACTATAGCAGGGCAGAATATAGCCAGGCTGGAAGAGATATACAGAGAGAGAAGGTGGAGCCAAAGAGAAACCATATAGTTGCTGAAGGAGAAAGACATTGGACAGAACCTTAATGGTAGGCCACAACCTCGTGGCAATACATAGATTAATAGAAATGGGTTAATTCAAGATGTAAGAGCTAGCTAGAAATATGCCTGAGTCATTGACCAAACAGTGTTGTAATTAATATAGTTTCTGTGTGATTATTTGGGCCTGGATGTCCAGGAAATGAATGAGCACTCTCAGTTTACACTTATGTGCTGCTCTCCTTGTCACAGACTGTGCTATCTATCTGAAATGCTCTTGTTGGAGATTAGGAGATCTTTGCACCTATAAGCCATGCTTGAGTGAAGGTAGTGATGAAGACTCACGGATGACATACCACTCATTGACCACACTGTGTCTCAAGCAGCAACCTCCTCACCTACAGGCCTCCCTTAACCTCCTACCATGCGTGAGGTGCTTCTAACTGCTGTCCCCATTTTGTAAATGTAAAGCATCAATGAACGGGCATGTGCTACACACAGTCACAAGTTCCCCTCAACTACACGCAAGACCTTGTCTTAGCACACAACTAAACTAACGTGAAAAATAGTTTCCCAGAGGCAAGCTCACTTGTCCAAGGTCACAAAGAGGGCCAGTACTTAAGGCAAGGCTGACTGTAAACACCGTTGTGAACCATCACGGTGACAATCTTACAGGCAGAACTCACACACCATTCCCAGCACTAATCACAGCAAAGAAGGAGATCCAAGCAAGTGAACTTTCCAGGGGAGGGTTCACCCTCTTCCTCCCCTTCTCCTCACTTAGACTGACAACATTGTCTACTCATAAACAAGCAATCCTAGCAATCAGTCTCGGGCCACTGAGAAGGGAAGAACTGTAGACAACCTACACAAAAAAGATGATACAGACCAGTGAAATAGACCATCAGGTACTTACAACCATGACTGATACCCAGGCCCACATGGTGGAAGACCTTCCACATGTGTACACATACATACACACACATATGTGTGCATGCACACATCCACGCACACATGATACATTTTAACAGAAAGAAGTTGACACACTTTTTTTTTTACTCTGTTGGGATTTGAACCCAGGGCTTCACACATGCTTGCATATTTCACTGAACTACACTGCCAGCTCTGACATACATTCTCCCCCATTTGATTCTGTCTTCCTGGCGTCTAAAGACAGATTCAATATCAGGGAATCCAGTAGTCATCCTAGACAGTGAAATGACCTGGAAATATAAGTCAGACACAGTAGAACAACACATGGGTGGCAAATATTCACAGATTCACTCGTCCAGCAAACTCCTCCTGCACCCCACTGCGAGAGGCACCTGCCAACCTAAGTAGACTCAACAGCAAACAAATGAACAAAGCCCCTGCCAAGGCTGAGGTGTGAACACCAAAGGTCAGAATGCTACACAAGATGAAAATGCTACAGAAAACAAAAGGAGCAGCATGCAAACGCAGAGAGGGGAGGGATTGCTCTCTGGACACAGTGAGGAAAAACAAGGGCACAGGTAAGATCCTCCTCAGATAACCTGGAAAAGGAAACACAACAAGGATGGGGGAGTCTGAGGAGTCCGAGGAGGCTGGGTTCCAAAGCAAATCTTCTGCACACTGGAGACTACAGTCTCCTGGATGTTGGGCAAGCACTTTTCAGGGCCCTTGGTTTTCAGAGACAGTGTCTGCTGCATAGCCCAAGCTAGCCTTTTACCTCAGTTTCCTGAGCCCTGGGACTGCAGAGGCGTACCACATGACTACCCCTTTGTGATGTTTTAATTACACTTACTATTTTATGTGTGTGTGTGTGTGTGTGTGTGTGTGTGTGTGTGTACATGCCCGTGCGATAGAGCACACATGGAGATATTTTAAGAAATAGAATGTAATAGTCCATTTGCAGTATGAGGTGCACTTAAAGTCCATCAGTTACAGACAGCGGGGCTACTGGGCCCCTCTCTCTCCCAGAGGGCACTGGCACAAATCTCTGGAAACTGAAAAGTTACAAGCCATGAAGAAAGCAGAGGGCCATCCTGAGGCCCAAATATTCCCTTAGATAAGGAGGTGTCCTGCAACAATAGGAGGAATGCAGGAGACAACAAGTCTTGGCCTATGGAAGGAAACGACAGGCATCTTTGAGATGAGGAGACATTAAAAGCCTTCATCTTGCGTCACATCAGCACACCAGCCATTTTTGCCTTTTGCCTGCTTTATTTATTTCTACAGAACTGTATCTTAAAAACTATCTCATTGTCACTGGTCTCTGGAATTTGTTAGGATCAGAGGATGACTTGAAGGAGTCAGATTGCTCCTTCCACCATCTGTGTCCCAGGGATCATCTCAAGTCACTAGGTTTAGCACAAGCACTTTAACTACTGCATCACCCAGCTGGCCCTCTCTGTCATTCCCAACTGGTTCCTTGGGGCTTTTGCAGGCCAGCAGGCAACTTTCTGGGACCCTTGGCGCTGAGCATTCAGTGAGGTTAAGTTTGCAGCTTCCAAGGAAGAGCATATAAAGGAGGGCTCGTCTGCATCAGAGAACACATTCCTGGATGAATGTTAGTGGTAGAGCCAAATCTACTGTGTCTGTACCTCCACTGCATTTCACTCGAACCTGCGACCGCAAACTTCGCAGCGCACAAGGTCTACAGAACTCCAGAGCCACTAAACCTGAGAGTTATCTCTCTTTAAAACACATCGTTGCTAGGGCTAAAAATATCTCCCCTCTGCCAAGCTTCCTGCTGTTCCCCTCTGTGGCTGCAAAATAACAAGAAGTCACTTGGCAGTGATGTCACACTGTCACTGTCACTGCCCGCAGGGCTCGCACACTCTGACTATATTTAAGACCCAGGCTTCATGTCAGTGACATGGAAATTGCCACCTTGTGAACCAAACTGTACTGGAAAGGCTTGAAAATTTATTTTCTACGAATAAGCAAGTTGTGGATGCTGCCTTCTCTCAAGGCAGAGGAAGAGCCAAGTAGCCAACAGCAAGGAGTTCCAGCTCTTCATTCCCACTGTTTCCAGAGCAGCAACATTTCCCCCAGTTGGGCCACCTCTTCGGAGCTCTCTGTTGCCCCTCCACTCAGTTGTTATCTTAATGCTGACCTCTAGAGCTCCTCTACTTCCCATCAGAAAGGCTTGATGGAGCGCTAATGGACAGTGACCAAGTTTCCCTCCCCAGTGCATAATTAGCATAACCTGTTCATGAGGGCTCCAGTAATTTTATCTCTGTGCTTTGCTGTAGGAAGGAGACATTTCAGATACAAGCCTCCCACTCCTCCCAGACCTGCTGCGGAACTTGCACATCTTGATGCAGGACTAGAGTGGCACAGGTCTGTGGGAACTCCTGTACTGGGCACTAACAGCTCTGACCTTTACACACACAATGTAAGCACATGCTTCCAAAGGCAGAAACTCACACAAATACACTTGCTGATCCTTCCCCCGAATGCTGGCTCCGCGACAAAGCTAGCACCGAAAGAAAGCTTTGAGAAGCAGCAAACCAACAAGCTTCACATGGTTTCTCCACTGCCTGCCCTCCTCCCACCATGATCATTTTTCACATGGAGAAACACCTGGAAAGCCCACACTGGCCCTCGACTGTAAGAGAGTCATGGAGCATCCATGCAACTCCTCACTGCTTCTTCTCTTTGAGAATGCAGTTCTACAGTTTTCAGTTCAGGCAGCAATGTAGCACGAATAATAAAAACCCAGAGACAGATATTGGGGTTCAACCTGAAGATCAGAAAAGTAAAGCAGCCGAGCCACTAGAGAGCTCATACCTCCATGAAATCTTCAGACTGAAAGAGAGCGAGTTCCTGTCTCATCCCACGGTATATTCTTCTCTAGTGCTGGGATTAAAGGTGTGTGTCACCACCATTGCCGGGCCACTAGTGTGGCTGCTGGGATTAAAGGTGTGTGTCACCACTGCTTGGTCTGTAAGGCTGACCAGTGTGGCTGTTTTGTGTTCTGATCTTCAGGCAAGCTTTATTTATCAAAATACAAATGAAATATCACGACACAGCAATGTTTATGCATTTGGCCTTCCCACTCTCCTCCCCTAGAGCTTATCTGTTGGGAAAACCCATAGAAAGGAGACCTCCATCTTCTAAGTCTCAAGGGCAGGAGTCAAGTAGAGGTGAACAGGCAGTACCAACATAGGCCTTAATGAGTGTGTCCTCCGACCTCCCCTGGAGTTAATGAAGGTTATAAAGCTTATTCCACTACAATCTTCATGCTCCTGACTCTGGAACCCACTCCTGAGATTACACAAGACAAGAAACAGGGGACAGAGCTACAACACAAGGATTTAGTTATAGCTTTCACCTGCTCTGTCATGGAAGTGGACATGGGCTCGGCACTCACAGAGCTGGAAGTACACAAACACTGTGACAAGCCACACAGCTATAGAAATAACAGCAAAGTGGGTCCACTCACAGCCTGCCGTGAGTTATTGCCAAGGATTGTATTACTATGCTCTGCAACACTGCAGCACAACACTGAGATGACCTCACTTTATAAATCAGACAGGTTTATTTAACACACAGTTGGAGGGGGGGGGTCCAAGATTAACAGCCCCACTAATTGACAGACTGATGGGCCTCTGGCAATGGCCTCATGTGAGATGATGTCACAATCACTATCTCTGTAGGCCTTGTATTTAGTTTTTGGGTTTTTTTTTAAGATTTATTTCATTTTTACGTAATGTTATCTATCTGTGTGTATGTATTCACACGTGTTATTGGTGCCCTCACCTGGAGCTGGAGTTACCCGGTGTGGGTGCTGGGGACAGAACTCCAGTCTTCTGCAAGAGCAGCAAGAGCTTTCAATCACAACTACTCTGTCCCATTTTGGGCTTTGTTTTGTTTGTTTTTGTTGAGTTTGTTCCCCTCCAACAGTTGCCCTCCCTCCTCTCCTCTCCATCCCTTCCCCATCCACTCCTCATCCCCCACCCCATCTACCCCTCCTCTGTTTCTCTCCAGAAAAGGGCCATTCTCCCATGGATACCAGCCAGCCATGGCGTATCAGGTTGGTGAGACTAGAAACCTCCTCTCCTATTAAGGCCAAATGAAGCCTCTCTGGTGACCACTGGGTCAGACATCAATCTTTTCTGGCTGTTGTGGCCTGTGCCTCCCTGTTGGCTTTATTTTACTGACAGAGGGTTTTACTATATAGCCCCGGGTGGTTCAAACTCACTATACAGTCCAGGCTGGCCTAGAACTTGTGAGTCTTTCTGCCTGCGCCTCCTGGTGCTAGAATTACAGATGCACACCACACTGCCTGGCTAGGAAATAATATTTCAAAGCATAAAGCAAGTCACAGTTCAGGGCTGGGCTTACTGCTATCAGAACCAGGAGAGAGATGGAGATGGGGGGAGGTCTCTATAAAACTACCTTAATCCTTTCCAGGGGTGTTATGAGTCTGAAAGGACAGAACCTAGATGAGTCCATTGAAGGACAAGTCTGGGGCAAGTACAGGAGAGAGCGGCACTAGCAGACGTGTGCAGTGATGATAAGAGTGACGTATAGGCAGACAGGAGTGTTAATCTGGAGTGTGACGCAGGAAGAAGTGAAGTGAGGCTGAGGAATAGTATAAAAAGTGAGGCAAAGGGACTAGAAGCCATTCTCAAGATGATCTGCTAGAGACTCTGTCAGAGAGGTGCCAGAGAAACTCTACAGCATTGAGAATCAATCAATCAACCAACGAGACATTGGACCAGAGATCTTCCAAGAGCCAGAGAACTTGCTCTTGCCAGTGGATCAAGACTTGCTGATCCAGAGGTCTACGTCAAGAGCCACGAACCATCATCAGGTTGTGCACCCCAATGCCTTATTAGATAGAATATAGTAATGCTTGCCTAGGATTTAGAAATAGATACGTGCTTGTGTGATATTATACCCTTGCCTGTGATGATGATATTTGCTTCTTATTGGCTGTGACAGAACAACTGTAAGACCCTGAAGTGCTTACACAATAAATGTAGTTCAGACAAAGCAGAGAACTGCTATTCTGAGTGTCATTCACTTGCAGACCCCTAAGTGAAGCCAGAAGGTCCGAAGGTCACTCAGTAGTGCTCACGACAAGGGGCCACTTCCTCAGTGATGCAAGAACCTCCCAGCAGGCCCCTCAAAGGTTCCATACCATCTCCCAGAACTACCATGCTGGGAACCCACTTTCTTTATATATGACCCCTCGAGGGAAACTCCACCCAAACTATAGCAAAAATCATGAGCTATACAAAAGCTCTGACTTGTTTTGTTTTGTTTTTCGTTTTTCAAGACAAGATTTCTTTCTGTAGCCCTAACTGTCCTGGAACTCGTTCTGTCGATGAGGCCAACCTCAAACTCTCACAGAGATCCACCTGCCTCTGCCACCCAGGACTGGGATTAAAGACGTGTACCACCCAGCAATGTTCAGAGCTTCTATTGCTAGAATTATACTCTAGGAATTGAGCTGAAGAAAATATTTTTTGGAAAAAAATAATAAAGGAATGACTTTATGAAAACCAGTATGCTCGTGCTACACTCTGAGAGCCTAGGAGGAGTGAAGAAGAGTGACAAGCAAGGGCGTGCCCAAACACAGCGCCCCATGGCCACAGTAGTGTGCACAGACTGGTGCTGAGGCCGACTGTGAGAAACAAGGCTCCTTTCCTTCAAAGCCACTGTCCACCACTGGACCAGGTTCTGTAAAATGAGCATTTGCCTGAAATTCACTTGCATAAAAATGCCTCAGAAACAGTCATTTCTAATTTACATCTATATCTGTGTATATATGTGTGTGAACACACGGACCACATCTATATTTGTGTATATATGTGTGTGAACACACGGACCACATCTATATTTGTGTATGTGTGTGTGAACACACGGACCACATCTCTATTTGTGCACGTGTGTGTGAACACACGGACCACATCTATATTTGTGTATGTGTGTGTGAACACACGGACCACATCTATATTTGTGCACGTGTGTGTGAACACACGGACCACATCTCTATTTGTGCATGTGTGTGTGAACACATGGACCACATCTCTATTTGTGTATGTGTGTGTGAACACACGGACCACATCTATATTTGTGTACATGTGTGTGAACACACAGACCACATCTTTGTACATATTTGTGTACATGTGTGTGAACACACGGACCACATCTATATTTGTGTACATGTGTGTGAACACACGGACCACGGTCTAATTTACATCTCTATTTGTGTATATGTGTGTGAACACACGGACCACGTCTATATTTGTGTACATGTGTGTGAACACACGGACCACGGTGCGGGAAGTTGCCTCTCTGCTACCACTGTGTGAGATCCAGGGACTAAGCTCAGGGCACCACGCTCAGCAACAAATTCGGTTACCCATTGAGCAATCCTACCAGCCTTCTCATAAACAAAAATCAGTAACAGTGTTAGCTGTGACTGTACCCACATGGGCTTCTTCAGAAAATCTTCTGTAAGAACTATCAGCCACATGTGACTTTGTGACTTTATATTCTGGGGGAGGAGGGTGATACTTAAATATGATTTGAAATCTGCAAAGAAACAGAAGAAAATATAAAACACAAGACACAGAAATCGCAACATGCAACGAATGGTGTCAAAACTAAGCTTAAAAAATGGACTTAATAGACTGAGAATGAAGACCATGATTGTGTTGGGTCCATGGGATTTGGTACTCTTCCCATTTGGGGTTGTTCCATGGCTTTACAATTAAAAGGTAATTTTTTAAAGCCCTGAAGTAAGAGTTTTCTCAGGAAATGTCAACCAGCCAGAGATGGCAGGTTCTGCTCCAGCTGAGCATGATGGCACACACCCATAATCCTAGCACTGAGGAAGCTGAGGCAGGAGAATCAGAGTTCAAGACAAGATTGGACCATATATTAAGAACCTGCCTTAAAAATAATTATACCATACAATACATATGCGCAATTTTAACCTGGACGTATGCAATTCAGTGTTGAGTGAGCAAATCACAAGCAGGCACAGGCTCAAGTTCACACACAGATCAGTAAACAAACAAAGAAATCATCTTCAAGGTGACACACAGGTCAATAAACAAAGAAATCATCCTCAAGGTCACACACAGGTCAGTAAACAAAGAAATCATCCTCAAGTTGTTTATAGCTTACTTGAAAATGAAATCTTCAGCAAAACTTAAAAAAAAATTCAACACTTCCAAAAGAAACCAACAACAGTAACAAACTGACTCTCCATTTTGTTCTGAGATAAAAATAACAAATACCTTCACCTTCTTGAAATGGCGGCCAGTGAACGCCCCCTAGAGGTTGTCAGCAGCCTCAGTAACCCCTGGAGAACCTCAAAAGTGCCCACATCATCTCGGCCTGCTGCTGCGAAGTGGGAACACTCCTACATCCCTGGGTACCTGCCAGTACATTAAGATCTGGGCACCAGCTGTCAATCTTGGCTTCAGGCTGGAATTACCTGTGCAGTCTGGGTCTCGTCTCCGGAGAGTCTAACTTAATTAGTCTGGAAGGTGGCCTGGACCTAATAGTTCCCGAAGCTTCCCCTGGTGTCTGGAATGTGCAACAAGGGCTAAGGAGCAAGTTTAGTTCCTCAACTCAGAGAATTCTTTGTTAGAACATTAGTTATACCTGAGCAAACGCGAGCTAGATGAACTCCAAAGAATGATGGCAGCCTTGAGACGGAGGGAGAAATGACTTTGGTGACCAATACTACTCATGGTGCCGGCTCTGGCTAAGGACACATGCAGAGGCCTCTGACTTGCAAATTTCAGCACCAGTTCTTCAGAAAATCTAAAAGGATGAGACTATTTTGCTCTGGCTTTCCAGAGGAGAAGTATTAGGTGCAAAGTGGCCACCTAAGATCCCACATCCACAAGTGGAAAAGGCTCCTGTGTGGATAAGCATTTTCTGGTACTTGGGAGGCTGAGTAAAGAGGGTTCTGAGTTCAACGCCAGGCTAGATGCAATACACTGAGTTCAAGAATATCAAGAATGGTCTGGGCTATTTCCCAAGATTCTGTCTTTAAAAAAACAGAAATAACCAAAAAAGACTGAACTGAAGCAAGACTAAGCTCACACCTGCCCTACATCACGCCACACTTCCCCCTGTGCATAGCCAGTGCACTGGAGCACAGGAACATTCAGTCAAAAAGGTAAAGGCTGTGTTCATACACCCCACCTGACCCTGTTCAAATCAAGCACCTAGGTTAGAACTGACCATGTTCTGTGTATTTCTAATTGGCAAGGCAACACATTACAGCCATTCTTTGAGAGTAAACAAATGAACAAGGTTAACCATCTATTCTTGGACATTCTGGTGGCTCTGGTGAGCAGCTTCCCCTAAGATATGTTACCCTGTCCTGATGTGTGCCTTGTCCTCCTGCTTGGCCCAGTACGCAAGTCCCTGCTCTCAGCTGCAAGTTGTTAAGGACCTGGCGCTGTTGCTGAGCACAGAGCAAAGATGGAGAAAGGCAAGACTATTAATTCATCACACTAAACAAATAAAGCAGCCAGTGGCCTGAATGAGGAGAGGCAGAGGGAAGGGTGTAGGACAGCAGAGCCAGGGTAACTGGACACACAGTAGGAACTCAGATGACCAAGTGGGGTATCAGGTCAAGAGGCCATGAAACATACAACTTGCAGTGCTTTGGCAGGTGTCCATGGGGATAGTGCCGCCCCTGCCAGTGTGGGGAATAAGTATGCAGGGATGCCTGGCATCACAGCGGGGCCAACACACAGAATACATTCAGTTTGGGACATCTAAAGAATCTAGATGTGATGGAGAGGAACAACCATGGCAAGTCTACAGTCACAGCCCACCAAGGGAGGACCTCCTCCAGCCCCCCTACCTCCTACAGTTCAGACAGAAAAGATGCCACCTCCTGAACATGGGCAGCATGTGAGCCAAGCCTGAGAGCAAGAGTGGTACCCACGGCTGAGGAGATGAGGTGAGGCAGATGGACCTAGCTGTGGTCTATTACAGACCCTCTCGTCAATGTGAGAGAAAATTAAGCCTCATAACGAAGCCATCCACATGAGAAAAAGGAGAGGTGGAGAAACAGGTCTCCATGACACCTAGAGCCCTTCAGTTATCTGGCCATTCCACTGCCCTTCTTGTGAAGGGCTTTCAGTGGGCTTCTGTCACCCAATAGATAACAGCTCTCACTAGCTAAAGTTGTAGAGGACTGAGGTTTTTAGAAAGCCCCACTTCCGAAAATGTGACCAGAACAGTCTTGGGACAAGTAACAAGTAAGTTCCCTGGAATTGAACAGAAGAGCCCACCTGGCATTTCTCAGTGACACCATCACCAGGCCCATAGCCACTTCCCTCTCTCACCTAACCAACTTCACAGAGCACCTACTGTGTGCCAGACATTATGTTAGAGGCAAAGGAGACCAGGTCAACACAAGAGCACTGCCCTTCCATCAGGAAGTCTTTGCCAAAATTCAGGGACTTCATGACAGCACACAGTCATTGTCAGTACTAACTGTGTTCAGTGATGTTGATGCCTGAGCCCAAACACCAGGGAGAGACCTTACCTAGGTAGGTCAGGAGATACTACTGCTAGGGACAACCTAATGTGTAGCATCTGTGTTACTACGTGTACAACAGCCCTGTAGCGCCTGTACTATGGGATGGTTCACAAGTCAGGCAAGGGGCTGGAGATTGAAACACACACACACACACACACACAGAGAGAGAGAGAGAGAGAGAGAGAGAGAGACAGACAGACAGACAGACAGACAGACAGACAGACATGGGTCATCCTTGAAACAAGAACACTAAGAATGCCCCCTTGAATCAACAATGCCAACTTCATTGTGTTCCAGGGCAGCTTATATAGGCTTTTCTTGACCAATGGCCATGCCCCAACTCTCGGGGTTTTTCAGCTGCAAGCCCACCAGAAACCACTCCCCTGTCTCATGCTCAGAGCAGCTGCAAGCACAGGAAAACAAGATGTTTACAGGAAATTCAGGGTCTGGGGGTCCACAGTCCCCAACACTAATGTACTGCTGAATGTTCTTAAAGAGATAAGAAACACAAAACCCAGCTCTAATCCACTTCAAGAGCAATGGGGATTCATTGGCCCATGCTACGAGGTCCAGAGTGGCCTTCAAGAGTAGGCTGGCCCGGCAGCCCAGTGTATCCTGAGACCCAGCTCTCACACCTACTTCTCTCCATTCCTAGCTGCTGCACACCCTTCACCCTAAGGCTGTCTTCCCCCATGGGAGCACAATAGCCAAGGCAGCTCTAGTCTTCATGCCCCCACAGAAAGTCACCCAGAGGAAAGAGCCATCCAAGGGCAAGGGACAAAATCCCTCCAAAGTTCCAAAGATCTCCATGGCAGAATTAAACCACATGCCTGAGACAAGTCCAGGTCCCTGAAGCAATCATGCTTGGAAGGAGATGGAATTATCTTCACCTGAGCTGGTGCCTAGAAGAGTTCAGCTTCTGTCTCCAGCCAGTGACTAATGTCACTCCTGGGTGTATCTGTGAGAGGACTGAATGTGGAGGGCACCATTCCAAGGACTGGGTGCCCAGAGAGACTAACAAGGGAAAAGAGACGCTGAAGCCAGAACAAGTACTCTCCATCTCTGCTTCCTGGTTCACTGGGTGGTGTGCTGCTGGGTCCCACCAGACAATTCTGGCTACAGTGGACTAAACCCTCAGAAATAAGGAACCAAAATCTTAGGTTGTTTCTGCCAGGTATTTGGTTAGAGCAGCAAGTATATGATACAGCACAGTCACCATAGTGACCAAGCATTCTACCACCCCTACTAAGCCATAAAATGTTTCTTTTGCTTTACAGAACAGATTCCAGTTACTCCTCCAGAGCATCTTTGTTTGTTTTGTTTCTTAGGGCAGGGTCCTACTATGCAGCCGTGTGAGTGCTGGGATTCCAGGCATGCACTAGCACACTTGGTCAGAGCATGTTGCTTTTATCAAACAGAGCTGAACAGTGAAAGAGCTCCACAGAGAATGATGGATTTCCTCTCTTTTTAAAACACATGGAAAAGCCTGTCAAAGGTCTCCCAGGGGTGACAGATGGAGGATCTAAGCAGGGCTCCAAGGTCCCTGGTCTTTAATATATAGGACTATGCCCTATAAGCTGTGTCATGTGGCCCTCACTCTCACATGTCAACACCACTGTGGAAGATCTCACTGGTCAGCAGCCCAATAGCAGCAACACACAAGAGGGTATATGCTGGCCAGGCAGAGCTGGAAAAGCAACAGCAGGGGAAGCTGATGGCCAAACGGAGGCCAGCGTCAAAGGCTCCAAGGTGCTCTGGACAAAGAAAGATCCCAAGAACCCAGAACTAGACACATGAGGCACCAACCAAGAAGAAAGAAGTTCAACATGCTGAGCCACGCAGGGCATAGAGCTAGCTGTTCTAGACACCCAGCACCATTACACCCAGTGTAAAAGCCCACACAGGTAGACAGAACTGAATATCAATACCCCAGCTAGTGGTGTGTGGGGTTGTGTAACACTGAGGAGGTACAGCTCAGCTGGGGAATGGGTGAAGGAGAATCTACATTCAGTTCCACTTCTTCTGCTGAGATGTGAGGAATCCCACTGCATACTCCTACACCATGGAGTAACCTGCCACTACACCTCCCCCACTGCGACAAACTGTGAACTACAATAAACCCTTCCTCCCTTAAAGGTACTCATCAGATACTTGGTCACAGCAACAACAAAAATCACCTAATACAAGTATTAAGTAACACCTCCCAACAATGCTGATCAGGGAGGGAACACCTAGGCATGCTGCCTGCTGCAGTCACCTGGAGGGCCTACTGGTCATGGCTGTCCACTCCTCTGAGGACAAAGTGAAGACACTTTCCTCCTCCCTTCCACCTCTTCCCCCAAGACCTATGCAGGATTCCTGTGCCTCTGTGTGGAAAGCCTAAAGGAGAAACACACTGGAGTTCACATGGAGAGAGCTGCTGATAGCACCAGAGCACCTACGTCCAACGGCTTAGATCTCCCTGCTGCAGTAGCAAACCCTCAGGTTATTCGTCTACCAGAGCATGCTGACATCTCTCGGGAAAAAATCTGAGAAGTTATAGGTGAAGGGACAGGCTCAAGAGTAGTCCCCTGCACCGCGCACTTCCCCAGCAACACTGCTGGTGCGGGGCCACTGTGTGTCACCCCACTTAAAAAAAAAAAGAAGAAGGGGAGGTGGAAGCAAGCTGCGGGAAGACTGAGGGCTAACAGCCTCACCTCCTTTTTGCACAACAGGAGAGAAGTCCTGACAACAGGAGGTGAGGGAGTCCACAAAGGACACAGAAAGCAGCTCTCCAAGCAATGCTTTAGAGACAATCCAGCACCTTTTTCTGGCCCCCTCAGGTACCAGGAATGCACTTGGTACACTTGATACTCAGATATACATGAAAGCAAAATAGTCATTCATATAAAAAATCTATTACTATATATATATAGTAGCGCTTGAAGTCAGGAATGGTGATCCTCTATAAGTTCTGTATTGCACAGGATTGTTTTGGCTATCCTGGGATTTTTCTTTTACCATATGAAGTTGAGTATTATTTTTTCGAGGTTTGTGAAGAATTATGTTGGGATTTTGATGAGTATTGCATTGAATATGTTGATTGTTTTGGGTAATATTGCCATTTTACTATGTTAGTCCTGCCTATCCATGAGCATGGGAGATCTGGCAATAAAAATAGACACATGGATCAATAGAATCTAATCAAAGACCCTGACATAAATCCACATACCTATGAACACCTGATTTTTGACAAAGAAGCCAAAATTATACAATAAATAAAAGAAAGCATCTTCAACAAATGGTGCTGGCATAACTGGATGTCAACACGTAGAATGAAAATAGATCCATATCTATCACCATGTACAACACTCAAGTCCAAATGGATTAAAGACCTCAACATAAATCAAGTTACACTGATCATGGTAGAAGAAAAAGTGGGAAGTAGCCTTGAACACTTTGGCATAGGAGACCACTTTCTAAATATAATACCAGTAGCACAGACACTGAGATCGACAGTTAATAAATGGTACCTCCTAAAACTGAGGCACTTCTATAATGCAAAGGCCACTGTCAATTAGACAAAACAGCAGCCTACAAAGTGGGAAAAGATCCTCACCAATCCTACATCTGACAAAGGGATGATCTCGAAAATATATAAAGAATTCAAGAAGTTAAATATCAAAATACCAAATAATCCAATAAAAATAGGGTACAGATCTAAACAGAATTTTCAATAGAAGAATCTCAAATAGATGAAAGACACTTAAGGAAATGCTCAACACTTAGTTATCAGGGAAATGAAAATGAAAATGACTCTGAGGTTCCATCTTACACCAGTCAGAATGGCTATGATCTAAAACACTGATGACACCTTATGCTGGTGGGATTGCAAACTTGTACAGCCACTTTAGAAACTGTTATGGTGCTTTCTTATTAAATTGGGAATCAATCAACCTCAAGATCCAGCTATACCAATTTTAGGCATATACCCAAAGGATGCACACTCAAACCACAAGGGCACTTGCTCAACTATGTTCATAGCAGTATTATTTGTAATAACTAGAACCTGGAAACAACCTAGATGCACCTCAACTGAAGAATGGATAAAGAAAATGTGGTACATTTACACAATGGAGTACTACTTAGTTATAAAAAATGATGACCTCATGAAATTTGCAGGCAAATGAATGGAACTACAAAAAAAAATCATCCTGAGTGAGGTAACCCAGACCCAGAAAGACAAACAGGGTGTGTACTCACTCATAGGTGCTTATTAGGAGTAAAGTATATAAGTAACCAAGCTACAATCCACAGCCCCAGAGAAGCTAGATTACAAGGAGGGCCCAAAGACGGATGCTTGGATTTCCCTGGGAAGGAGAACTAGAAAAGATTTCCTGGGTAAACTAGAGCAGGGGTTGGGGGGATAGAGAGATGGGAACTAGAGGAGCGGGTTGGGCAGACTGGGTGTGGGAGGTGGGTCAGAAGCGGGATGGAGGGGGAAAGTAACAAAAAGACTTCTTAATGGGGGTGCATTTTGGGGTTAGGAAGAACCCCCCTAACCCCAGAGAAACCCCCAGGAACCCATGACCCCAACTAAGACTCCTAGCAATGGTGGAGAGGGTGCCTGAACTGGTCATCTACTGTAAGCAGGTTGGTGACTTCCCTAATTGCCATCATAGATGCTCTATCCAGTGACTTATGGAAGCAGAGGCAGAGAAATGTATTTTACTGAATCAGCAAAAATGGTCTGTCATGGTCTCAGTCTCGGTCTCTCTCTCTCTCTCTCTCTCTCTCTCTCTCTCTTTCATACATCTTTTTTACTTCAGATTTATTTATTTTTATTTATTTATTTTTATTTATTATAAAATTTATTATTATAAATTTTTATTTATTTATTTTTATTTTATGTGCATGTATGTCTGTGTGAAGGTGTCAAATACCTGGAACAGGAGTTACAGACAGTTGTAAGCTGTCATGTGGGTACTGGGAATTGAACTATCTCTCCAGCCCCATGGTCTCTCTTTTTATACATGCGATAATTCATTAACGTTTTTTTCCCCCATTTTACAACTAAGAAAACTGAAAGAGAGGTTAAAACTCACCCACAGCTGCATAACTAGCAGGGAACAAAACCACACCCTGATTTTCATTGAAGTCCAATGCCAGAACCTGGCCCCTATACAACTAAACCACCTGCATTATAAGTCCAGCCACCTGAGCTGGGGAGTAGCATTGGGGGTAGGGGAGGAGGGCCCAGAAAACACATGAGTCTCAGCCTATGACAGTCACTTCCCCAGAGTGACTATGCCACACAGCCCTTTTAATTCCCAAGCAATAACTGCCTGAGTAGGCCCACCATGGCCACCACCTGGTCACCACCATGGCCACCACCATGGCCACCACCTGGCCACCACCACACCACCATGGCCACCACCATGGCCACCACCTGGCCACCACTGTGGCTAGCTGCTCAGGTTCAGGTGCACTCTCCCACTTTCCCTTTGGGAGTATTTGTTCATTTTCTAGATGTCCTTCCGCCTACAAACTACCAACCTCCAAATACCTTAAATAGTTCTTCATGTGTGCCTGGGAAGGCTTCAGATTAAAAAACATGTGCAGGGTAAAATCCTCCCTAGGCCACTAGGGAAGAGCGCTCGGTACAGAACACATGCACAGCAGATTGAGGAGCACCCCAGGAACCCCAGGAATCCCACGGCCTTCCTCCTCATCCACATCAGCACAGATGAGAAGCACACACTGACAGAAGCTCAGCAAGCCACCCAGAAACACATTTCCAGGCATGGAGCCAAGGGTTGAGGCTAAGCTGACTTCCTAACACAAGCCCTGCCTGTTACTGATGCTCAGAGCAGTGTCTCTGAAGACTTAAGTTCTTAGAGCCAACATTACACTGCAGAACTCCAGTGAGGTCAGGTGAGAGGAGAGACCAGGTGAGGAAACATGCAACTAGAACCAATTTACTTCTGCCTCTGACCAGGCTCAATGGCCTAGAGCAGTGTTTTCACCCTTCCTAATGCTGAGACCCATTAGTACAGTTCCTCATGCTGTGGTGACCCCCCAACCATGAAAGTATTTTCTTACTACCTCATAACTGTAATTTTGTTATTGTTATAAATCTAATGTGAATATCTGTGCTTCCTGATGGTCTTAGGCAATCCCTGTAAAAGGGGGTGTGACCCACAGGTTCAGAACAGCTGCCCTGGAGCTGCATGTGAGGATGCAAAGGGGAAGAATTCAAGGAATGCAGACAGGAGGTCACATGACTGTGGCAAATTACAGGTGCATAAAAATCACTCACACCACAGCACTGCACGTAATTCTGGGCACCTGGATGGGGTCTGTACATGCTTTTCCCCTGGCCTTATTCAAAGCAGTTTCAAAGACCCACAAGTGTTACAGTTTTAGACAGAAACGTCACCCACAGGATCATGTTTTAGTACTGGGCACCCAAGTGTGGCCATGTTTGGGAGGGTACAGAACCTTTGGAATACGCAGCCTAGGAAACAGAAGTGGGTCTTCAAGATGATACCCCCTTCAGGAACCAGAGTGAGTCCTTTGCTTCCTGTTGGCTGCAGTGACTTAAGCAGCCACATTGCCATTTCCTGTCTGCTGCAGTGATGTAAGCAGCCACACTGCCATTTCCTGTCTGCTGCGGTGATGGAAGCAGTCACACTGCCATTTTCTGTCTGCTACGGTGATGGAAGCAGTCACACTGCCATTTTCTGTTGGCTGCAGTGACTTAAGCAGCCACACTGCCATTTCCTGTTGGCTGCAGTGATGTAAGCAGCCACACTGCCATTTCCTGTCTGCTGCGGTGATGTAAGCAGCCACACTGCCATTTCCTGTCTGCTGCGGTGACGGAAGCAGCCACATTGCCATTTCCTGTCTGCTGCAGTGATGTAAGCAGCCGCACTGCCATTTCCTGTCTGCTGCAGTGATGTAAGCAGCCGCACTGCCATTTCCTGTCTGCTCTACAGTGAAAATGGAGGAAGGAGGTGAAATGAGCAGTGACAGGTGCCAACTGTACGTGCATAGATAAAATGTGTCCACAGGAGAACAAACTCAGAAAAAACTGGATGTTTTCAGAGGAGCTGTGATTCTTAATTCATCACAGTTTATTTAATAAGATATAAACAAGATCACAGAGAAAATTAATTAGTGGCTCTTAAATAAAAATAGGCTCAATAGTATTTGTAGTTAGAGAAACGCGATTGAAAAATAACCCACAAGCCTAATTTTTATCTTGTGATACTATGGGACCCAAAACTTTGCTCCCTTAGAAACATAGCTGGGAGCTATATTTCCCGCAATGCTGTGGGGCCTGTGCAGGACATATGAAGGGCACAGCCTGCCCTTTCCTGCCCTTGCGTGCCTTTGTTCCAGCAAATGCACTCAAGAGAGAACACAATGGCAGGCACTCAAGTTACGCACTGGGAGTATCACAAAAGACTGAAAACCTCCTTAACATTCAGCCTCTGGCAGAGTGGTTAAACCAGTCCTGGTGCAGTCGGACCAGAACACGTCAGGAGCTACTAGCAAGAAGATGGCAACCCTGGTTACACGTACACAGAACCCTGCCAGGATGTGGAGTGGTATGGGGAAGAGAGGAGGAATTTGCATGCATGCACACATCTGCCTTGGGCACAGCATCTCTGCAACTGTTTATAGTCAAGCTAACAGGGAGCAAACTGAGCTACAGACAAAGGAGAATGCTCATCAGTTAGCCTTATTTTGAAACATATGCATATGTGTAGTTCATACAAAGAAGCACATCAAATGAAAATGCATAAATCCAATTTCCTTTGGCACTCTGTTTTCATTTAACTAAAAATATGAGTAAGGTGTGGAGGCTAAGGCAGGAGGACTCCAACTTTGAGGCCTATCTGGGCTGCATACAGAGCAAGACTATTTCTCACAAACAACAGAATGTAGAACGTTCTGCACATGCTTGCCTCTCCGTCCCTTGCCCTGTCTACCTTGCCAGTGCCTGGACCTTTGTGGAATGGCGCTCCTGCTGCTCTGCCACCCTCCTCTTCAAGGCGTCCACCTCTTGCCGGAGTGCAGCTGAGTGCTCCATCTCACCATCAAGGAGATTCCGCAGTGACCTGGAAAAGAGGGCCCCACAGTTCAGAGGCTACTCACCCAGCCCACTTCATCGCTGCCCACAGGCTCGCACAAACCACAATGCAGTTCCAGCTCACGTAAACGGACGCTGGCAGACAGCAAGTCTGAGCCTGGTGACTGCACTGAGTCCCAGGGCAGTAACCTGTGGTCAGACTCGGGGACCTTGCTCCTGTGACAGCTTAGATCAAGGGGAAACCAGGAGCTCAGCAGATGCCAGGGAGGCGCTTTAAAGAACCCAGCCTCAATGGGAACAGATCTCACAAAGGGAAGAGTGCCAAAACAGGCCAAATGAATATTCTGCAGCAAAAAAAAAAAAAAAAAAAAAAAAAAAAACCACAGAACACTTGCTCAGATTCCATGATATTTCATCCTGTTTCCACTGCTGCCCATAGAATAGACCAGGACTCACAGTCCACAGCCACCTCCAGGATAAGCTAGAATGCATGGCATTCTATTAGACACAGCACACGCTAAGTCAGTTTGTATGGTATTCTAAGGAGTGCATATTAGCACAGCATTATCTTATCTTCCTATACTTCTTAGCTCTTATGGTATGCCCATTCACATATACATTTGTTATCCAGAGAAAATGACCAGGGGTAGCAGTTCTAGGAAGGGTCACAGGTTACCACACTGAGGTAAATCAAATACGGTTCTGACTCACTGTATCTAAATGACTGTTTCTAGGAAATCAACTGTGATGTATTTATAGGCCACATCCAGAGGACGCCTACCATGAACATCAGGGTGTATCAAATACGCCAAGCCCCCACAGTGCCCCACCACTGAGCTCTCTCTAAGACCTGCCGTGTTCACTGGGAGCTTGGAGAAGATTCCCCTCCTGAAATATCCTGGTGCATCCTGTCTGTAAGGAAACAGTCAATATACCATCGCTGCCATTCTTCACAAGGGAAGATAAAACCCACGGCTGCATCCAAGAGCATCACTCCAGCTAGAGCAAGGAAACCAACCTTGAAGTGGCCAGCAGCTGTTTGTTGAGAATGCATGCTAGCTGAAAGTGCACTGCTGTTTTAGAAATCAAACTTATTTGCTTTTGTACGGCTCTACAAAGGACGATGGGCAGCTGGTCAGTTAGATCCAAAATAAGGTCTAAGAGAAAACTGTAACTGCTCTCACCAGTAAAGGAGAAAAGGTGACCTGTGCACCACTTCCCTGAGTCAGGCAGCCTCCCAGTGCCCACTGGCTTTTGTGAATAACCTCAGGCAAGCCTGTCCCTGGCTACCCCAGCCTCAACACAGACTCTGGTAGGAGAATGTCAACTTCAGACACTCACATGGTGGCAACTGGTAGTATCTAGAATGGATCTCAATAAAGAAGAAGAAGAAACTTAAGAAAGCACTTGGCCTCTTGGAGCTGACCACACTGGACTTTGGCCAAATTTAAGAAGAATCCAAATGTCATCCTGTCCCAGGAATCCCCAATTTGAGTGGAACACAGAAAATATACTCTCAGTTAAAGGTCACTTCAAGAGTATTCTTTGGGCAGGGAGCTGGACAGAAGTGGTGTGGCATTTCTTCCTAAGTGATAAAACTATTCTAATATTGGCATGGCAATAGCTGCACGTATCTGAGAATATACACAAACCCACTGCATTGTGGGTATGTGGATGACATCAGTGAAAGCTGTCATTAAAGGATGCTCCTCCACATTCCTGTGTTGGAAGGTGGCAGCATTGCTGCTTTGATCCCTTGCTTATATGCAAGCCACAGCAGATCTACTGAAATGGCCTAGTCCAGAGAAGTAAGAAATCTGTTAAGACCCCAGCACCCAAATCAGACAACTTGAAACTGCCTGTAACTCCTGCTCCAAGGCAGCCAGTCCCCTCTTCTGGTTTTCATTGCACATCCACATGCGCGCACAAAGACACAGACACACACACACGTAAGAATTTAAAGTAATAATAATAGTAAGGTAAGGAGCTTGGCATTAAAGCACCATTCTCTCCATTCATTGGTTCTGCCACTAGGGACAGAAAGTCAGAGAAAGAGGCAGCCATGATGTCACAATACCCGTTCTCTTCTTCCAGTTCATCTTTTCTGTTCATCATGGCCACGATGGCTTGGCGTAGTTCATCTGAGGAAAGAAAGCAAAGGCAATGCTATGAGCAGACAATCCTGTAAGTCATCTGTCCCCTATCCTCTCTGCAGTACATGAGCAGAAGCTCCTGCCAGTCGTCTGTCCCCAGTCTCTCCAGTACATACCGCTGCAGATGGCTTGTCTAGGTAAGTCCCTGTTCCCTAGAAAGGATTCTTTTACAGCCTCCGACACACAGTGTGTTCACTGTCACTCTCACCCAAACAAACAGAAGGGAGAGGTGAAAAGAGAGCTAATGTGTGTTGGGAAGAAGGATGGGTTCCTGGGAAAAACATACTCAGCTTACAATTTCTGAGTGCTTTCCCAAGTCTTTGTTCCTGGACAATGTCTGTTGTGAACACTGAATTGTTCCTCTTACAGTTGTTTATCAGCCCAGACAGCAGATCAGGTAGTACTCAGCTCCATGCTTGCATAAAGACAGTCCATCAAGGTTAGCAAACTTCTGGCTCCACACTGCCTTCTGAGGGTAGCAGACAGCTGATAGAGGACTACATTACACACACAGTACACACTGTACAATTACTCGGAGAGCTACCCCTCTAGCCTCCTTCACACAGGAAAGCATTCAAGGACAGGGAATGACAATATGCATCCACACTTCCTAGCTCCATCAAGCTTAACCATTGGTGCTGTGTGCATGCAGAAGGCATGGGCAGATCTTAGCTGTATCTCAAGATCCAGAGATCACAGAGTTGTTTTATCTGTTTTCTTTACTTGATTTCATCTTATGGTGGCTGCTAGGAAGTGCAGGGGCCAAATCACACACTTAGTAGTAGTCTGTAACTATGTCCAAGAGTCTACACTATGTCTAGAACCACCTACATGGATCCAAGTGGTGAGGTCACAACGGGTGCCCAAAGGTTCAATAGCCAGCTTTGTGTTTTAAGACCAGAAGCATTGATGATCTTAGCAAATTTCCTCAATTTTAAAATCTTTCATAATACAAAAAAATAATTAGGAAATACCTTTCCATAAAATTTATTAAGAAGAACTAGAAATTCTTATTAGGAATGACCCTCTAGAAGAGGGTGAGACTAGAAACAAGAAGGTTATCAATCTGTGGTACAAGCAGCCCTGAGAGATAGAAAGGAGATGTTAGGAGAAGGCCTAGGGCAGAAAACAGGCAGAACTGAACCATTGAGCACCTAGCCATGCTCTGCCTGCAAACACAAGGACCCAAGGTTCACACATTCAATTACTCATTCATCTACCAAGAACAGACGAAGTTCAAATACCTTCCCAAAGAGGCAGGCTCCCACCTGGTCCAAGGAAGGATCTTAATGGAGAGTAACAACGGCCATCACAAGCCTACGTGAAGCCAACTCAGTGAGGTATCCCTGGTCACTAGGGTCCTTGCTCAGGGCCTCACACCTGAGTTTCAGCCTCTCTCAGTGTCCTTCCTCCAGAAATGAGGGAGCAGCATCCCTCTCACCTCCTTGGAAGCCAGGAGGATCCGAGGAGACTGAGAAAGAGTGTCTTTGACGGTACTTCTCACAGGCTATAGCAGGAAGTCCAGAAGGACCTGCTGCTAGGCTGCAGAACTTTAATTGATAATCTTTAGAGAAAAAAGCAAAGCAAGTGATTTATCCCCAGGTCACTGTGGCTATGAAGGAAAATACAACCAACCAAATGAATTGTTCTATCAGCAGCAGGGAGGATAAAGCACTCTAGGCTCAGTCTTCAGGCAAGCCAGGCCAGTGCTGTGGGCACAGTGGACACAGGCTTCATTATTCCTCTACTCAAGGACCTGCACGGGTTCTGAATTTTCCTCTAGGCTTTCTTCCTCACTGGAGTTCTTAGCTAGCCTGAACTACTCACTGATGAGCAAAGGAACGAATGCTCTCAGTTGCCATCCGGAGCTGGAAGGCACAAGATCTCCTAAAGCAAGATCCTGCACGTTTGCCAGTAGTCTGCCTGCCCTTCTCCAGCTCTGCACTAACACATCTGGTTTACACTCATGAACTGCACTGCTGTACCCAAGCTGGGACCAGAGTGCAGCAGATGACAGCAAGGACACCTCCACCACCGCTGTACTCAGGAACGAGTGGCCTGGACAAGGCAAGGCACACTGGCAAGCCCTGTCTCTCCATTCTGCTCTGCCCCTCCCCTCCCAGGGGGTACAGCTCAGCCACATGAGCACGCCCCTGGGCATCTGTGTAGAACCACCATCCCTAGCTCAGCCACAGTGACAGTATCTGTCTGGCCAGAGGCCAACTGAGGGGTCTCCAGATGATCCTGACTGCCCCACTGTTGCCCAACCAGTGGTCAGACTTCCCTCTAAGTTGCAAGTTATTACACACATGTTATCTCACAGATTTCCTGGTCAGAATCCATCTCTCTTCATATTAAATCCCCCACTGACATTCTTACATGAGAAAACCCCAGCTCACCACCCCAGGCCCTGGTAGTGGGGAGTCTTTTTGGAAAGCTTGCCTAAGACCCCTTGCCCTGCAGCAGCTACAGGTAGGAGATGTGAGTCGCCTTGCTCTTCCCTTGCGCACACAGGTGCTGACAGAATACAGACCATGCTGCACACCTCAGTGCCTGGAATCCCTTCTTACTGCATGTTTAACTAACGTGTTTGAATTTGATCCAGAAAAATGAGTGGCCAGGGAGGCCATTCTGATCTAACCTTCCACACTTCTAAAACCAACAGCAAAGCCGAAAGACTAATGTCACATGCTTTCTCTTATATGTGGAATCTAGATTTGAGTGTGTGTGTGTGTGTGTGTGTTTGTGTGTATTGTGCTTCTATATGTGTGTGCCTGTGTTTCTGTGTGTGTATCTGTTTCTGTGTGTTCGTACCTGTGTGTCTCTATATGTGTGTGTTTCTATATGTCTGTGGCTGTGTTTCTGTGTCTGTGTGCCTGTGTGTCTGTGTGAGTGTATATGTGTGTGCCTGTATGTCTGTGTGTGGGGGGGGGGGGTGATGGAAAAAGGCCGACGAGGAGAGGGAAGGAAAAGAGAAGCAGTGGTAAGAAGGTAATACAATACACGTGTGTGGTAAGAAGGTAATACAATACACGTGTGTGGTAAGAAGGTAATACAATACACGTGTGTGGTAAGAAGGTAATACAATACACGTGTGTGGTAAGAAGGTAATACAATGCACGTGTGTGGTAAGAAGGTAATACAATGCACGTGTGTGGTAAGAAGGTAATACAATGCACGTGTGTGGTAAGAAGGTAATACAATACATGTGTGTGGTAAGAAGGTAATACAATACATGTGTGTGGTAAGAAGGTAATACAATACATGTGTGTGGTAAGAAGGTAATACAATACACGTGTGTGGTAAGAAGGTAATACATGTGTGTGGTAAGAAGGTAATACAATACACGTGTGTGGCTGGAAAGCAGGAGGTGCTGTTTCAGTCAAGGAAGGAGAACAGCAAAGGGAGATGGGGAGGAAATAAAAGGGAAAGTATAATGACATGTAATTATGAAACTCATTACGTCACATGTTAACTCTAAATGAATAAATAACACACACATACAGAAAACCAATGGCAATAATAGCACTTTCTGTGAAGTTACACGCCTCTGCCCAGCAAGCCTCCTGTCTAGGACAATCAGTAGCACAGAGCAGGACAGATTGTGACAGTCCCTTCAGCATTCCCCACACCTCAAAGCTCTATCACCTACAATGGTGAAGACTGCCCTGGTGAGCAGATGCAAAGGGCAAGAGGAAGTTCAGGTGTGAATCCTAGAGCTTCCATTCCAGGGACAGAAAATCCATGGCAAGTTGCTACCAATAGGCTCTGGGGCCAGCAGCCCTAACTTCAAGACCTACTCGGCCACGGGCCATAGGCAGCCTTGACAGGTTTCTGCCTTTGCAAACTATAAGCTGGAACTGTGCCTCATTTCCCCCAGGGACGGCTGGTAGCAGGCACAGGGCAGTCGTTCCATTTCAGCACTTACAGGATGCAGGCTCTGCAGTCAGGGGCTGGCCTCCAATCCCAGCTTCCCACCTGAGGATGCTGTTTATTGACCTTATCTGAGAACCTTAAGGGTAAAATGGGATCTTGACAGTCTGTTTCTTCAGGCATGGTAACACACCAGTAATCCCAGCATTTAGGTGATAAAGAAGCAGGATCAAAAGTTCAAGGCCATACTTGGCTACACAGGGAATTTGAGGCCAGCCTAGTGCACGTGAGACCCTGTCCAACAATCGGACAAACCCAGTCACTACATCACAGAAGTGCTGCATGTATTAAATAGGTAATATGCAGATGAGGTGTCGGAGCACAGCGGCATTTAACAGGTACTCTTGATAGGTCTCACTATCCCTTTCCCTTCAACTGCAGGAGACAGAAAAGTGAAAACACAGTGTCAGACATTGCTCACAAGTGCGGGTCACTTATGTGGGCCCACTTGCAAGAGACGTGGAATATACTAAGCTTCTGTGCACCTCGACCTTGGACAATAAAAAAAGAAACCCTTGAAAATGCTCCCTGCCGGATAGCCGCAGGCCAGATAAGGAGATCTCCTGAGGACCAAACACCATTCAACAGGGCAATGTGGGTAAACCAGGCCAGACACCAATGCACCACCTAGAAGAGACTGATTGAGTAGCCAGGAAGGAGTCTGGATACTGGCATTACGACTTGCAGCTGAACATCACATTCTATGGTGAGTCTTGAAGAACTGCTTCACAGAACCACACAGAACACTCAACCAGCGGCAGCAGCCTCCAGTGGCCACAGGAGAGCCTGGCCAGCAGACCTCAGGATCACTGTGTTGCCTGTGAGCAGCAGCAGGACAGCTAGTGCGATGTGACCCAGCCCTGTCATCCTGGTGTGACAGTGCCTGCCCCACACAGCGTTCCCAGCCTCCTGCAGGGGCCCTGGATTTGCACAAACATCAAAACAATGCATGACAATCACAAGTGCAGACAAAGGAACACTCTGTGGTAGTTGATAAAGGAGATGGAGACCTTTTCAGTGCCCCTTTTGCCTTTCACGGACTTCTACAGAGAACGGTGGGGACGGACAGACTCTACTAGAAACTCATTCCTGCTGCTGTGCTGCCTGATGGCTGTCTTGTGCCTTCCTGGGCAGCAGGGAAGGAATGTGGTTTCCATGTACCATGTGACTCACCATCCACCAATCTCACTTGCTGTGCATGAGCAGAGGTTTTTCCTCTCTAGCACGATGCAGCTCTTTCTCTGTGAGTCTCCATCACTGTGATTCCTTCCTCTTTGCTGAGGCACAATCTCCAGGGAAAAAAGCAAAGTGGAGCACCTGAATGTCAGCCTCTGTGGAGCCTGGCCATCTATCTCAAAGCAGTTCTTTGCCAACTTTAGCCATCAGAAATTGATCTGGGATAAGACACAGCATTTAAAATCACTGCACAAAAGATGGCTTCATCCACAAATGCTGTCAAGGCAAGGAACCATTTTGGAAACAAAAAGCAAGACTTCAAGCTCCACTTCTGCTATGAACTGAAATAAATCTCAAGCAGACCAGTACTTAAATAAGGGAAATGAAGCAATCAAAACTATAATTATATGAGCAAACACTCCTTTGGGTCTCCTGACATGAGAGCAGAGAAAGGACAGCTGGACCCACTCGGTCTCTGCTCATCAAGGATCACTAAAGTGAACAAGCTTGTCATTTCTGGCAGTTGATGTAGGCTCTCTGTGGAAGCCACAGCCATCCTAGTCAGTCATGCTCCACTCTGGACACCCAGACCTCAGTACATACTCCACCACACAGAGAAGAGAGCCACTTTCCTCTCAGCTTGTCAGAGGGAGGGGCAGTGCTCTGTGACCATTCCATGGGAACCCCATCGGCTCCCCCTGTCCCCTCTCACCGCAGCCCTGCACCCCCAACGCCCCGCTCCACAATAAGAAATAAAGGGAGCTCTCTGCAGCTACATATGTGATCCACAGTCACTCAGACAACGGACAAGAGAGGAGCTTTGGTAAGAAGGAAAGAGCTGAACCAGATATGGTAGTGCTCGCCTTTAAACCCAGCCTCAGGGAGGCACGGGGGGGTGGTGAGAGTTGGGGAATCTCTATGAGTTCGAGACTAACCTGACCTTTCCTGTCTCCTTCCTCACCTGTCTCTGTGTTTTAGAACATGTTCCTGAAAGGAGCATCTGAAGCCTAACTCAGAGCCCTTCAGGTTTCCCTCAAGGTATCCTCCCCTGGTTTACCTTTGCTCTCTGGCTGTGGCAGACCTGAAAAGCACAGGCCTGCCCCAGCTTATTCCCAGCCTAGCTCACAGACTCTGCTGCCACAGGCCTCCAGGAATATACTGGTGATGGTTGACTCCAATTGAGCCAATCATACAGAATTTTCTAGAAATAGATGGGCCATTAACTATGATTGGAAGGATAAAGGTAGATGGAAACAGATACATCTAGCCAAAAGGTACCTATTTCTAATTCAGTCCGCAAGGCCCATGAGCTAAAACGAGCTAAAAAGCTCATTTGCCGGCCAAGTTGGCATTGCCATTCTTATAGGAGAAATTAAACTGCCAAGCAGTTCGTTATGGTTCCTTAGTCACCAGATGCAGAGACCTAAATAGGACAAGAACAAACACTGGCACAGACGGCCTCCTAAGAGGTCCAGAGGAAAGGTCAAGTGTCACACGTGTCAAAGTCCCACAGCCTCACACTGGGGCAAAGCTGCAGCCAATCTGGAGTGATGTCCTGAACCCGGCAGGGCCTCTGATGGGCAAAGGAGGACAGCTATCTAGGGTCAAGAGCAAGAGGTGCAGGCTGACTTGAAGAGACCATGCAGCTACAGAAAAAAGGGCAACCATACATGCATGGCCTCCTAAGCTGCCAGGCTCCTGCAAGTCCTAACCAATCTCTCTGCCTTTGTATTCTGAGCTTGAGTGGGCTGCATCCTCTAGTCATCAGTTGGACCCTTCTCACTATAAGTTCCTCTCACAACATCTATTGTCTGGTGGGGGTGATAGCTGTTCAAAGGCTGGGCCACGAAAGCCTCAGCCCAGCCATCCTAGGAGTCCCTGGAGAATGGGGAACCCATTGCCTGCCACAGCACCTGACCACAGCACACACTTGAGAGCTATTAAATAAATCAAGGGGCAGGTGAAGAAGTGAATTAACAAAGAAGTAAATGGCTCACTGTGACCCACTGCTAAAACCCACCCTTAGCTCCAGGAACTGAGTGTCAAATGGGCAGGGCGGAAATGTCAATTGCCTTTAATAGCAAGCTCAAGGCCTCATCCAAGAACGCTAAACACCAGGTTCACAGCTGTAATTTCCTGCCCCATTGACAGGCGTTCGTGCCCAAGTACAGAGTCTGGCATCATGTGTCTGTGGGATGTGATATACACAACAGTGAAAGGCGGGGCAACAGGAAGGGGCGAAAAGTTCCTACGTGTCATTGCCACAACCTAACACTGTGTAAGCCAACACACCCATGCCTATTTCCCCACCCAAAGTGGCTGCAGGAACCCTCAATATGGCTTCAAAAGGCTCAGAAAAGCAAGGCCCCCTGGCATATAGGGGCCCTCACATGACCAGTCCAAAGCCACTAGCCTGTTCATACAAAGAACTCCACAGTTACTGAATAATGTGGTGTGGAGGGAGGGGATAAGCCTGAGGCTAATTGATCATACAATCCCTCTTTAGACTAAAGGGGAAACGATGATTATGTTGAGTAACAGAGAACATCTGGATGGGAACGGGTGTGCACAAGCACACATACTTACACTTGTGCATCTATCTGTGTGGTAATTCTGTTTTATACAGCATCTTTCCACAGACTTTCCAGAGCCCTTTACACATACTCTCCTGAGGCCCGTACTTGGTTCTATTAAAGAGAAAACTCTGAGGCCATGTGTACAGAAATAAAAACTGTTCTTCTATGGGTGTGTACTTAACCTACATCGTTATTTGAACTTAATACCCTGCTTGTCTATCTTTGTCTGCCTGCCCACTCCCTCTCCTTTTATCTACCAGAGAAAGGATCAACTATACTGAGCTTCAAAATATAACTTGAGGCAAACCTCAGAACCATTCAAGCTTTATCTGTTTCTCCCTCTTGCCTTTCTTCCCCCACCCACCAAGAGCTTCTACTTTTCCATGAGGATGAAAGAGAAAAGTATCCCAGGCCAGTTTCCACACTGAGATGGCTAGAAGCCACTACATATGGGTCTACTTTCTGTGTGCCCAGCAATGCACAAGGCTTCCAGGCAATCTCTTCTAGCTGAGATGTGGGTAGCAGAGTAGACACTCATGCCTAAAATACAAAGGAGGAGACAGGGCAGGGGCTGGGCCCAGCTCACACAGTTAGTAAGGGAAGGGGCAGGCATAAACACCCGAGGGCAGGCTCCCTAGGCAAGCCTGTCCCCTGACATGTATGGTAGTTGAGTATGGCCTCAGCCCACCCTGTTACCCCACTGGGTCACTGGAGGGTTCCAACAACTCCTCCAAATGCCTCTGGAACACTAGAGGCCTGATAAACTCCTAGGCCCATCCAGCTTCCATACAATCAGGATCTGTAAGGTTTGATAAACCCATGGCAGCAGGATGGAAAATGTAAGAAAATCTGTAGGCACAGAAGAAAGCCATCTTCCCACTTCTTGAGGAAGCTCTACACTCTTGTCACCTCTAGCAATCATTCATCTTCTCTTTCAGACAAGCACTCCCCACGCATACTCACACATGTGGCGTTTGTGTCCGACAACAGAAAGTACACGTCTTTAAGGCGTGTATCATCCTGGAAATCAGGGTAGAAATGTGCACACAAGGAGAAGAGCACACCCCCAAACTCCAAGCAACAGAAGCCACTTTCTGCTCAGCTACTCCCCTCCCTCGTTAACTGAATGGACTGTACTTGCCCCTTAGTTCATATGACAAGGGAATCCTACCTGCCCAGGCGCCTGTCATGGTGACTCTGGGAAAAGGTGGCCATTGAGTTGTATCTTACACGAAAAAGACCCCTTAAACCAAAGGAATAGATTTTCCGTTTCTGAAATGGGGCTGGAGAGTAAACATCAGGACCTGAATTCAGATCCAGAATCCATGTAAAGTCAAATGAGATGAGGCAACTCCCATCTGTACCAGCACTCCTGGGGCAAGACAGGAGGCAGAGGCTGCAGAGCCCCCGAAGCTCTCAATCCAGCTAGCCTGCTGTTCAGTGGCCAACCAGAGACATCACCCGGAGTTGTCTTCTAGCCTCTACACCATGGTGTAGGGACACACACACACTCATCAGGATGAACTTCCCCAAACCCCTTCAAGAATCCAACAAATCACTGTTCTCCCCTGCCACAGGCAGCCTGCTTCCCAGCCATCACCGCCCCTTTCTCAACCCCTTGATTCCCACTATTTCTGGCCTGTGAGTTTGTCCGCAGGTTTGGTTTAGATCTCTCTCATCAGCAGGACAAGTTCCAGGCAACTCTATCAGACAGGCCAGCATGAGGTCCTAAGGGGGTGTGGGCACAGAGAAACCCACTGGCCTAGGTGGGGTGCAGTGCGGGCTGCCCCATTTCTAAAGGCTCTGCAAAGCAGGAGCCTCGGAGCTTGAGCTGCTGTTAACCGGTGCTCTTAGCACAGCCTAAGCTCCAGGAACTGATGGAAGCAGAGACTTGGGCATTTCATTCATTTTTAGTATTTTATATACATTTTATTCCTATAGTTCTATATACACATACACAGTCTCACTTAGTATCAAAAAAATCAAGAAATAATCTTATAAAAATTAATAAAAGCAAATAAAATGTTTTCTTACTTTAAAAGAGTCTTCTATTTTATTATTCGAAGTTTTTCAGAAAGACACAGGCAGCTCAGCTTTTCAGACGTATTTACCAAACTAAAATCAGGACTAATTGTAAGGTTGCTTGGAGCAACAGAAAAAACAATACTGAGGGGTCACTTACATAAGTGGGCGTAGGTGGCATAACTATTTCGGTTTTGTTTGTTTGCTTGTTTTTAACAGTGAAAATTCACTGATGAAATTCACATGACATAAATCATTCATTTAAAAGTCAAAATCCAACAGACTGAGACTTCATAGAGTGGACCAAGAGGCAAGTGATCAGCCACTCAGCTGGACACCCCAGACTCTAGGCCCTAGAAACTGGGCAAAACTCCAGGCCCCTCCCGCACCTGCCTTAGCTTCACTAGTCAGCCAGAAGGCAAGTCTCCTGCAGGTAGGCTGCTCCAACACCCCCCCACAATCAATTGGACCCTCAAACTACAAGCGCCACTCTGCCTCTAAACCCACCCATCCCTTGTAACCTCAGAGGATCTCTGAAGCACAGTCTGCAATTGCACAGAGCTAACAAAGACATGTGTGACCAGTCCCCCATATAAATAAACTGAGAGAAAAAAATCCATATGATCATCTCATTGGATGCTGAAAAAGAATTTGACAAAAATTCAGCACCCCTTTATGATGAAAGTCTTGGAGAGATCAGGGATACAAAGAATGTATCTAAACATAAAAAAGCAATATATAGCAAGCCAATATCCCACATCAAATTAAATGGAGAGAAACTCAAAGCGTTTCCACTAAAATCAGGAACAAGACAAGGCTGTCCATTCTCTCCGTATCTATTCAACATAGTACTCAAAGTCCTATTACAACAATAAGACAACAAAAGGAGATCAAGGAAACACAAATTGAAAAGGAAGAAGTCAAACTTTCACTATTTGCAGATGATGATAGTATACACAAGGGACCACAAAAATTCAACAAGAGAACTCCTACAGCTGATAAATACCTTCAGTAATGTGGCAGGATACAAGATCAACTATCAACTCAAAAAAATCAGTAGCCCTCCTATACACAAATGATAAAGGAGCTGAGAAAGAAATCAGAGAGAAATTACCATTCACAATATCCATAAACAACATAAAATATCTTAGGGTAACACTAACCAAAGAAGTAAAAGACCTGTACGATAAGAACTTTAAGTTTTAAAGAAAGAAATTAAAGAAGCTATCAGAAAATGGAACGATCTCCCATGCTTTTGAATAGGTAGGATAAACATAATTTTAAAAAGGCAATCCCACCAAAAGCAATCTATAGATTCAACACAATCCCCATCAAAATCCCAACACAATTCTTCACAGATCTTCAAAGAACAATAATCAACTTCATATGGAAAAAAAAAACAGGATAGCAAAAGTAACCCTATATAATACAGGGACTTCTGGAGATGTCACCATCCCTGACATCAAGCTCTATTATAGAGCTACCGTAATGAAAACAGCTTGATATTGGCATAAAAACAGACAGGTAGACCAATGGAATTTAATCAAAGACCCTGATATTAATCCACTCACCTATGAACAACTGATTTTTTGACAAAGAAGCCAAAACTATACAATGGAAAAAAGAAAGCATCTTCAACAAATGGTGCTGGCATAACTGGATGTCAACATGTAGAAAATGAAAATAAATCCATATCTATCGCCATGCACAAAACTCAAGTACAAATAAATCAAAGACCTCATCAAAAATCTAGTCACACTGAACCTCACAGAAGAGGAAGTGGGAAGTGACCTTGAACTCATTGGCACAGGAGACAATTTCCTAAATATAACATCAATAGCACAGATACTGAGACAGACAGGTAATAAATGGTACCTTCTGAAACCGAAGCTTCTACAAGGCAAGGACAGTGTCAATTAGACAAAACAGCAGCCTACAGAATGGAAAAAGATCTTCACCAACTCTAATCAGACAGAGGACTGATGTCCAAAATTTATAAAGAACTCAAGAAACTAGACACCAAAATATCAAATAATCCAATTTTTAAAATGGGGTACAGATCTAAACAAAGAATCTTCAACGGAAGAATCTCAAATGGCCGAAATATACTTAAGAAATAGTCACCATTCTTAGTCATCAGGGAAATGCAAATCAAAAGAACTCTAAGATGCCATTTTACACTACTCGGAATGTCTAAGATCAAAGACACCAATGATAGCTTATGCTGGAGATGTGGGGTAAGGGGAACACTCCTCCACCGCTGGTGGGAGTGAAAACTTGTACAACTACTTTAGAAATTGGTATGTTGTGTTATTATTAAATTGAGAATCCATTTACCTCAAGACCCAGCTATACCAATTTTAGGTATACACCAAAGGATGCACAAAAATACCACAAGGGCACTTGCTCTTATGTTCATAGCAACATTATTCATAATAGTCAGAACCTGGAAACAATGTAGATGTCCCTCAACCAAAGAATGGATAAAGAAAATATGATACATTTACACAATGGAGGACTACTCAGTAGTTTAAAAAAAAAAGATATCTTGAAATTTGCCTGCAAATGGATGGATGGAACGGGGCGGGGGGAAAACATCCTGAGTAAAGTTATCAAGACTCAGAAATATGAGCAAGGTAAGTTCTCACTCAAAACTGGATATTAGATGTAAAGCAAAGGATAACCAGAATATAGTTCATGACCACAGAGAAGCTAGGTAACAAGGAGAACCCTAAGAGAAACATACATGGATCCCCCTGGGAAGGGGAAATAAACAAGATCTCCTGAGAAAACAGGGAGCATAGAGGAAGGGGGAGAAAGAAGAAGGGGGAAAGAGGAAAGAAGGCAGGGAAGAGAACTTGAGGAAACTGGATCATCAAGATGCAGGAAGAACAGAGAGGGAGAGTGAAGAAAGAGATCTCTTGATTGAGGAAACCACTATGGGGCTAACAAGAAACCTGGCACTAGAGAAATTCCCAGGAATCTACAAGGATGACCCCAGTTAAGACCTGGAAAGGGTGCCTGAACTGGTCTTGCCATATAGTCAGATTGATGACTATCTTAAATGTCATCATAGAACCTTCATCCAGCAACTGATGGAAGGAGATGTATAGACCTACAGTGGAACACTGAGCTGAACTCCCAAAGTCCAGCCAAAGAGAGAGGGGAGTGAGAATATGAGCAAAGGTATCAAGAAACACCATGATAGGGACACCCACTGAAACAGCTTACCTGAGTTAACAGGAGCTCACCCACTCGAGCCTGAGAGCAGGGAACCAGCATAAGACCAAACAACTCCCTCTGAATGTAGGTGACAGCTTTATGGCTGGGGTAGACTGTGGGGGTCAGGGGCAGTGGAACCAGGATTTATCCCTACTGCATGTAATCGCTTTTTGAAACCCATTCTCTTTGGAGGGATACTTTGCTCAGTCTAGATATAGTAGGGAGGGCCTTGATCCTTCCTCAAAGCAATGTGCTAGACTTTATTGACTTCCCATGAGAAGCCTTACCCTCTCTAAAGAGTAGATGGGGTAGAGTGGAGGAGGAAGGTGGAAGGACTGGGGGGGGGGGGGAGTGGGAACTGGGATTGGTATGTAAAATGAGAAAAGATAATTTTTCAAAAGACAATTTATTAATTAAAAGTAATAAAATAAAAGTGAAAATCCAGTGCTGTTGAGCATTGCTGAGTATTCTGTCAGCACATCACCAAAACAGAACTCACTGCAGGTTCCCACCTTGGCACCACACACCCACCCGAGGGATTCCAGTCCCTAATGAAATCCAACCTGTACTTTTGTGTGTGGCTTCTTTCACTTAGCATGTTTCCAGAGCTTGCCTACAATGAAGCAGGCATGGTTTCTCCATTCCTTTTCAGGGCTGGATAGCATTCCTCTGATGAGGCCACTGCTGATATGTGTTCACCCACTGCGGACACCTGGTTATGGTGAGCAGCGTTGCTATGGATATAAGTGCCCAGACTTGCTGGCACCACTCTTCAGTCCTTTGTTGGCATACCCAAGACTAGAATGATGAGGCCCTATGGAAATTCTGCTTAACTCTTGAGAAACACCCCAGTCAATCCACAATGGGGAAATACAGGCTTTTTAAGTCACTGAAGTTCGCTTAGTAAATACTCAGAAACCCATGTGGTAGCTATACCACACAGCCAACATCTCACGTTCACTTTAAGTGGTTTGCAACAGGCTGAGGGTGGAGAAGGTGGAGAAGAGTGTGAAGAGAGCCACACCCAAGAACACTGCTGTGGACCACCCAGCCAGCACAGCAAGCTTCCCTCCTCACTTCATCACCATGCACAGAGGAGACAGGCAAAGCAGAAGTATTTCACAAAGCATGGCAGACACCAGAGAAGCACCTGGTTAAGGTGACAAAAGAAATACAAGACAGAGCTACATTTGTGAATCTGTGAGAAGCAGAAACTACACACTAACCCCTGAGAAATAGCTGAATCAACAGCACCAGGGAGAGGGTGGTGTCTTAAGGAAGAAGATAAAGCTATTGCCCTATGGTATGATTATACTCAGTATATACACAACACATAATGCATTAATCTGAGGAGAGAACTGTGTTGTGCACCAGGGCCAGCAAAAACTCATCTGAATCTCTGTGAATGGAACATATCTTATCCCACTGGTCCCCACCTTAACCTGAGACTTCACCCCTCGGGAATCTGAGGACCCAAATGCTCCCTTTTGTGCCTGTGGGATGAAATCCTCAGTTAAGAGCAAAAAGTGCTAATGGCATGGGTGCTTCCCTGCTGGTTCAGACACCTCGCAGGAAAGGGGTTTGAAAGGCTTCCATAGAAAACACTGAAGGCAGATGCTGCTTAGGACAGTCTCTCTAGAACCAGCAGCTAACATACTAGCCTCACTAATCAGGGACAAAGGACACCGACCCCCAAAGCCTACAGCTCTCCTGTATGCAGGAGTTCTCCAGAGGCAGTGAGGGTGAGTGCCCAGAGCAGCCAAGAGTGCAACTTCCCAGAGACAGCTCCTCAGAGGGAAGGAGGCCCTCCCCTCAGGCGTCACTCCCCACCCTCTGGGCCAGTGCACAGAGACAGAGCAGAGGGTGGCCACTCTGACCAGGAGCAGTTCTCCACTGGGCAGGCTACACAGCACTCCTTCTGCAGCGCTCTCACCAGGGGCCAGCAACTCAATCCCTGGGACCCAGGGGTTGGTGCTTTTGCTTACAGCTCCTCAGCAGAGGTCAGTGTGGCCAAGTCGGGAAGCTCCAGAAGAGGAGGGCTCAATACAGCGAATGGCAGCTGTGGCAGCTGGGGCAGCTGTCACCAACATTCAAAAGCTCCTAATGTGGGCCAGCATAACCAACAGAAATTAGCCCAGTCAGTCCTCCCAACAATTCTCAGAGACTCCACTCCTGCCGGACAGCATATGGAGGAGGCCTCTGTCCTCGTTCCTGAAGAATTACTGTACTTTCTCTGAGAGAAGTTTGCAGTGTTGACACATGTACTATTATGGTCTGAATATTAATTAATTGCAAAGTCTTATGTGATGAGAATTTGGTCAGAGTGCAATTCTGGAAGGTTCTGGACCCTCTGGGAGGTAACCAAGGAACATGCCCTGGAAGGATGCTGGAACCCTAACATCTTCCTCCCTCCCTCCTTGCTTCCCAGATTCTCACCAAGAGGTGAGCGGTTTCCTATACATCAAGCTCCCACTACAACATTGTGCCTATCCACAGCCCCAAAGGCAACAATCAAGCAACCACGAACTGAAACCTTTGAAACAATGACCCTAAATATAATTTTGTGGTATGTCTGTGTATGTGTATATTTGTGTGTGCAGGCATGAGTATATGTATACAAGTATGTGAATTACACAATGAGGGCAGAAGTTGACATCAGGAGTATCCCTCAAGTGTGTTCCACAGTTATTTCTTAAGACAAGATCTCTCACTGAACCTGGAGCTTGCTGATTCAGTTAGGCTAGCTAGCCACTGAGCACCAGGGATCTGCCTGCTTCTGCCCCACTATTACAGGAATTACAAGTATGTGCCACTGTGCCTGGTTTTTCCATGGGTTCTGGATATCTGGATTCAGATCCTATGATTGTCTCAGAAGTATTTTCCTGGCTGAATCATCAAAGCTACAATATTAAAGGGCCATAGAGCACCCAGCAAAAGCAGGAGGGCACAGCGTGAGTGCTGAGTATGGAAGAGGGTGAGGCTATGGAGTGAGGGAACCTTGGCTTCTAGGTATACCTTTGCACATGGCAATTTCACACCAAGCTAACCTTGAAGGAGAGGGCCGGGTCAACCATTCCTTACTTCCTGGTCGTGGTGGTATCCCTTCTACAGATGGAAACCCATGAGAAGTCCCTTTATTAATAACTACAAGCAGGGTATGGGCCATGTGCCAGGCACCAGCTGACACTGGATGCCAATCACCTCATGAAACCCTCCAGATCTCCTCCCAAAGCAAGACTGGGATCAACTCACTCTGCAGGTAAGAAAGCTGGGAGGCAAGGCCACTTTAGAGAGCCTTAAAGATTTTCGCCTATAAGACTCCCTTTCAGGGTTCAATTAAAGACACCACGAATAGCTAAACGGAGGCTAGAAATCTGAGGGTAAAGACCTGAGGGGTAACAAATCTACTCACAACAGAAATCAATCGTCTGTCCATGTTTCTCTATTCTTCTCTCTTCCATCCATCATTCCTCATTGTCCACCCATTACTTGTTCTCCTCGACACTGTTCTTAGTTCTACATTGTTCTCCTTGTCCTCCTCCTTACAAATGTTCCCAGTCATATATACCCTTAAAACCAGCAGTTCCCTAGTCCTAGCAGGTTCCAGGGCCAGAACTCTTGTGCCCCATAGAAAATCAGATAAGAGTTTTCACACACACACACACACAGAGAGAGAGAGAGAGAGAGACAGAGAGAGAGAGAGAGAGAGAGAGAGAGAGAGATCCGTGTGAGTGGTTAGTATACAGCCAGTGTACTCCTTAATGGAGAAAGTTAGTTAAGAAAGGGAATAAAATCATCAGGGATTCTTAGGAGGAAAGTTAGTGTGCTACATTATTAGGTGATAGATAAAAGAGCTAAAAGGTTTATTTTCAGTAAAATTATGAATAGGCACGGATTTTATTTTAAATCAGTGCACCTGCTTCTTTTCTGCCAGTATGCATATAATCAGGTAACCAAGCAACCTACGTAAACAGTCAGGGAGAAGCTGACGGCTCCTGATCAGATACGCCAGATGATGCAGTTTCTCCAGCCCTAGGTCTGGAGTTAGACTTACTGCTCTAAGAAGAGACCCAGGCTTCTAATGGTCAGTTCCGGGCTATGCTGTTATCAGCCATTCTGGCTGTAGGGTAAACCCAGAGCAGCAGCTTTGGGCAGGTAGTAATTCTATGTCCTTGGAGATCTGTGAGTATCTTAGACAAAATGTCCTGTGCCTGGACCCTAAGCAGTGACCAAATGCCTACTGATAAATATAATTGCAGGAAGGCAGATCTCTGTGTTTACCTGGGAGAGAGGAACAAGGCCTGGCAGTGGGAAATTGTTCTGAACTAGGAAATTAATTCCCATTTATGTAACAGAAAGGGAGTTAGCTACAATGAAAAATCTACAGCAAAGGACAGTCACTTATTCACAAAGTAATAATGCCAAAAAGTCTTGCCTTTACCAGATCCCTTGGTTCTGACAAATTGCTTGTGAACAGATGACTGAGTAATTAATTACTGTATAATGTTGTGGCTTGGAGCAGGTCAGGAAGGAATTCTGACATGGGTCTAGGATTGGAACACAGGCCATTTTCAGATCGCCCCACAACCCCAGCTGTGGCTGGTGTGTGTGTGTGTAGAAGTTGGTGCCTGATATCACATTTGCATTTCAAAAGAAGCGGCTGGCCCTCTAGTGCTTCTGCAGGAATCAGCACTCTCAAGCTTCAGGTGTGAGGTGGAGTTCCCTTGGTCACAGGTCACGGACAGGCTTTACAACTAGAGCCTTAGGAAGAAGACTAAGAGACCTCAAACCAAAAGGTCTAGGGGTCTAAAGTAAATATTCTCCGCACTAGAGTCAGAAGAGAAATAATGCTCCCTTATCTTACTGAGGTTTGTCCGTCACTTGCAACCAAACAAGTCACACCCCACACTCGTCACACTGCACTGGCAATGTGGTCTGTAATGAAGGAGAAACGAGGGTGAGAAGAGCTTGGAGCCACAAGTGGCAGATGGGGGATGGGGAAGCAGACGCTAAACTGCTTTGGGTTTTTCACCCAACTGGGCCTCAGATGCTCAATCTGTAAGTGAGCAACTGACCCCCCATGCAGCCTCCAGCTCTGAAATGCAATGACTCCCTGAGAGCTGCAGATGAACTTGCAGATAGAATGTTCCAGGATCCCTTCTATGTGCTATCTTTAGCTGAACAACTGACCAGAAAACACATGTCTGTGACTTGACCACAGCTGCCAGTCTGACATGGCCCAGGGCTGCAATGCCACCAGCATCCATTGGGATGAGCTTCATGCATGATGGAATGATGGAGCTAACCATGGCAGGGAAGACTAATTGCGTATGAAATACCCATGAATAATTAGGATGCCAAGATGTACAGCTTCCACCCACCCTCAGGCTGTGGTATCAGATATACTGGCAACTTTCAAACAGACTCACACCATCTGCAATTAATTAGAAGCAACCAGCTACTGGAAGGGCCCAGACAAATCTCACACTGCAAGACCAGCAGAAAACCACAAAACTCTTCTATAGACCACAAACTTCACCCTCAATGCAGACGGGTTATAACGTCAGCCACACCAAACCTCCTGTGCAGCCAACTGTGTGCCACTTGCCTTTTCTGAGCCCTGGGTTCTGAAAAGGGGTGATGGGTCTTCTTTGTACCTCCAAGGTTAAGGAGGTGGTTTGATGGGAAGGGAAAATGAGGGACCTACTGTGTGCCTCCAAAGTTAAGGAGAAGAACTGATTGGAAGGGAAAATGAGGGTGCTATGTGCAATGTAGGGTGCTAACTAATGTCACCACTCGTCCACTTCCTCAATCCTGGGCAGTACGAAAGGAATGAGGAGGCGGCTCCTCAGATTTAAAGTAGAGGCAAAGCAGGCCCACTGCTGTAGTTTGGAGATAAACGGCCCCCACAGGCAGATGTGTCTGAACACTTGGAACACAGGTAGTGGCACTGCTTGGAGAGGTGAAACTTTTGTGACCATGGTCTTGCTGGCCAAGGTGAATCTCTGTGGGTGGCCCTACAACTGGTAACTGCCTGGCTCCCACCTCAGCCCTCTGCGGCCTGGCCACTGTGATGTGAACAAGCCATGACACAAGTTCCCACTGCCATGGACAGGGCCTCCCCAGCCATCGCACTTCTTCTTCTGTCTATGGGGATCTCCCTTAAATTGTTTTATCAGGAGAGTGTCTCAGTGGTGAGGTAAGCTAACAAAGCAAAGTCCAGAGCACAGCTGCCAGGAAACAGTGGACCCCCACGGGAGCCTCCAATACTCAGAGCTGCTGCCCAGAGCCAAATGTACTTCACCCAACACCATGGCCTCCAGCGCCATGGGTGGAACAGCCAGGACTCCCCTCGTGCAGCAGGAGCTGCTCCATACCCAGGCACCTGGGCCCCTCTGTGCTGTGCACATAGCTTTCCTTCTGAGCTAAGAATCGTCGGTTTTGCAGAGTCAGACACGGTGCAAGAGTGTAATGAGAAGCTGAACAACTAGTGACTTTTAGTGTTCGTTAACTTAATAGCTCTTCTCTCTCACTGTCACCTCGGTCCTTCCCTGCTGTAACAAATGACCACCCGTTCAGTCGCTTTCCAGCAGCAGTCTCCCAGGCCGCACATGAACACAAGATTCTCTCCTGTTTCCCAGGGTCTCAGGAAGGCCTCTTACCAGCCTTTCCTGTCTAAAGCTGCCTAGCGTCATCCCAACATGTCATGTGACCCTGCAACACATGGACTTTCCGTTCTCCTTTGCTGGCTGCCACTCTACAAGATGAAAGGTTAACACTTGCTTTCCCAGTTTACCCTGAGTTAGCCGGCTGTGAGACCCAAAGGGAAATCTGTGAAGCAGACCACAAAGAGAACTTTCACTTTCCTGATAACAAGAAAGTGCCGATACTACCCCATCTCTTTTGTTTTTTTTTGCTGAAAATGGATACAGAGTCTGGAACAGCAGGAACCACCTTGATCAGATTAACCAAAGCAGGAGGAGAAACCTGGAGGTTACCAGCTTGGTTCCTTTGGATTGCTCATCTGCCTTCCTAGTGATGGCACCTTCTACAGTGGCTGAACCACTTCCCACGAGGAGGGGCCGCTGAGTCAAACAGCCTGGCCATGACATAAAGAACAACGTTCTCAATCTTTCTTCTCTTCCACTCTTCCCAAAGAGTGCCAGTCTGAGATAAAAGCAGTCAATCCCTCCTGCCAGCAGAAAGGCTTTCTCTGTCCTAAGGACTATTCAAGAAGAGCTTGAACTTGGGAGGACCCTCCTGCCACCTCAGCTGCAAGTACAGCAAACAGCAGTTGACATATCAACAAGAAACCAGCTGGGCAGTGGTGGTGCACGCCTTTAGTCCCAGCACTCAGGAAGCAGAGGCAGATGGGTCTCTGAGTTCAAGGTCAGTCTGGTCTATAGTGTCAGAGCTAAGGGAGAAACTCTGTCACAAAAACAAAAACGAGAAGCCTCTGTGGTACCACACTGACCTTCCACAGTTCCTTTGTTTTTCTAAGAATTTCCTAATATTTCTAGGATATTGCCTAAAATATTTCTCAATCTCCTTTATGGGACTGTTGGCTGTTCTTGGTCAAATTCTAATCTAATTGAATTGATTTCTTTACTTCTCATCAGAACTCATGATAGAACAAAGACCAACTCCCTGCAGAGACGTCCTAAGGACTGAAGCTCAAACACCAGCAGAGGCCTATGCCAGGCAGTCAGGACACCAGCAGAGGCCTGGCAGCAACCTATCATTCAGGCTACTCACCCTCTACACAGCGCCTTGATTCTCATCTGCTCACCTCATCAACAATTGCCTAACACTGTCGAGAGGCCTGGTACTGGACAAGGTGCTGATGATGGGCCCTGATTTATAATGGTGCAAAAGCAAACACGTGTCCAATAGAAAGTGTAGGTCCAAGTTTGAATTTTGACGCTTTCCTGGGGTAGCATTACAACATACAATGGTCTCCCTTAATGCTGGGCAGCAGTCAGGCAATTAAGTGCAGGGCAGGCTGTGCCACTATTCTATGGTCCTGGAGGTTAGACTTACTAACTGTGTATGACATCACGGTGTAGCTATCATAACTCAAGGAGCATCTGTGAATTCAAGCATGAGAAATGAGACATGATCCCTGATCTCTGACCTTTGTCATTGGAGAGCCTGGATGCATGTGAGGAAAGACCAAACACTGAGTTGAGTTTCGGGTACAGACATGAACAGACAGGGAAGGGATCACTAAAAAGCCTAAGGGGTGAAGGATCAAGAAATCCCTTCCTGGGCTAGGGATGAGACTAGGTGATACAACACTTAAAAAGTGAGGGAGCAAAGACTCAGAGTACCCAAATGCTAGGGGACTATGTCCCAAACAAGAGTTTCATCTAACTTTGCCAGTGCTACTTGGTGCCTCTGCCAAGACAGCCTGAGCAACAGAATTGGCCAGGGATAAGCAAAACAAATTTATATCAACCAAGAGCCTCAGTCCCCAGTGAAGGCAGCAGACATCATGCAGTCTTGCTTCTGAGCCTCTTTCCTCCTTCAGCAGCTTGGATGGAGGCATCTGCTCTGTCCCTCCGGAGGAGCTGAGGGCTGGTGAAGATGGACGGCAGGGGGAAAAGCAATCAGTTTTCATCAACTCCCACGCAGGGCTGACAACACCCACGGCTGAGCTCTCTATGCAATAAGGTTGGCTCCCACCTTCTCCGTTTAATCACTGACTAAACACCAACACCATGAGATATTTGCAAAACTCTCTCCTCCGGGGTAATCACTCCATTTCGAGTAATATGGCTCATCATGGTGACAGGCCACACTGATGAGCTTTGGGGCTTCTGGGAATAGTCCTCAGAACCATGGACATTACAATCTCCATCTCCTTAGTATTCCGTCATTAACTCAGCACCTGAAGAAAGACATCTTCCTCTTTGCATCAACACCGCTACTTAGGAGACAAGAGTCTAGTTTATTCTAAATGTTTAAGCTTCAGTAAAGATCGATGAATGAGTTGCTATTGGCTTTTCCCAGAATGCACTATAAAAACTGGCTTCTGTGTATTTGTCATGGCTTCTTCCTGCTCAGGTTCATGGTGGCCCGCCCTCACTGTGAACATGCTGCATCACATTCTGAAGCTGGAAACTGACTACCTGCAAACTCCCAGAGCAAATCTCCTTCTCTTTCCTGTGTAGAGAACCTGGGAAAGAGCAGGAAGAAGCCCTAGTAAGGGCTAGGGAGAGGATTCAGTCAGCAGCACAGGGACCCAAAAAGTAAAAAAGCAATAGTGGTGTTAGCATTGGGGAGGCAGAGACACTTGACTCCTGGGGCCCCACTGCATGGTCAGTCTAGCCTATCAGAGACCCTGGCTCAGAAAACAAGGTAAACATGTTAATGTGGATGAGAGAAGGACTCAACCAACTGGTTATCCAAATCCAAATGGTTGATCCTAAAAGCATACTTATCTAGTGTGTGTGTGTGTGTGTGTGTGTGTGTGTGTGTGTGTGTGTGTGTTTATGTGTATGCGTGTAACAACAATTATAAAAAAAAGAGGCCATGAATTTGAAAGAAAACAAGAAGAGGAATATGGGAATGGTTAGAAGGAAGAAAGTCAAGGAGAAGATGACATAATTATAATCACAAAAAGAATAAAAAGAAAGAATTATTTTAAAAACAAGGTAGATGGTGCCTGAGGAACAAGAGCTGAGAAGAGCTGAGACTGCCCTCTAGCCCAACATGCATGTGAACACACATAAGCACATGTAGATGAAGCACACAAGCCTTAGAAACATGCGTGCAGAGCTGTTCTCACAGAGAACTCCACATGTCTGCAGCATCAGACAGGCTGACACAGACTGGCAGACATGGAAGCAACAGTGCAGGGCAGGTCTCCAGCATGCTTTGCATTTGTCCTGAAGGAGAAGTGTTCAGAATATGATGCATGCACACCATATGCAAGACTTTGAGCAGAAGATGTATGAAAAAACCTAACAGGTTTCCCAAGTTCAAGGCGCTCATGGCGTCAACTATTCCACAACGGAGAATATTTTAGTACAGTATGTGAGAATGGTGGACCTGCCCACAGCTGACTGCCAGAGGTTATGACTGAAGTCACAGTGCCAGACCACTTGAATGACAAAGAGAAAAGTAAGACACCTTTAAACCACATGGGCCTGCACAGAGTCTAGCCAGGGAGACCCTGAGTAGGGTTGTCCTGAAGAGCCATTTCCTGTGCTGAGGACTAGAAATGTCACAGGACACTCTTCAAACAAAATCCACTACTGGCAGATGGCTGGAACCCAGTGAAACCCATGACATCAAGGACATAGGCCCTGGTTCTTTTCCCTGCCACATGTGGAACTAGATATTTAGAAAAGAAACTGGAATGGTATAGATCAGTATTTTAAGTACAATTCACCTTTCTATCAAATAATTATGGAAGGGTTATAATCACACACTTGGGCTCCAGGAATAGATGAATACATTAATAATTATAAAAACATCACCAAGAAAGAACAAGTGGAAACAAGTGACTCAGAGAGAGTCAACTTTGTTTCCATTATCACCAAGGGCGCCTAGAAAATGACTACAATCAGAGCCACCAAAGCAAATGTTACAATTATTTTGAGGGTCAGACATTAAGAGGAGAAGCAGGATAAATCAAATGCTAACAGTTCTAGAAAGTAAAACCAGGAACAGAGGCACATCTGGCCAGCAGGATTCAGATGAGGGGGACAGCAACCAATTCCAACCCAGACCCCTGCCTCCTCCACCAGAACACCACCGACTGTCCCTATATGGTGCCCATTCAATAAGGGGTGAAGAAAAGGAGGACTGGGCGAAGTATCAGGTGGGACTCCGAGCTCGATGGCCATGGCTGTGCTGCTAGACCAGTGACTACCCCGTGGGACCCTTCCTGTCTGCAGTCTGACAGAGCGACAGCATTTCCTCAATGCTTCTTAATGGTGACGGGGTGTGGACACCCCTCGGTGTCCATGGTACAGGGCAGAGCTGCAGCTCAGAAACTCACCCTCACACTGCTTCTGTACCCCACCCTTCTCAGCCAGGGCTCCTCTCTCTGCAGGGCTTCCTTCCTTCTCTCTGTGGATCCGTCACTCCTCCCCTGACTCCAGCATCAGTAAGGAAACATCAGACGCAGCCCCAGGTAAAAGGCATTTATGCTTTCAGGTACTGGGCAGGAAGTGACAGAGCAGAACCTTAGATCCTCTTAGGAGTTTCTGCTCAGGGACTCACTCCTGACTAGGACTGATGGCTGAAAGCCACAAGAAGGTAGTTAGTGCCCACTGGTGACAAAGCCACTGTGCCACTCTCATATGACTTCCTGACTCCCTTCCTATCCAATTGCCCCTCGTGGCCTACATTCTACCATGTCTCACTTCCAGTCTTTGAACTCTGTGGGCAGTAGCTGACGATGCCTCTGGGCAGAGTGCACAGCCTCTGAGCTCACGGCCACACCCACTTTCCACAGACTGCCTCGCTTAGTCCTCACGGCAGCTATCAGAGTCTCGTCCTGTGCATCTAAGTGATGGGGAAACTGAGGCACAGAGTTTGCAAGTGGTAGCAATCTAGTACCTAGAACAATGCTCACTATGTGAGAGACATTTAGCAAACACTGGGGAGTGGATGAGAATTAAGTGAGGTGTGTCTTAATCACATATGGAGCTGAAATCTAGGAAACAAGATTCGGGAGGAAAGCGGGTTTCCAGCGTGAGCTATCTGTGCTGTATAACCCAGACACAGTCATGGTTAAGGCACCCGGGTTTGCACTATGATCAACGTAACAGCTGCTGCCCCGGGCTGGCTGCTGGGCCCTGAGTCAGTCCCATAGTGCACCTTAGTTCCAGTTCTTAAAAGGTCCAATGTTTGGAACAGTGTTGCCAGGTAACAGGCCTGCCTGCTTCTCTGAGATTGAAAATCCCTTCCCATGATATCAAGGGGAGAACAGACTGATTAGCGAGGCCAATGAGCAACAGTGTTTCTCTTGCCCTCTCTGCCGCGGCTCAACACCTAAAGTAATAAAGTAACAGGCGGAAAACTGTTGCTTGTCCTCCTTCTCTCTAAGCTGAACACTCTGTGCCCCAGGAAAGAAAAGGAAGGCAATGACCAAGACTCAAAAGCCACGAAGATATCCTTGGCTAAGCAAAATAGCAAAAGAGACACAGTTTCTAGTTAGTAGTATATCCCCTTCTAAAGTACCCCAGACTCCCCACTTCCCCTTCAAAAGCTATGGGCCCACCTGGAAAAGGTCTCTGCCCCATCACTCCAGCTGAGAAACACATTCATTTAAGTGGGTAGAGAAGATTACAGGTTCATCACCCCTCCCCTGCCACCCCTGCCCCATCACCCCTACCCCATCACTCCTGTCTCCATCACCCCTGCCCATCACCCCTGCCCCATCACCCCTACCCCATCACTCCTGTCTCCATCACCTCTGCCCCCATCACCCCTCCCCCGTCACCCCTGCCCCATCACCCCTGTCCCCCCTTACCTCTGCCCCATCACCCCTCCCCCATCACCTCTGCCCCATCACCTCTGCCCGCCCCCCAACTGCTGAAATAAGGCACCAGCCCTGAACATCCACAACAGAGACGCAAACCCCCATGAGGAAGAGGGGGAACAAATAGCAAGGAGAAAGGAAAGGCTACAGTGTCCCCTGGTGGTTAAGGAATGGTTCTGTCACCAACAACAGGGAGAAAGGCTTGCGTGGCTCACTACAGCTCTCAAACAAAGAAACTAATCCAGGAGTAGAGAAAGTCAGCTGTTAAAATGAAGATGATGGGAACCAAGGAGATGCAAACAGCAATGACTGTCCACTAGGTGGAGCCTCACTAAGCTAACATCCAAATGAATAAGAAACAGCACAGTGAGCCTCACTCCACAGGTGTCCATCCTTCCACATTTGCAGCTGCCAGGACATCTTCGTGGTTCACGGCCGGGGGCAGAGAACCTGCTGCCATAGCCAGGCAAGGAAACCCCGGTGTCTCCAGGCGTGGCCACATACCCCTTGGGAGCTGAAAACCACATCCATTCAAATGGGTCGAGAAGATTACGAGTTCACACCCAGGAAGGGAGTTTCAGAGGCCTGCATGGAAGGGATGGCTCCAGTAAAACAGGACATTGTGTCAGCCCATTTGAGCGGGTGCCCATTTGGAGGCTAGACACTGCATTTGGAATAGCTATCCAGTAATGAATTCTTTGAGAAAGGTAGCACCAGTTTTTACCTTTACGTTACTGAACATTTAACATGCTACAACTCTGAGATACTTTTTCCAAAACTGTCCTTTCAAAATGTAATTTACACTCTTTTGAATATTTTTCTTGCGTGATGCATTTAACCCTCACAATCCTACCAGAGGAGTAAGCCCTACTTTACACACCTTAACACAGAACTTGCTCTGCAGATAGTGAGAGGATGCCAGAGTGCCCCCTGGTGGCGAGGAGGCTGCAATGCCGTTCTACAGTCATCAACAGGGAGAAAGGCTGCTTCCTTACAACTCACAACTCACATCACATATTCCAACAAAAAAAATTAATTCAATAGTACAGAAACTCAGCTGCTAAACAGGAGGAAGAAGTATCTCCTAAGTAGTAGGAAAACACCCACTCTGGGTGGCTTTTCTAACAGGCAGATGGCACAACCTCACCATGCCTCCTAGAGAGGTTCCAACATTTAAGCTGGTCTATCACATGTTGAGCATCTCGGGTAGTATCCTTTGTGTTTACATGCTGTTGCTGCTCATGTGTGCACTGTGCAGTGCGCATGCAAATGTGCACACGTGCATATAGTCACTTTCTCTCGGCTCACTGGCATTCTCAACCCTGTAAAAGTAAAGGATGAATAAAACCTGTACAGAATCACAGCTCACATTCCAGTAGCCCTGATGCTATCTTGGCCGTACTGAGATTTGCACTGCTAGCCACTCAACATGAAAATATGACTGTACTTGCCTTTTACCAAGAAAAGTAGCTTTTTAAAGCCCCCATGACAATAAATAAATAAATAGAGCTGAACGGTGGTGGCACACACCTTTAAACCCAGAAGCAGAGGCAGGAGAGAATCTCTGTGAGTCTGAGATCAACCAGCCTAGTCTACAGGGTGAGTTCCAGGACAGGCTCCAAAGCTACACAAAGAAACCCTGCCTCAAAAAAGAAGGGGGAAAAATTGAAGCCGTGAGCACAACCAAAGACCACCATCATTTTGACACTTTCCAACCTAGTGACCACATTCACCTATGCTAGTCCAGGTCCGAAGAGCTATGGACAGGACTGGGATGGCAGCTCAGCTGTAGGGTGCTTGCCTCGCATGCACCAAGCCCTGAACTCTATCCTCAGCACTGAGGCTGTATGGACCAAGGGCAAGGCGCTCAACTACACCACATGATAAAGGTCATTTATATCAACGACTGTCACCACTGGGCAAGGAGAAGTAGCAGGGAGACGAAGACACCTTCCTTTGGCATAAGCAAATCACCACAGACACACAGAATCTGCAGCGTTGACTCTATCCTGCTGCCAATGAGAATCGTGACAAGCATGGGAAAACCACAGCTGGTGTAACCAAGAAGTAGGTAGGTTGAGGGGAAGCCACTATCAAAGCTGGGAACAAAACCAGGTCCTCAAGCCGTGGCTCCTTCTACCACAGCCAGCAGAGGCTGAGAACTCAAAAACTCTTCACAAAACTAAAGGCCCTCCCTTCCCTCCTGCCCTCCTGCCCTTGTCTTCTTCCTTCTGTGCTCAGCAGCATCTGGGGTGCCCAGTGCAGCAGTGAGTTGGCACTGCCTGTCCCCAGGAGCGGGGCTCACTAGAGGCATCAGAAAGGGAAAGGATGTCCAGGTCAGGAGCGGACCTGACACCTTCAGTCAACAACTACGAGAAAAACAAAGTGGTACCATATGACAAGGGTGGCAGACCAGGGGCAGTCAGCCTACTGGAGGGTGGTTCAGACATCGCAGGCGGCTCTGGAGCAAGATATCCCAGATCAAGGTTCCAGGACTGGTACCTAGAGAGTCTCGTTCAACATCTTCTCACTGTCCTCAGTGGTTAGAACGGCTGGTGAACTCTTGGAGGTCTCTTTCATGGGACTTTTCCCTCACAACCTCATCCCCTCCCTAATGCTTGCACTTCCAATACCACCATACTAGGGGTCAGCACTTCAACACATGAACTTCAGGGGAACACAAACATTTCAGGATGAGAGCATCATTCTAACAGACCTGGGTGCTTTCCTCTGAGGGTAGAACATTCCAGAAGCTTATGAGCTTCCAGAAACAGTTTCTTTATCCAGGCATCTGCAACTGCCCCAGAGAACTTCTGGAAAGACTGGAAATCTAAAGAAGCAGAGGCCAAAAGGAACCAGGCAGATATGTGAGAGCAGACAGTTCCAGAACCAGGCTCAGCCCTGGGACTAGTTGAAACTGAGGTTTAAGTACTTAGAATGGATTCACAAGATGGGCTCCTACAAGGCATGTACAGGAAATTCTAGCTCTTGGAAGAATGAGACAGAGCATCTTCCTGGGCTGCAGGAAGGAAGGCAGAGTGCTAGATATCATCCAGAAGTAACCTTAGAACCACCTCACCCCAGGTACATCTCACATGAGCTTTAAACATCAGGCAACAAGACAGTGGTGTTCATACGGATCCCCTCTCTCACTGTCCCTGGCCTGGGCCTCAGTCTTCCTGAGCAATGGTCTGCCTCTAAAGAACTAACGGCAGGGACCTCCCCTAAAGCTTCTGGACAGCTGACAAGACTCCAATCCAAAGTGCTGCCTGGTTTGACACTGGAGTGGACCAACTCTTCTATAAAGTGGAATGCTGATTCCCAACCCATCCAAGACAAAGGGGGAGAGTGGCCCAAGGCTGTAATCCCAACAGTCAGAAAGCTGAGGCAGGAGGCTTTCACCATAGTGACACTTGCTACACACTGAATGCCATACTAATCTGGGATACACAGCAAGTCATCCCCAAAATACACACACTCAGGCACACAGGCATACATATACACATACTCAGGTGCACAGGCATAAACATACACACACTCAGGCACACAGGCCTACACATACACACACTCAGGCACACAGGCCTACACATACACACACTCAGGTGCACAGACATACACACACCCACACTTTGATATACAACAGTAAAGTCAGACATAGTGGTACATGCCTATAAATCCATCACTCCAATTGAGGCCCAAAGATGATGACAAGTTTGAGGTTAGCCTGATTACCTAGGGAATTCCAGGCTCCACAGCAATATAATCAGAGCTACACAGCAAGACCTTATCTTAAAAAGCCAAAACAACAAAAAAAAGTAAGCCCACTAAGTTTACCCTGGGTGGTCACATGTTATTATATGTCCAACAGCTGAGGACAGTGAATTTCATTTCCTTAAAGAATCTGTAACTGTTGGGCCTACAAGATTTGGAGTTAGAAGACCAGGTCTGCTGTGGGACAATGCTCTTGTACACTGTAAAGATTTGTCACTTGATTTGGTTTAATAAAACACTGATTTGCCAGTAGCCAGGCAGGAAGTACAGGTTGGGCAACCAGACTAGAAGAATTCTGGGAAGAGAAAAGAAGAGAGTTAGTCACCACCACCAGATGAAGCAAGATGAGAATGTCTTACTGATAAAAGGTACCAAGCCACATGGCTACACATAGATAAAAAAATATGGACTAATTTAAGTTGTAAGAGCTAGTTAATAATAAGCCTGAGCTAATAGGCCAAACAAACAGTTCATGATTAATATAAGCCTCTGTGTGTTTATTTGGGGCCCGGAGGGACAGAAACTTCAGTCTACAAGGGTCCATCACCAGTTCCCCACCCATCCACTTAGTAACCATGCCTGGTGCAGAGTAGGTGTCCACTTACTTAACAACCATGCCAGCTGGAAGGCCTTGCCAAGTTAGCTAACTCTTAAGCTTCCATGTTTTTATGTGAAAAGAGGAAAGGCTGAGATGCAGTACTTGCAATCCCAGCACTGAGGCAAGAAGATGGCTCTATAACAAGACAGTGACTCAAAAATAAAACCAAAGAGACAAGATTGCTGGGGCTTACTGACCACAGCCTACCATAGGTTCAGTTTGAAATCCTCTCTCAAAAGAGTAAGCTGGAAAGTGAGTGAGTGGGACATCTGACATTCTCCTCTGTGCTCCGTGCACATATGTGCATATAAATCACACACACACACACACACACACACACACACACACACACACACACCAGATACCTAAGATAAGAAAAGAGGGTATGGAGGAGGTCTCCAGATATCTGCACAGTACCCTTCCCCTCAGACCTGTTGTCCAAAACAAACTAATCACCATCTGGATTAGTCCACAGATTGTCAGGTACTGGTGATAACAGCTACAAGACAGCCAAAGAAAACCATGGGCACATGGGAGTGAGCTAAGGGCACAGCAGATGGGGATGTGGTGCACTGGAGGTACATGTCACCAGCTCTTCTGAAAAGATGTGGATGGCAAGACCAGACAACTGCACAAATCGTGCACAGGAATCAGGGTGCACAGATGCCTGCACCAGCCTTGAAGAGGAAACTGGTAAACCAGCTTTGGGGAGTTCATGGTTGGTAAGTTCTTTTGTTGAACTCCTTGAGGATTTGTGAACGGTGAACATCTGGAATGCAAGTCTTCACTGAACTTGCACCTCTTGGAGTCAGTTGCTCCTGCAACATGTGCACTTGTACCAAGCAGCCCCAACATGTACAAAGCTACCCCCACATAGTGAAGCCTGCTGTGGTCCATCCTCCCAATTCCTCAGGGTGACAGTGCTGAGAACCTGAGCATTTAAGGGTGACTTTTTCTCAAGAGTGTGTGTCTGGACCCACAGGAGAAAGGCCCAGGACAGGCTTCATTACTGACAGGGGACTGTTAGAAAGTCTTCCTGTAGCTCTCCTCAAGTGCTCCTCCCACACAAACCTGCTATCTGCATCTTACAGCCCAGAACCAAAAACAAAGATGCTAGTACCAGCCTCCTGGGCCTCCAGAACTGAGAGCTAAGTAAGTTGTGTTTTTTTTTTCTTTATAAATCACACGGTCTCCAGGTGTTTCCTTATTGTAGTAGAAAGCAGGTTAAGACCTAACCCTAATGACAGGGCCTTCATAGTGATGATCAAGATTAAATAACTTCATAGGAGTAGTGCTCTGATCCACAGGACTACTGTTCTTATGGTGAGGACAGCAGAGACCTAGGTGTACAGAGGAAAGGTGACGTGGACAGAGAAAGAAGGCTACACCTGAAAGCTAAGGACACGCCTCACCAGAAATCAGCTCTCCAGCACTAACTTCGGCATCGCAGTTCCCACACACCACAGAGAAAGAAACATTTGCCAAAGCTTTCTGGTCCATAACCCTCTGTTCCAGCAGACTAGCCGATAGAGCTACACAGATGGCCCTTCCTATCTTTCTCACAGATGAAGCAAGTAAGATGGGTGGAGGCAGGAAACGCAAAACGATCTTCCCTGATATTTTTTTATATTTTTTTATTCTTCTCTTATATATTATATCCTGACCAGTTTTCTCTCCCTTCACTTCTCCCAAACCCTCTCTCTCATCTCCCCCCATCCATTCCTCCTCTGCTTCCCTTGAGAAAAGAGCAGGCCTCCTAGGGATATCACCTGAACATGGCATAACAAGTTACAATCAGACTAGGCACAAACCCTCATATCAAGGCTAAACAAGGCAACCCAGTAGGACGAAAAGGGTCCCAAGAGCAGGCAAAAGAAAGACATCCCCATTCCGACTGTTACAAGTACCACAAGAACACCCAGCCACACAACCATAACATACAAGCAGAGGACTTATGTCAGACAATGCAGGCTCTGTGATTGTCACTTTAGTCTTTGTGAGACCATATG